>NC_092355.1:55220125-55568837 GCF_963676685.1 Mytilus edulis | reverse complement strand
GGATTGATGAGTTTGACTGTCCCTTTGGTATCTTTCGTCCCTCTTCTTTTACTACTGTTTCCTTTATTTATGACTTTTTAACAGCGATATACTCCTGTTTCCTTAATTTATGACTTTTTAACAGCGGTATACTCCTGTTTCCTTTATTTATGACTTTTTAACAGCGGTATACTACTGTTTCCTTTATTTATGACTTTTTAACAGCGGTATACTACTGTTTCCTTAATTTATGACTTTTTAACAGCGGTATACTCCTGTTTCCTTTATTTATGACCTTTTAAAAGCGGTATACTACTGTTTCCTTTATTTATGACTTTTTAACAGCGGTATACTCCTGTTTCCTTTATTTATGACTTTTTAACAGCGGTATACTACTGTTTCCTTTATTTATGACTTTTTAACAGCGGTATACTACTGTTTCCTTTATTTATGACTTTTTAACAGCGGTATACTCCTGTTTCCTTTATTTATGACTTTTTAACAGCGGTATACTCCTGTTTCCTTTATTTATGACTTTTTAACAGCGGTATACTCCTGTTTCCTTTATTTATGACTTTTTAACAGCGGTATACTCCTGTTTCCTTAATATATGACTTTTTAACAGCGGTATACTCCTGTTTCCTTTATTTATGGCTTTTTAAAAGCGGTATACTACTGTTTCCTTTATTTATGATTTTTAACAGCGGTATACTACTGTTTCCTTTATTTATGACTTTTTAACAGCGGTATACTCCTGTTTCCTTTATTTATGACTTTTTAACAGCGGTATACTCCTGTTTCCTTTATTTATGACTTTTTAACAGCGGTATACTCCTGTTTCCTTAATATATGACTTTTTAACAGCGGTATACTCCTGTTTCCTTTATTTATGACTTTTTAAAAGCGGTATACTACTGTTTCCTTTATTTATGACTTTTTAACAGCGGTATACTACTATTTCCTTTATTTATGACTTTTTAACAGCGGTATACTCCTGTTTCCTTTATTTATGACTTTTTAACAGCGGTATACTCCTGTTTCCTTTATTTATGACTTTTTAACAGCGGTATACTACTGTTTTCTTTATTTATGACTTTTTAACAGCGGTATACTACTGTTTCCTTAATTTCTGACTTTTTAACAGCGGTATACTCCTGTTTCCTTAATTTCTGACTTTTTAACAGCGGTATACTCCTGTTTCCTTTATTTATGACTTTTTAACAGCGGTATACTACTGTTTCCTTTATTTATGACTTTTTAACAGCGGTATACTCCTGTTTCCTTAATTTATGACTTTTTAACAGCGGTATACTACTGTTTCCTTAATTTCTGACTTTTTAACAGCGGTATACTACTGTTTCCTTAATTTTTGACTTTTTAACAGCGGTATACTCCTGTTTCCTTTATTTATGACTTTTTAACAGCGGTATACTCCTGTTTCCTTTATTTATGACTTTTTAACAGCGGTATACTACTGTTTCCTTTATTTATGACTTTTTAACAGCGGTATACTCCTGTTTCCTTTATTTATGACTTTTTAACAGCGGTATACTCCTGTTTCCTTTATTTATGACTTTTTAACAGCGGTATACTACTGTTTCCTTAATATATGACTTTTTAACAGCGGTATACTACTGTTTCCTTTATTTATGACTTTTTAACAGCGGTATACTCCTGTTTCCTTTATTTATGACTTTTTAACAGCGGTATACTCCTGTTCTCTTTATTTATGACTTTTTAACAGCGGTATACTCCATTTTCCTTTATTTATGACTTTGTAAAAACGGTATACTACTGTTTCCTTAATTTATGACTTTTTAACAGCGGTATACTCCTGTTTCCTTTATTTATGACTTTTTAACAGCGGTATACTCCTGTTTCCGTTATTTATGACTTTGTAACAGCGGTATACTCCTGTTTCCTTTATTTATGACTTTTTAACAGCGGTATACTCCTGTTTCCTTTATTTATGACTTTTTAACAGCGTTGTCAGTTTGTTTTGGATTTATGAGTTTGACTGTCCCTTTGGTATCTTTTGTCCCCCTTCTTTTACCACTGTTTCCTTTATTTATGACTTTTTAACATCTGTATACTCTTGTTTCCTTAATTTATGACTTTTTAACAGCGGTATACTCCTGTTTCCTTTATTTATGACTTTTTTAACAGCGGTATACTCCTGTTTCCTTTATTTATGACTTTTTAACAGCGGTATACTCCTGTTCCCATTATTTATGACTTTTTAACAGCGGTATACTCTTGTTTCCTTAATTTATGACTTTTTAACAGCGGTATACTACTGTTTCCTTAATTTATGACTTTTTAACAGCGGTATACTCCTGTTCCCATTATTTATGACTTTTTAACAGCGGTATACTCTTATTTCCTTAATTTATGACTTTTTAACAGCGGTATACTACTGTTTCCTTTATTTATGACTTTTTAACAGCGGTATACTCCTGTTTCCTTTATTTATGACTTTTTAACAGCGGTATACTCCTGTTTCCTTTATTTATGACTTTTTTAACAGCGGTATACTCTTGTTTCCTTAATTTATGACTTTTTAACAGCGGTTTACTACTGTTTCCTTTATTTATGACTTTTTAACAGCGGTATACTCCTGTTTCCTTTATTTATGACTTTTTAACAGCGGTATACTACTGTTTCCTTAATTTATGACTTTTTAACAGCGGTATACTCCTGTTCCCATTATTTATGACTTTTTAACAGCGGTATACTCCTGTTTCCTTTATTTATGACTTTTTAACAGCGGTATACTCCTGTTTCCTTTATTTATGACTTTTTAACAGCGGTATATATACTCCTGTTTCCTTTATATATGACTTTTTAACAGCGGTATACTACTGTTTCCTTTATTTATGACTTTTTAACAGCGGTATACTACTGTTTCCTTTTAACAGCGGTATACTCCTGTTTCCTTAATTTATGACCTTTTAACAGCGGTATACTCCTGTTTCCTTTATTTATGACTTTTTAACAGCGGTATACTACTGTTTCCTTAATTTATGACTTTTAACAGCGGTATACTACTGTTTCCTTTATTTATGACTTTTTAACAGCGGTATACTCCTGTTTCCTTAATTTATGACTTTTTAACAGCGGTATACTACTGTTTCCTTTATTTATGACTTTTTAACAGCGGTATACTCCTGTTTCCTTAATTTATGACTTTTTAACAGCGGTATACTTCTGTTTCCTTTATTTATGACTTTTTAACAGCGGTATACTACTGTTTCCTTTATTTGTGCCACTATGTGAAACGTCAGATGCGTTGATGTTAAATAATTTCGCTCAAAATTATTTATCGTCAGATGTGTATTTATAATGACAAAAAAAAAGAGTTAAGGTTTATGACTCCTTCTGTGGCCTGTGAATTACGAAATTTTCAAATTGCAATAGTATCAAAACAGCAAAGATAATGAATATTAGAGATTGGATAGCTGGTAAACATACCAAGGAGAAACTTCGTGCAAAGCATTATTATTTATAATTTAATTGCATAATGCATTGAATTTAGTTGAAAAAGAGAATTTGGTGAAAATGAAACCAAGATTTTTGTAGAACTCCACAGACTTACGGAGATTTTTGTTATAAAATTGTAAACATAGATTACTTACTTGTGTTTCTATGATGTGCTAGCGTTTACAAAAATTCATAAACAACCTTTAAATTTCAAAACACCTAGTGCTGAGTCACTTCAATCGAGCGCACAATTATACTTGAATTGGTTGATATTGACATTTATTTTAACCAATATCTTAATTTATAAATTTGCTTTAAGGAAATAATTGCTAGCACTGCATGCAATAATCCTATATCTATCAAGCATCGAATTGACAAATATGAAAGTACAAGAGGAAAGACTGTGGATTGTATATAAAATGTACATATGTTTAGCATTGAATCAACACTAGGGTACATAAACCTGAAACAGACACTTGGTCAATATCCAAATTTGCTGAGTTTCACATTATTTTGTTTGTACTCGTACTATTTAGGAAATTTGTTTTCTAAAATATGTTACTGTACTCCAAACAACAAATTTATAATACTTTAATTAACCTGTAACCTTGCCTATTTCAAAGCTTTTGTCCTAGCTTAAAGTTGTCTTTTTGACATTTAAACGTCTTTTTTTTAATTTATGTTCTGTCGTAAATCAAACTTATTTGTTCAGTATATATCAACTTGTATTTGTGTATAAGTTAGTGTTTCTTTTTTCTTTTTTTTTAAAGATCATACCATGGTTTCCCTGTTTGAATTGTGTTACTCTAGTCTTATGTGGGAGCCCCTGAAAGCTTGCTGTTCGGTGTGAGTCAAGACTCACATTTTAAGACCGTACTTTGACCTACAGTTGTTTTCTGTTTACATTTAAATAAAAGGAAAAATTTCTCGTTTTAAGTATTTATTTTTTTATTTGCCAGTTTAATGCCTATTTTCGTATGACGTATAGTTGTTGATCACCCCTTTAGTAAATGCTCTCCTTTTGTAAATAGATCACGTTGACGTCAGTTATTTTGAATGATAACTCAATATATATATATATATATAAGTGACTAACTGTCTACAAAGCTTAATACACTATGGATAATTACCACGAATTTGAGACCGCTAAATTACACCATTCAAATAAGAACAATATATATGTATCTTGGTAATATAGTTATTAGTTGGGAAATCCCCAAAGACGTTTTTCTCTTATTACACATCATAACCATTAACAAACACTCGTTGGATTTCTCAGCTTCTAATATCGTGTAATCCATATTGACAAAGACTAATAAAGACTAATAGAATACCTTGATAATTGATATGAATTAGAAGATGCGGTATGAGTTTCAGTAACATATTTCTCCATCCAATTCATATGTACGAAAAGTTAATAATAATAGGTCGAAGTACTGTCGTCGAACTGTGATTTGCATTTATTAAAAAAAAATAGCGTAGCAGGATTTCATATCTTAAAAAAAAGGTGTAAGGCATTATTTAGATCAGAACTATATCACGAATCACAAAACATCCTTTATAAAACTTTCGTTATATATTCAATGCAAGGCAGACGAACGATACCATAAGGATATTGAAAATTCATGTCGAACACTTGCTGTAATGCCATTGCAAAAACAAACGAACAAAAAGATACCTAACCACCAAACAACACTTACATGTTTGTTAAAAAAAGGTCGTAGCATTCTTTTGGTAAGACGATTTATATCGGCACTGCCACACTTCAAACCAGTATATCATGTTTATAAAACTGTAAGGTTCTGATGCTCAGTATTTTTAAACACCTTCCTTGACTTATTGGTTAAATTTTAGAAACATGTTGTTGTTTTCAATGAAATCTATCTCTTCTAACATGGACATAGCGATCGACATTGAAAATATGCATACCAAAGGAAGAGCAATCAGGAATTTCTACAGAAAACATTTTCAGAGTTTCCTGTGTAAAGCTTAAATATCTAAACTTGCTAGATATATAAAAGTACATAATTAGTGATGGTTTTAACTATATTAATCTGAAGTCAATTTTCGGTAGCACCATTACACAAAAAATAAATTTTAAACAAATTTTTTTAATATGCGAGACCCTAATGGGAAGTCAAGGTCGTGAAGTACACATTAAGAGTTATATTTCTAAATTCCTATTGTTAAACTTTATTTAATATTAGCAATGATAGTCAGTGGTATGTATTCGTAAAAAGACAACACAACAACACATGCAAAATCATGTTACAACTTTTTTCGAAATTTCAATCTAATTTTGTTTGTTTGAATAAATATTTTGTTTAGATCATAAAATCAAGTAGAGATTATTAATAATTGAACTTACATACTTTTTAAACGTTTGGATTTAATGTAACATTGTGTCATTGAGGTGTAATGGGTGTCTAAATTAAAAATGATAGAATTTGTTCATACTTACCAAATCGTAGTTTCTATTGACATATGTTCAAAAATATAATAAAAAAGATAGGTCACCGTGCATTTGCTGAAGCTACAGGTTGTGACAAAATGACACATTTTGTATGGATTGTACAGGGGGAAAAAACACCATTACGTACTAAAAAGCTAAGCTTAATGATAGAATTGTAAAATAAAATAGCAGAATATAGCTTTTAGAATATGGTTTGAGAATATCAAAAGAAAAGATAGGGTCACTGTACTTTTTTTCAGGCTAAAATACAAAATAGCAAAATTCCATGTAGATTTCTTTTAAAAAATGCGCTATTTTAGAGTTGCTTCTCCTTACAATGCCAATTTAAAAACATTAAAAATCAAGCAAAAATAATATTTACTGGCCAAAATATTAATATTTAGAATTTAGAATCTCATAAAAATGTTTTTTTAAATCCAAAATCACAACAGTTATCTGCATTCTTGCATCACATTTTACTAACTTGATTAAAAATCTGGACCTTAGGTTCTCTGCTTTTTATAATCCAAGATGGCGAAAGACACCCGAACCACCTTCAAAATTAATTTCCAATATCTTACAAAAATATTTTTTCAACATACTTTTCTGTTTCGCACAATAATTGATTTTGGAATCCTTGCCATTCAACTTCATTAGTTGTCTCGAAGCTTTTTAAAAAAAAAACCAGGTCAATTTGGTTGACATGAACTGTTTTAACCTGTTATTTATTACAACCGGTTAGCTTATATTTTTGTAATGTTAGATTTAGAGTCAAGAAGCTTTTTGACAAACATCTCATTTGAATTTTTGAGTTCATATAATTATCTAGAATGGCGACATGAATAAAAGTTTAGGTATATATAAAAATACATTACTCCAGACGATTTATAGTATTCATTCGATGACATTTCTTTTATTCAATTGCAGTATCACTAAGGATCATGTTTAAAGCGTATTGTATTCACCAACATCAAACAATAGCATATTTCCTGGTCATAGGTAATCCAATATCCACTCTATAATCAGCTTGTTTAAATATAACCCAATAATAATAATAAAATAATATAAAAATTGCGAAACTTAAAACCAACACATATGAAAATCGTGATTTGTTTGTTAGCTTGATGTCATTATTTTATCCTTGACCGTTTACAAACAATATCCATCAGTACATTGCAGGTGTTGTTCGCTGTAAAAAAAAAATAACAGTACAGGACTAAATTCTAAACTTCTTACACAAAATATATTAATACATTTTGAAATATTTGCTTTTACATTTTTGCATACATCCTACGAGTATCGAGCCCTTAGAAGGAAGTAAGCTCAAATTTTAAATCCAAAGAGTAATTCTGTAACTAACGTGATTTTTATATTTCTTTTAGTTATTCTAGAAATGTCCATATTTGTTGACTGAATACATTTTGTAGTTAACCCCTTCAGGCAAAGAATACGTAAATGCATGACTTTAGCAAAAGAAGGGATAAAAAACATGTGTCGATAGTTAGTTATCACCCCTACTCCAGAAAAAGGAAAAATGGGCTCATGGAAGAGGAATGCGGTTTATTTTGAATCCAAGCATATATTCCTGTGCTATCTCAAAAATTTCAAGAAATAATCAGAATGACTTCAATCCGAAATCTGAGTTACATATTGTGAGATTACCACTGTTTTGCTATAGACACTCAGGATCAGGTACACAATACGACTCGTGTTTATTTCAACAGAATTAGAAAATCTTGATAAAGTAAAAATATCTGCAGATTTTAATGATTTGACTTATATAATAAAATATCGTATCAAATAGGAAACTTATTTTTAGCAAAAATTTTGTTGCAGATCTCGAATATCTTTTCTGGTACACATATCATCTCATATAAAAGGCAAACGTACGTCAATGAAAAATTCGCAACAACAGATCTCTGGTTATACCCAGTTGTACATAATACATCTTGCATACATTAATGATATTTTGTTTCAGTGGCTAGGTTGTGTATGCCGGTTATTTTAAGTGTCTGCTATGAACAAGATTTGCCAGAGCTAGGGCTGCGAGTACTGTTTCGAAATAATTTTGCTGGCGACGATGCGACAGTTGACAATTATTAGTGATAGTGCTGGTGTTTTTGGTGACGGTGCTAAATCATTTTGGCAATGACATTAAGCAGGTTGTTTGTGGCATTGCTTTGGTTGTGATTTCTATTGCAAAATGAATAAGATTGCCCATAATGAGCTTAGGTAGTTAATACTGTAGTACCATAAGGTTGCTAGTAACGGAACTGAGGTTTGACGAAAAATACCAGAGGTACATAAGTAGAAAATAACTGACTAACAATAGAACACACACCACAACATAGAAAAATTAAAACTGAGCAACATTTACCCCATATAAAAAAAACGTGGGCTGATCCCAGGTGCTCCAGAAGGATAAGCATATCCTGCTCTTCATGTTGCACCCACCGTGTTGCTCATGTAAGTACAAACCCTTAATTTTAGGCATAAAAGCTGGAATGTCTGTTGTTCTTTAGCTCAATTGGCAAAATGCCATGTGATGAGCTATAGTCATCACTTCGGGGCCTTTTATAGCTGACTACGCGGTATGAGTTTTGTTGAAGGCCGTATGGTGACCTATAGATGTTAATGTCTGTATCATTTTGGAATCTTGTGGAGAGTTGTCTCATTGGCAATCATACTACCTTTTCTTTTTCATATAAATAGGTAGATCACGTTCGTGGAAAGGCGACGGGATAGTAGTAACGACATAAAGAGCATATCCACTTTCGTCTGTGAAACGGATTGTAAGTTATCTTAATGAGGATGTCTGTGATTAGTGTTATTCATTTTGATGCGAGTCCAAAATCAGATTTCTCGTGAGTTCACCATAGGTTATAATAATTTACTTTAGCTAAAAAAGATTAGGGACGGTTTTTTTAATTGACAGAGCAACAAATGTTAGTTGCAGTGCTTTGTAATTGTTTCTGATGGTGATTAATCAAGTTGTAATTGACGATCATAAATTTGATACTATTGCTGAATGCGATTGTTGGTGGCCGTAAACATTTGACTGCCGGTGCATAATAAGGTTACTGGTGATGTACCTTTTTGCTATTAGTGACGATGCATGGGTAATAATGGAAGGATTGTGATTACATGTGATTATAAATCTTGTGAGTGGTGTCGCTTTCTCATATTTTTTACAAGATGCTAAGGTTATGAATTCAGTTGCTTAATTCTGGTGACGTTGGTATGGATTATAGCTGTGATTACCGATGATTATGTTATGATACACGGTGATTGTGTTTTGAATAACAGTGACTTGAATGTGATTGACGGTGCTAACTCTGAAAGCAATGTTTAATAAGGTACAATTTATAAGTATCAACGTAGCGGTGTTAAGGTGGTGAGATATGTATATATAGTATACCATTTTATCAAGTGTGATGCGATAGTTATCCACTCGATGCAGTTAAACTTCAAATTTAAAACGCGATTTGATGTGTCAATGTATCTAATTTTTTTTAAGGTAAAAGGCAGAAAACACAAACACATTATCCAAGGGCTATAACTTCAATAACGAGTCGTTAAGGATTTCGGGATAATGGCTTATTCTAAGCTCTTGTCTTGCTTTTCAGTATTGCTTTAGACAGGTTTTTTTCTACAGAGTATAGTTTCCAAGTGAATGAAAAATATCAATGTAAAAGGCAAAAATGTTGAAAACAAATCTTCATTAAGGGGAAATAAGTTCAATAAGGAGTTTACTACAATTTTAGCCATTCAACTTAATTTAAGATCTCATCATATGCTCGCCAAGTTATAGCCTTTTCGCACTTATGCGGTGTAAAGCAAACACCAATCAATCAATGAATCATCATATGCTGGTTTTTGTGTTTGAGATTTTCCATATCTGCATGTTTACAAGATAATCGCTTTTCACACCTAGGTTCTTTTTAGCAATTTTGGCAATGCTTTTCAGTAGCCTTTGAGGAAAAGTCATCTATTTGTTAAACAAGATTTTTTATGATTGTAGCAAAGTTTAATAAAAATTGACCTAACAGCAGTAGATGATCTTTGTAAAACACTGACGGAAAGAAGACGATGAACCTTAATTGAGGGCAAAAGCTCTTACCTACTGTTTATCATTGATCAAAAGAGGAAAATGTATACAATTATAGGTCATATTGCAGTCATCAACAATAAGTAAACCTATACCTTTCATTAAGATTGTTGTATTATAAAATGCAAACAGTTAACGTTATTAAGTGTAAACCGACGGTCTTATATATGCTATAATTTTATATAAATAAAAAAAAAGACAAAAGAAAAGGCAACTGAATTAGAGTTTCTTGACTAAGAACAGTCACAAACAGAATATTCTTAGCTTAAACATATTTGTAAACGCTACAAATTCATAACCCGGGACAGTTGTGTGACATGATTTTCGGCTGTTATGGAATGCCTGTCAAAGGTGACTACATATTATGATCAGCACATCTTGATTTCGATTGTGAAATTACCAAATTAATACGATTCATCACCCGCTCTAAAGAAAACTCAAAAAACGAGGAAGCAGTAGCTTCTATTGAAGGGGTCGAATATAAAACCAACGTACAACATAAATGTTTAAAAAAAATACTTTTAATTATGGCACTGCATAGTCTAATGACAAAAAAAAAAAGAATTGTATAATAAAGAAAGAATGTGAAATGGAATCTATGTTAACCAATGTTCAATGGCATCATTGTACCTTTTACCTTTCTCCCTTTTAGTACAGGTACCGTGAATTCATCTATTTTCGTGGGTACCAGTTTTCCTGGATTAAGGAAAACATTCATTTTCGTAGATATTTTATTTCATTTTATTGGCAAAGTCTGCATAATGGCCTTTAGAAAATCGTTGAATATTTAAATTCGGGGTTCCCCTGTACCCACGAAATCCACAAACATGGTATTCATCGAATTTTATTGATTATACAATATTAAAGATGACAAAAACGAAATATTAACATTCGTAAAACAAAGGTAGACATATATTAAAAGGATTAATATATAACTGTCCATTCTGTTAAAAAAAATATTGCCTTCATTTATTCGGCCAATATTTAAATAAAAAAATATGTATTCATGCATCCATATATTTCAGTTAGTAATGACACACTTTGTTAATTTTGGCAAGCGTATTAAGAAGTCCTTGTACAAATGTGACACAAAAATAGAAATGGTTGATTGTAATCAACAAAAGAAGAATGATACACTTTCAGTAGTGATACCATTTTATAATGATCATAAGGGTATAATCATTGAAGTATAATGAATTAAAAAATATAGAAAAAAAACTATTGCTAGGTTAGTAATCATTACTATTTGTAAGCATTTCTGACGTAGAGCTATTGCAAAATAAAATAATATACAAATTAAAAATATCATCATAACCTTTGTTTAAGTCTGGCATATATGATGAGTTCACACGGAACCCAAACTCAATCCAATGTGAATCTGGCAAAGAGTTATGTATTATTTACCTGAAAAGGTAATATAAAGCTCTGGTCAAATTCAAGTATTTAGATTTTTTCAACCCTTATTCAATTATCTGAACTGATCCTTGTGAACTTATAACTTATTCTACGCGAATGGCTCCCGTAGTAAAACGAATATGAATATGTTAATAAAATGAAGCCTCTATTTCAGACTATAATTCTATGTTTGATATACTGTATCATGTTATTTGAATAACGATACTGCCGTGATAAGATTATTGCATTCTTTCGGGATCGACTATCAGCTAAACTACCCACATGAGACTTGTCGCACTTCTGTATACAACATTTTTTTTTTAAAAGACGATTGATTCTCATTTGTTCGATGTATTACTACATGTATATACTGTTAGTTAAAACTTACAATGTGTCTTGATTAAATGGAAGCACTGAAGACAGTAACGAAATGCTGATGTAGATAGAAGGGTCATATTAGGACAATCGGTATTATTCCACCTTACAAATTTGAATCTTCGTTGACTAACTATGCGTATACCGTTTCTGATAGTAAAAGTGTAATATAAAAAATAATTTTAATATCATTGTATCACATGGAATGTTTTAATGTGATTGTTTAGATGCCATTTCTGGATATAATTTTCCAGTACAGTTTTAATACAGCGTGTTTCACAGACTTTTCTAGGAACAATAAAAACAGGGTACAACATTATTGAGAGTTGTGACAAAACTCAAGAAGCAAACAAAGACTTTCAAATGTTGAAGAGTTTCTTCAAGATGAGTTATGTGTAATCTTGAGCAATTCAACCACACATTTTGAATAAATATCTGTGAATTGTGATTCATTTCGGATAAGAGTAACTTAAATATAAGCAGGAACAAAACAACTGTCAATATGGACCGAAACTGCGTTCATGTAATATTTACAGACATGAATAATTGATGATCACGAAACCAAGCCGATAAAAATTCAAAGGATTACATATTTCATGGAATTCACAAAATGATATCAATAAAGTTTAAGTTCAAATACTTTGAATGCTTTAGTTATTGGTTGCCATTTTAAAATTTGCATCTCCGGAATATATTATAATTCAAACAATTTAAAGGTTCTTCAACATTTGTAAAAGAACAACAAAGTTTTGTGTGCACATCAGCATACAAATAACTATGATTAATTTTTTTGAAACGTATACTGAAAGTAAAAAAGAGTACTGTTAATAACATGGTTTATTGTGAACTGGGTAGAATACCTATGTGTATAGAGAGAGAATACAGAATGGTAAAATATTGGATAAAATTATTACGTACTGATAATTGCATAATGATGAAATGTTTAGTAGCTGTAATACAAAACCAAATGATAAACAGAACTGGTGCTGTAAAATTAAAGATATTTTAGGTAAATATGGCTTTAACTTTATTTGGTTAAGTCAAAAGGTAGATAATGTAGATTTTTTTCTTAGACAATTAAAAGAGAGAATGGTTGATACATTTATATGCGAAGCAAATGCTTTCTTTGAAGTCTCAAACAAATGTCAATTATATAAATATATTTTTTGTACACATAATTTACAATTTTACTTAGACAAACAAGTCAATTACATATATAAACCTTATATTTGTAAGTACCGTATTTGTGCACATAATTTGAATATAGAGACAGGAAGATATTATAATATTGATAGGAAAGATAGATTATGTATTTATTGTAATACAAGTTCCATTGAAGACGAATTTCATTTTTTATTGGAATGTAATAAATATGCTGACATTAGAGAAAAATATATCAAACAATATTATTGGAGACACCCCTCTACTTATAAATTGATACAATTGTTATCTGTACAGAATATTAAAGAACTGAACAATCTTGGTAAATACTTAAAATTAGCGGAGAAACTACGCTGCTAACTTTTGATTGATTTTATGAATTTCATACTCTGCGTTATACTTGAAATTGTATTGTATACAAGTTATTTAATGTATCTCAATGTAGTTAACATTTTATTATTATATGTCTGTTTATTTAATATGGTGCATGTATAATTAATTTGTCAAAAAATGAATGTATATCCTATAAGCTGTACTTGCTTTTGGAATAAAGTATTATTATTATTACTAATTTCACAAAATAAAATGACATTTATATTTCAATAAGACCTGACATTATGAAACTTTAGGATACAAATCAATATGAAGATATGAACGTTTTTAACTATTTGCATAACTAAACACACATGAAAAACTGAAACATTGTCTGCCAAAGTTCGATATGAGCTCAAACTAGCTCCATGTAAGACTGTGTTGCCTCTTCATTCTGTGTTTGGTCTGTACCATCTCCTGTTTTGTCTGATTCTCTGCTTCCAATAGATACATCTGCATTCCCAGATGCGTCAATATTGGCCGTTATTGGTGCTTCGGTAGTGTAATTTCTCCATTCCACGGTGTGATAGTAAACACTGTCAACTTCCGCATAGGAATGACTTGATGACCGACTACTGTTTCTGGAACCTACCTCTTGTTCCCTGTGGATAAGGAACAGTTGGAACTATAAATATTGACATTCTTAAAGGAAAAAACAAAAGCGATATCATGTACACTAACTGGTTTCTACCTTTTATAACCACACCATAAATCGTTAATAGTTCGAAAATAGAAGTTCATTTACTGTACTTTGTTTGTATACCTTTGATACATATTTTGGGTTTTATATATAACATATTCGTTTTTAGATTAATTACATTGTTTATCATTTGTTAAAGTTTTTTGTGCTATGTCAGATCAGATTTGTCGTTAATCTTTGTACTGTGTTCCTGTGCATACTCGGTTAAGAGTTGGACTTTGCATTGACGTTTAGGACAGCATGAACAGAACATTTAACCATAGGAAATGTTATAATTGCAAAACACATCGAATTAAGTGTCAAAAGTTTTAAACAAATTCACGTATCTTTATTCTAAGGACAATTTGTTTAGTATGGTACGAGAAATATCTTTTCATGCAGGGAAAAGATAACAAACCATAACAAAAAAGAAAAGAAAAACATAAGTATAAGAATCAACTCAAATATTATTACATTTTGTGATAAATTATTGTTGATTCTATTAACAATATTGACAGAAAAGATATATAGTATACGAATGGTACCTTCGGATATCAATTCGTCCACTTGATCCCCTACCTGTCCGCAAATTGAAAGAAAACATTTTTAATACATGTATGCAATCGATATAATTGGATACTAATGTATATACATAATACATCTGACATGGTTTTTTTTTCAAACAACTGACGCGAACGAGGAATCTCCTTTAATTCATTATGAAATTTATAACGGTATTCTTATTAATGGATTCACATTTTGCAACATCATTTCTAAATTGATCACTTAGAGACTATATTTAGAAATCTGACCTCTGTGACTTATTGGTCTCTGTTGGTAACTGTCTTAAAGATATTTTCCAAACATATGCTATTAGCATCATACGTCATTAAAATTTGTAATGTTTTTGGACAAAGATGACCTCTTTCCGATAAAAAAAACGGGCTTTTTGAGTACCTTTTATATAGATTTTCTTAATTCTAATTATATCAGATTTTTTACATTTAGTGGTCATCTGAAATTATTACGTTCATTGATTTGCCCTGTTTTGAATTGTCTGATCTCGTTAGCCAAGTGGTCGAAGTATTTTTACTTTAATAATTAGCCAGTAAAAAACTGAAGTGGTGAGTTCCAACTTTGTTCGTGCCGGTGCACTCGACTCCAATCTTAATTGACAAGGATTGTAAGTTTTCCCATCAAAGGTCGGAACTCTAGCATCCTCCCCTCATAAATAAAGACAATTGAATACCCATGTTCGAAAGTCATAAATCAATTGAATGAACAAATCCGGGTTAGAATCTAAAACCGAGGGAAACATATAACCTGCAAGACGAAATCAACGAAACAACAGAAATACTAAAGTGCAACAAAAACAAGACGACATTAATGTAACACACACAGAAACGAACTATGAAATATGACCGTCACGAAATAACCTAAAAGTGGCGCTTAAGAGTGGCATTAAAACAACAACAATTTACAATCAACTCGAAATTTGAATTACAAAAAAAACAATACACGTTAGATGTCAGCTTTTGTGGTCATACATATACATTAAACATTTTATAATAGTTAAATACATGTAGTAGAAACAGTTTTAAGGTGATGTTAATAAAACTTACAGTTTCTTTTAGAATATCGAAAATATAAAAATGACAGCGTCACAATCAGTATTGTGGAAAAGCTTCCTATTAAACAAAAAATCAACCAATTGTTGTTTCTATCGTCTTTTTCTAAAATGACATAATGCGCAAAAATAACACTAGTTAAGAATAGTGATCTCTTGAAAAACAAGTCTTCTCAGTCATTTTGATGAAAACTTTCTAGAAGTAATTGTTGTAGTTTTTGATTATCCCTGTTCTTTTATTTCGTAATTGAGATACATAAAGTTCAAATTTTTTTTTAAGTTAACCATCATTTTCGGATAAGGAAATACACGTATCCCGCATAGTAAGATTTGAGTAAGTGAGTCATAGCGTAGGGCCATGTAAAGTTGTGACGTTTTTAGGCAAGGAGTTGGATGGTCGGAGTAACATATTATGAGGAACTACATACTATGAAAAGCTTTGACAATCACACGAAGAAAAATATCGCATTTTGTTATCAGATGAATAACTTCTAAACATTTACTTTTTACTATGTTCAACTGTAGACATAAGTAGGTCTATGCGACCATATGTTTTTTTCTTTAAACAGAATGCGATGAAACATTAGAAATAAATTTGACGCAATCGAGGCGCTTTTCTGAATTTAGCTTTACCAGGAGTGCTTAAAACTCAAACAGGTAGAAAACCAAGGATATTGAATTACTTCATGAGCTATTTGACAAAAATGAAATCAAAAGCATACAGCAAAATCCAACACTATGATTTATGGATAATATTACAATTTTTTGTTTTCAAAAGGGCACATTTCAATTATTCATATAAAGAAAATAATTCCAGAACCTTTCTAACATGAATGGAAGCTCATGTTTGTCTTTTTCAGGCATCCAACTTAATTTGTGTTTTATTATGTAGAAATAAACGTTTATTTACACTTTCGGTATTTAGCTGAATTTTGCCTCTGAATAACCTTAGATATCCTCCGAATAACCTTATGACGTTAAGCAGCACTCACGTTTAAATAGTGACGTCCAATGTTTTGAATTGTGATGTCAAGGTTTACGGGAACGTGTGTGATTTTATGTAATTGCGGACAAATTTGCTCACATGTGTAAATACATCTATCACACCTGTTTATCGGTCAAACATTTCGCATGTCAACTATCTTTCCGTTGATATAACGAGTAGTTCAATAAAGTTCTATGTCGCTGTCCATGCTAAAACTTTTAAGTCATCTGTTTTGTGTAAATGTGAAGCATTGTTTACATTGCATACAAAGTTAAAAATAAAAACCAGGCAAACAATCATTTTATATTACTTTAGGATTTCAATTACTAGTAATAAATACGTATAAACATGATACTGATAAGATGTTAAAACAAAAAAAGTTACCATTGCTTCTCGTCAGGTTTCTACTATTGTTGATATTCAAAAATGAAACGTCAAGATTACCCATGATATTCCGTACTTGGCAGCTGTATAGTTCAATATCTGTACTCATCAACCCATCTATAAGATGTGACGTAATGAAGCCATTGACCATAACCCTTTTCTTATTAACAAGTAGCATTACTTCTGTTTCCTGTACGTTGATTCCAACAATCAATCGTGTTTGTGAAATAGTTTTATCTTTATAAAACCATAATGCTTCGATTGGTATCGGAAAGGAATAAAAACAAACCTCCAGTTCAGTTTTTCCAAACCTCTGAGATGTACGGAGCGCTGTTAACACGGGATGACCTGTAAGTATAATTTACTATAATCATATTATAAGGTCTGATTATATTGAAATATTAAAAAAGCAACAACAACAACAAAAAGTATATGCCTGAGTATTTGTTAAGAGACAATGAAACTTTCTGAACTTTAGAAAATTTCTTACAAAGTTAAACATAATTCTATAATTTAAGCATATGGTAGATTTATACATACTTCGAACATATATTTCCGATGAAGAAGAGTGTGTTTCTGATGAAGATGACCATCTGCATGTGTAAGTTCCCGTATCTCTGTAGTCACAAAAAGGTATTTGTAATTTTGATAATGAGTTCTCGACTTTTCCTTGTAATGTTCGGATTTCAATTCCTCCATAGAAATGTACCCATGTGTTAGAAAAATTTGATACATTTTGATGGGATACGTGGCAAGTAAGTTCTATAACATTTGACGTATTGTAAACCATTTTTGAAGGAAATACGTATACTTTAAAACCTAAAAGAAAATGAATGTTCCGATTATATTTTACAACTAAAATAACAGATGATTAAATCTTAAACTGAACTTTTTTTCTCATTTCGAAAATTGTTTTTTTTTCATTTTCATTTGTCGAAATGGGTTTTCGAGCATTATTGCTGTTTTTGTATTTTTCATCCTTTGTCTGTCCAAATTAAATCATCTCAGCCTTGATGGTGCAGAAACAAGAATTCAATACATAATCTGAACAAATTTTCATTCACGTTCTTATATTTTCGCATTTCCATACTCAATTTTATTAGTATTCTGGTGTATAGCTCGCCTCTTAGAAATAAAAACACATATACTTAGTTTTATTTGAGCTCGTTTTCATTAAATAAGATTGGTACTTTTTGTATTTTTATCTTAGTTAGTTTTCTTAATGTTTTTGTATCAATCATGTCAATCTGATGAATAAATTTTTTTATGGCATATTTCATGTAAGATAATTTAACCGTGCTTTTTTCGTCACTGTCACAAGTTCTAGGAATCAGCGCTCAAAAACAAATTACAACGGCATAAACTTCTGTATAAGCCTGTCAAAATCCACAGTTTAGATTTGCTCAATTGTTATTGCTGTAGTATGAACTGTAAATGCTTATATCGACTTTCCCAAGTTTCTGTCGGTTAGATTTTCGACAGTCAATCATACCTTGATCCATGTCTTTATTCCGATTTATACTTTCATTCAAACACTAACATTATATTTAATTTAAAATTAAACAAAAATGGCACAAAAGAGGACCGAAAAATACCGTAATGACATTCAAACTCATAAATATAACACAATAAATTATTCCTGGTTTAATAAACATTCCTTCCTCCCAATCAAAAGGACGTTTACTTTCGATTCTTACAGACCTGTTTTTTATTGAAATAATTTCAAACAAAGGTGCGTTTGCTTTACGGTAAAATTGCTATTTGCATACTATACAAACTATTAGATTTCTTTTCTAAATAGCCATGATAGAAACACATGTATAAACATTGTATTTTTTTTTTTAACGTTTATTCTACATGACAAACCCCTCTAATACATATTTTATATTTTTGTTAAATCATTGGAACACATTAACATTTGTGTCATTTGAAAAGATGCGTAATAGAGAATTTACGAAATTGTGCCCTTATCAATGTCAGTTCCAACTAGTGAGCTAACATTTCTAGGAATAGCAAACCAACATAAAGCACTTATCCCTGCAACTTAATCAGGTCGGGACCACTACCTTATATGGAAATGTATAAATTAGAATAATTATGTTCTCGCACATGTAATTGTTTATTTACATGTGACGCAATTTATTTTTACCTAGGTTTTTTGACCAACCCACTAAATAAGTAACAGTGCATGATGAACTACTATGTGTTTACAATCAACCGAGAACACGTGTTTTTTACTGAAATACAACACATTTTCTCGTGCAATGCGGGATCACAATTTCGCTTAGTTTTTCATTTTGTGTGTCCTCATTTATAGTTCGTGATACAAAGTATTCCTTCCATGCTCAGATTAACGAAGAGTTGTTTCTATGGAAAGAAAAAAGGGTTTGAAATACCCGATATATAGCCATTAATATGTTTGATGATGGCACGGAGATTTCATGTATTCGTCTACCAGACAGTAACGAAACAACAGCGAAAAACACAATTACCCATGAGACAAACTTACTAGGTTAAAGTAAGACGTCGATAACAGCCGGTGCTAATATTCACGAGTACAGCAATTTCCGTATAGATAATTAAAGGCAAATGTGTGATCCTTGAACTTTGTGTTCGTAAAAAAGGCGAAGAAAAATTTACATACATGGCAGTGTTAACAAAATCTATAACTATCTATTTTTGTCACATTTCAGTATATGAGACTTCCAAACTGTTCCCTTTGTTTGGAAGGTAGAGAAGTCAGCAACTGTAGTTTCATTTTGTTTTCGTTTTTTAACGGGCTCGGACATTTGCCAAACTGAATAAAATCATTACAGCTGATTTCCTAATGCTTGCAAAGTAAAACTTTGGTTGGCTTGCATGCTTTGTGTGTATAGTTGTTTATACAAGCTTTGAAAATAACATTGGCATCTCAGTTTAACAATATATATAGGCATAGCTCAACTTGTATATCTTATATTTGAATTTATTTGGTTGTTATCCTAATATGATTGTACAATAAACAAACAAAGCAAGCAAGCTAACCGAAGCGTTGCTCTACATGCATTAGGAAATAAGCTGTCATGATGTTATCTATATGTATGTGCGACGAGGTGGAAAATTTGAAATGTTTAGTGAAAATTGCAGCCTTGGATCTAATATAAAAAAGAAGATGTGGTATGATTGCCAATCGGACAACTGTCCACAAGAGACCAAAATGACACAGAAATTAACATTTATAGGTCACCGTACGGCCTTCAACAATGAACAAAGCCCATACCGCATAGTCAGCTATAAAAGACCCCGATATAACAATGTAAAACAATTCAAACGAGAAAACTAACGGCCTTAATTATATAAAAAAATAAATGAAAAACAAATATGTAACACCTAAACAAACGACAACCACGGAAATACAGGCTCCTATATATACAAACCTATATTCGTTTTTATTTATTAGATCGATTTCTTCTCCTTTTATATATTATATTGGGCCGGTTTTTTTTTTGTTTTGTTTTGTTTGTTTGGATTGTTTTACACAAGTATTTTTAGGGTCATTTATAGCGTACTTTTCGGCATTGAACCTATGACTGCTTACTATACTAGATTATGTCTTTTTTGGAAAGATGTCTCATTTGGCACTCATACCTCATTTTCTTATTTCTATATACAAAGCACGTTTTAGAATAAAAATAAAAGGTAATATGGCACCCACTGTGATCCAGAGGCTTAAAATATTGGAGATATTTCATATACGTCAACATGACAGCAGCCGAACGATAAAAAACCTCTGAGGTATATTTTGTGATGAAATAAGCAACAAACGGACTTTAACGATGGACGAAGCTATACAAAATGTATTAAGCTATATACCATACCCGCTCAGTGGCGGTCCGGTGGTTTTCCCCCTTTTTTAACGATCAATGCATTTGAATGGGAACATGTAGTTGAATCCCCCCTTTTTTGTCCTGGGTTAGGGCCCCCCTTTTTTAAAATGGCTGGATTCACCCCGCCGCTTTCATAACAATTATTTTTAGCATACTGAATATTACGATGTTCTTACTTTCAGTTCAGGTCCTGATAAAAAATGTACACATCCAGTACAAAAAGAAGTGTTTCAATGAAAGTTTTCGTGTTTTTCTAGGCAGAAATGATTTTGGAATGACATTATACAGGTTTAAAAGAGCTCAAAAAAATTCATAGAGGACAGTGGTCATTTCTTCTAAAATTTCACTGTTTCAGGTTGTAAAATTATTGCACAGGTACGGTGTGTTTGATAACTTATATTAAATTGACCTGTATATATATGTTTATTTCAATTTTGTTCTGTTATTATACCACTTCTGTCAAGCTGTATATTATGTATATCTGCCTCTTGTAACAGTGTAAACTGTCAGAGTGTACAATAAAATCTTGAAATCTTGGTACAATGCATAACAATGGAAAAAAAACCTGTTCAACAACTTTAAAGTAACAAGGCGAAAAAGGAAGTCAAATAGTGAAGCCCGTAAACAATACTTTTTTATTCTGAGCATGCAAATTGAAGATTATGTTATATATTTTACAATAATCACATTCGCAGAACAAAAACATATATTTTGAGAATCCCAGACAATATATTAGTTGACAGTTCTTCCACTAATTCCACGTGTTTTCCGGTTGTAGTAAACTCGTAGTAGCCCACAATGCATTGTAGCTCATTGAGTCGATTGGTCAGTTTTTCAAGGCCGTATTGGCCTTGTGTTTGGGAAATTACTATGCAAATATGTTCTGACGTAAAGAAATCTAGAGTTCTCGACCTGTTAATGAAAAATAGCAAATTGTGTGCATCCAAATAGTGTTTTCCGAATAAACGTTTATTCAGAACTTTTACAGCCAAAATCTTAACAAAGGATTATTTATTCCTGAATACGGAAGAGGCCTAACAAACAAACGGGACAATTTGAATCGGGATAGATCTATTAGATGTATGGTCACCTTTACCTGAGATAGCTGGAATCTTTGTTTTTTTGGTACTTCTTCTATTCACTAACAATAATTTCAGAAAAAGTGTAAATCATGCAAGAAAACGTTTAAGACACATTAAATATATCTTCGTATTGACAACTTACCAATGAGTTCAATATTCAGGTCGAGACTTCCGATATCATTTCGAACACGTGCACCATACCATCCTAAATGAGACGTATCATACGGCACTATTGTTGAAGACACATTATAAATTTCCTCCTCAAGATCCTGTACATTCCAATTTCCTTTTTTACCACCAGGATAAAACGTCCATGAAATAAAAGGTTTTGTTTTACTGACTATGGCAAGGAATATAAACGAAGGCTTCCCAATTTTCGATTCTACTTCTAATGTACTGGAATCCTCTATCACTCGGGGTTTGTCTGCAATATTCCATATTTAGACAGTAAAGGGTATATGTTTAGAAAATACTGAAAACATTAAAACTAAGTGTTGGATTTTTTAAATGTTGCAAAAGATATGTCTATTATTTAGATACAATATGTAGAGAAGAATTATAATTGTCATCGTTTTTGCTTTGGTTAATATTTTTACTTTCTTCTATTGACCTCCTTAAAGTAATATGATACGAGTGACTGTTGATCAATAATGTTTATCCAATTCTTGAACCAATGCATGTATAAGTAAGTATTATATTGTTCCTTAAAAGTGACATATGTAAATCAGCATACATATATAAATTTGTTTCGAATATAATCCCATATATAATGCACCCGGCACAATGGACCAATAAGTCTTCTTTTACTTTCAAATCAATATAAATTTTCTAATATCACGTGTTAATCGTCAATTTAAATTTAGATACAGATAATTAAAGATTAAGAATTAGCGTTTGTTTATATCATAATCGTCGTCTTCTGAGCAGATTGTATCATTTTTCAGCTATCCATATCATATAACCGTAAAACAAATTCTCTCGGTCCTTTATGATGTGAACATATGGCAACATCTTAATTGTGGTTTTTTGAAGTCGTAGTTAACCGATTGTCACCTTTATAGTAAATAATCGACAAAGAAGCATGAATATTGAGTACGTGTATAACATGTACAATAGGATAATAATTTAGTATAATGACAGATCGATGCGTATCAAATCTTACAGTGAGAGAATTGTTTACTGGAAGCATTTAAAATAGTAAATTTCTTCTCAATTTGGACAAATTATAGAATTTTCTTAAGGAAAAAAGTATATGTAAATAAGTTTTATATTATAGACTATCCATTTTATTATATGCCAGCTTTAGCTGGCACTTATGGTAGAAGCATCGTTTTGGAATAAAGAACGATAACTCTTTCTACACGACCCATCTGAAAAGTTTCGTCACTCTCGTTAAATCTCGTACGATTATTTTTTTTTAATGGCGGCCGAAATAACGTTTCAACGCGAGCGTGAAAAAACGGGACAGATCGGAATAATTTCAATGTTAAATACGACATGAATTTTTGTTTGTTTCCAAAAACAAGAATTCTCAAATTTTGCTAACTTGTGTAGCTTATTTAAATTTTATTGTACCACGGAAATAACCGAAGTTAGGACAACAACATCTGACGCCATGTTTCGTCTGCTTCAACTTTCCATTATCAGTGAGGTCAAATCAAATTACTTGAATTATCACAGGTACTTAAAAAATTCATTTAAAAGTCACAAAATCATAATTAACGATAACATATTTAGCGTAAAAATTCCGTCCAGCCATGGGAACACAGAAAAAAACCTCTGCAAGCAATACATTTCGGATTTCTTTTTATAATGACCATGCGGCATGCGGGGTAAACTCCAGTGCACTGATTGACCAGGACTACTTAAGTTATGTTCATCTGCCACATAATTCCACACATCAAGGAACAGTGATAATGACGTTGGTTATACTGTTGAATGTGATCACGGTTATTCATGTAGCCAATGACGAATCCAGAACTTTTCAGGGGGGCACGCTGACGGGGCGCTCCAGTCATGCTTTAGTGATTCCCCACGAAAAACACCATAGACTAAATCACAACTTTAATATCAAAAGTTTAAAACAATAATGATAATTCAAATAATTCACAATCTTTTAATTCTGTACTTCCTTTGGCAAACTCAACAAATCTTTTTATTGATTATGTCACATATCAGATATCTACCTTATAAGTCCCAGGAGAAGGAAACTGTTTAGTTTTCTCTCTCTCTAAGTTTGATCATAAAAGGAGACTTGAGTCTGAGTAGTACATTTAGTACTGTATATATTGTATGCTCCCATGTTGTCCAAAATTGGATTTTATTGGAAGCTAGGTTATGATAACCCATGAGAATACCATGACTTTGATAAGGTATATACAGGGCATGTTACTTAGAAGTATGTGGGCTACGTCCTTTAAAATTCAAGCTGCAGCAGTCCCCTGTATATATTTTATGTGTCAGTTTAAACCTGATCAAAACATTTTCACTCTGCCAAGTACTTTATCACTATATTACTATCAGGTTCACATTTCAACCTATATTTAGCAATACACACTTATGGTTACATGTATATAACATCACAGCACCAAAATTGTACTCAGTTACCAAATTGCACCTATTCAGCAAAAAAACCTGCAGAAATCTTACATGTTTTCTTTCACCATGTAAACTTATGTAATTATCATATTTTTAAAATGAGCAAATTAAATTTGTTACCAGCATCCTTTTCTTCAAAAAATAATAGTTGAAGCATGGAATAATGTCAAATTGTTTAAAATATTTGAAGAAATAAAACAAAACATCTGTTTATATTCCAGTTTTAAGGATCTGAAATTAACCATACATGTAATGATGTATTGAATTTGGGTACTGACCTCATTAGGGAGCTACCATTTGATTTTTATGGAGAAGGGAGGGGGGGGCGGGGGGGGGGGGGGGGGGGGGGGGCTAGGATGAAATTTGAAAAAAATAGGCAGGACAGGAGTTTTGAGTTAAAAAATAAAAAAAAGGCAGGATGAGACAATTGCCAAAAAAAAATGTCAGAACGACAATTTAGTTAAAAAAAAGCAGGACCAAACAGAGTGAAAAATAAAAAGGCAGGACAGAGATTACAGCTAAAAAAAAAATGCAGGACAAAATTTTTCATCCTAGCCCCCCCCCCCCCCCCCCCCCCCCCCATAAAAATCAAATGGTAGCTCCCTTACAGTACCATGGATTGTTTGGAGGTCATTTCAAACCCATTTTTCTATGACTCTACATGGACTCAAAATTAAATTGGTTTAACTATATTGTAAACAAGGATAGTTTACAAAATAAGCACAGAATACACTTTTACCTGGTACAAAAAAAAAGTTGGTATAAAAAAAACTGACAATATATAGGTGCAAATTGGGTATTCTCATGTTAGCAACTTCACAACAGAACTACAAATTTATTTTCATGACCAAAAAAAAAAAAGTACAAACCTAAAGGCAATAAAATGCTTCGCCATGTACAGCCTGATACGACCACAGATGTATATTTAGCATATAAAAAACACCAAATTTGTTTAGGTCAGTTGAAATCAAACATATTTTAATTTTGGACCCTTCAAACTTCAATATGGACTAATTTGAAAACAGGTTTCAGGTGAACTCAAACATTTCTATTCAGCAGAAGTCTTTAACCCCTTAATTTCATATGATAGTAAGTTCCACAAAAATATTGAAAATGTGTACATTTAATTTTTTTCTTGCTTCTCTCATGTGAAAGCGGTACCGTTTTGGTCACTATTTATGTGTTGCGTCTAAATAAGAATTGTAACACTTTATAGTGACTGAACAGGTTATACAAATACTTCTGAAGAAACAGAAAAAGAAGACAACTTGGAACAGCACCAGTCATGCCAGTATATATGTATGTATGAATAAAAACTCAGATCAGAATAGCATGTGGACAATATGTTAGTTATATGTCCTTGTGAATATATAGTGAGGAAAGTTATCAATAATTCTGCAGATAATGCAATTTTGTCAAGTGTTTTATACATTTATTGTAAAAATTTTCAAACAATCAGTGAAACATTCAAACAGGCTAAACTAAATTTTTATTACTGAAAGATTCAAACAATGACAAGTGTTTTATTTCCCAAATAACTCATATGTTTCTGTGAGAGAAAAAAAACATGTGCAATTTTGGTAATTAAAGGGAAAGAAGATCCTTTTAAAGCGCTCTGGCGCATATCAATTGTGAATATATATATATATATATATATATATATATATATATATATATATATATATATATATATATATATATATATATATATATATATATATATACTTACCAAATATATTTTCTTTATCATGATACTCACGTCGACATTATCAAGAAGTACACATCATAGGAAAAATGCACCAATTACAGATAAAATATTTAAAACACCCTATTTTGTGTGCATCTCCTGCCAAATCAGTATTTGTTGCATCTATATATACTAGACCAGTAAAATCAATGTAATTAAGTTAAATTTTGGAAGAAAAACCCAAAATTTTGAGAAAAAAAAACAACCCAAAAATGTTGTACCATAACCAAAAAATCAATTCTAATCTTCCTTTTGTGTATTGATCCTTCTAGTAAAATTTCATAGAGATCCATTCACTTATACTTGAAAGTTATTGTGTGGAAACCAAATGTGTCACTGTCTTCTCGAAAACAACTTTGACATGATTAAGCATTACTGGAAAGCAAATTTTTGACATGCTTGTATTTCCCATTTCCATTCTCAATTTTATTCTGCTGTCATATAAAAACTTGAAAAGTAAGCTACATCATGTACATGCAACAACAAAAAAATATATGCAAGAAATGACAAAAAACTGACTCTGAATACATGAGACTCACAAACTGAAGATGATCAGGAATACAAATTTTTTTTATTCGAGTCAGATTTTTTTCACCGAAGCCTTTAAGCGCTATCAATTAAAATTATTTAGTCAAAATTTAACACTAGTATTAAGGTTTATCATAACAAATTGGCAAATATGGCCATTATCACCTAAAAAACTACTGTGTACAGACTTATCTGTGCGGTTTGGGAAGTTTCAAATGTTTTTAGATATATAAAAGTTAAATTTATTTTGCATATCTGAAAGATAAAATCATTTTTGGTGAAGGTCTGGATTCAAAATATTTTTTTTGTCCTCTGCTTGAACAGATTTTTTATTCATCAATTTGGGAATCAGGATATGTTTTTAGGAAGATTACAATAACCCCTCCTGCCTTTTCAAGTTCAATGATTGTTTCCTAAACAATTTCCATATGAAAATATAATTTTATTTTAGACATAAACAATATGTTAATGTAGCCTTGGACATTCGTTCTGAACATGCATGAAATATTTGCCACTGGACGTTAAACAACCAACAACCAATCAATATAGATAGGACATTGTCTTAGTATTTATTTAATAGTTAGCAATACATGAATACAGCTTATAGGTATATCATAAATATGTACATGTATAAAGCTGGCATTTAAGGTAGTGCCTTCCTCATATTAAAAAAGAACCAACATATGTATAATTGTTTTAATTTGAATTTTCATATGACTTTAATACAAGTTGATCGGCTTTTTGAACTAGCCTTATTTGCAAACAATGAACTCGTTTTTATTTTAATTTTTTGTTGATCATTAGATCACTAAAGACATCTTATATTGAGTCATTTCAATCATATAACGTATGATAGCTACTTACAGAAAACTGTAACTTTTATCATATCAGTACCAATTCCAATTTTGTTTTCCACTACACAGTAGTAATTTCCTGTGTCGTCCTTTGAAACGTTTGTAAGTGTCAGGTTTCTGTTCTGCGCATTAAGAAATATGCTATTATTTCTTTTCCAGCGTAGCACATTCTCGTTAACGTTAGATTCATACCTGCAGACAAGTGTAATATTTGTTCCTTCATCTGCTTCTGCTGATGGTTCAGCATAGACATGTACTAAAGGCGACACTGCAAAATAATATGTGAAAAACATGTATCTTTCTTGGCTTATTATCGGGCAGATAAAAAAAGAAGTTATCAAAGGTTATAATTTAATACGCCAGACGCGCGTTTCGTCTACATAAGACTCATCACTTACGCTCAGATAAAAAAAAAGTTATAAAGCCAAATTGGTACAAAGTTGATAAACTTACACGTTTACTCTGAACTCGGGATTTTACTCTACGCCAGCTACCATGAATTAGCTTCAAACTGGAAACAGATTATATTTGGACTTTGAGGATAAATTTGGTATAGTTTTCTAGTTGCAATAAGGCGTTCCAACACAAAAAAACGCTGTAATATAGACAAAACTTTCATGGACCTCACAAGAAATTGTGTTTTTTGTTATCGATAAAACATATGTTTATACCTATTCCAGTTTGTGGATAAGAATACCGTTCGTTAAAGAATAAACCATTTTCGGCAGGTCTTTGCTTATCTCTATTGCAACTAAAATCATTTGTCAGTGCCCTTGGATTAAATAGAGCTTATACTATAGCATTAACATTTGCAAAATTGTGAACTTTGAAAATATTGACCATCTTTTGCCTTATGTTTTTGTACAGTTTGTTTTAACTCTTAAAATTGACCTTACCTGGATAGGGTGTGAACCCGTTCTTGAATGAAATAAAATATTGAAAAACAAACTACATATATCAAACTATCATAGTCAAGTTACGCCAGTCCGATAAAGGTAACACTGGTGTTTATCAATCGTATAGCATCTTTACCGACTAAGAAGTAGTAAAAGACAATTTGGCTATCAGTTTTTAACATTTACCAGTATTCGTTATCTTGATGGTACATCAGTATGCACTTAGTAGTAAAAGCTGTGGATACTATCTTGCAAAAAGATCATATGATAAAAATCTCATTTGAAGTTATTGATATTGATTTTCATTTACTTACAGTATATGTGTAACTGAATGTTCATCGCTAATCTGTGAAATGAATTGTCAGCTATGCACATGACGCGTTTTAGATGATCATGTCGTCTTGGAATAAACGAATGTTTAATTGAGTCTGAATAATTAGACATTATACTGATATTTCTTAATTTTAACTCTAAGGTGCTCTGGGGTTGTCCACTGTTAACTGTACATATTATATTTAGTACGGAGTTTTGTTGTCCAAATAGTTGTCCTTCCTTAGTTCCGTTGACAAATTTCATATTTGTTGGAGGTTCTATAAAAGCATGAAAAGTAACGTATTATTCTGGGGTTAAACATGTTTGAGCAAAGCAACAGTATGAGTCATTTGAAAAAAAACTTGATATAAAATATAACATCAAAATTGGATTTGATTGCAAATGAGATAATAATCCAAGTATGATCAAATGACTAACATACATGCAAATAGAGGTTGTCTCCATCATGATCATGCTCACTACCGTATAGTTAGCCATAAAGGGTACAATTTTATTGAAGGTAATAAAAACGAATATTGAAAATTCTGCTAAATTTGTTCATAAAGCCACACCAGTTAAATTTCTTGTTCTACGGATTTTTGGACTCCAAAAATTCGGGCGAGCGAGCGATTTGAAAATTTTAATAAAAAAATATTTAATTTGCAAATTTTTGAGGCGAAGCTTGAAAAGTAAAGGCGAGCGGTTTTATTTTTTTTTTTGTAAACATAAAATAGTAGGATCTGACAATATTAAAACTTGATTTATCACTTGTACTTTGACATTTTTTTAATTTATGAAGTGTTTTTTTCCCTGTTTACCAAGAAATAATTGAATAATTAAATCTGGTCTTTGTATGTGTGAATGACAAGAGACAATTCTCCATCCAAGTCATAATCAGGTTGGGAACAACCCCTTAATGATATAAATATCCCTTTTAATGAGGGGTCAATATAACTTTATAATATATTTTTTTGTAAACACTTCTTAGTACAAAAGGGCTCATATCTTCCCAAAGAACTATATATCTATCTGGTATCAAATGGTCCAAGAATTTTGTAATATTTCTGGACTTTAACCATGTTTACACATTTACTTTAACAGTTTAATATTATTCAAAATAAGTGGACCCCTCTTTTAGAAAAGTTTGTTGAAAATATGTTGTATTTAACCTCTTTTTGAGTAAAAAATTCTAAGTTATCAAAGGTTTTGTATAGTAGCACTTTACAAATCCTTGGTATTTCTATTTTCTTTTCTACAACAGTAAAATGACCCCTTGTCTGAAGGGGGGGGGGGGGGGGGTAATGCTCCCAACCTGATTATAACAAACACAGGTCAAAATACGGCCTTTTACACAGGACTTTAATCAGAACCAAACAGCAAGCTATAAGGGACCCCAAAAGCATTAGTGTACACAATTCGAACAGGAAATTTATATATCCAAAGAACAAACGGGACAATACCAATGCACCACATCAACAAACGACAACTGCTGAACGACAGGTCCCTGAATCAATCAGGACAGGTGCATTAACATACAGCGGCTATGGATAGTTTTGTTTCGCCAGCATACAATTTTCCAGTTGAAGGCAACTCTTTAAGAAGTTCCTTGTATTTTATTCTAACAACGAACATTTTGTGATAGGGAATATAAGTAAGGGGGAGAGAAACCTATGTTTTGTTCTGTATAGGTATTTCCGCTGTTATATTTTGGAGCACTCTAACTTGGGATTAATTGGTTTCACAGATATGTACAGTGTGGTGGGGTGCTAATAGGTTTAAAATCGTTATATACAGGTTTAAAAGAATTTGATCTATTAAGACAAATGTTCATATCTTTTTATAATATTTACACAAACAAAACGGTGCGGGAAATGGACATGATTACATTTACGGATGCGGGAAGCGGGAATATAAAAGAAATAAAAAAAAGTCTGTTTTGAAAAAAATAGGTGCGGGCGAGTCCGTCGAACAAGGTATTACATTGGTGTGGCCTAAGATGCATTTCCAAAAAGCACAATTCAGGATGCCAATATAAGTAATATGATTCGCTGATGACCTCTACGAAACCAACCAGGGTTCGTAAAATCCAAAGGGGTGAGATCGAATGCCGGAACTCTTTTGGATTTTACTCACTCTCTATGGTCCGTAGGGGGTCAGTCGTGAAGTGTTTAACCAATTTATTGTACACATGACTTTTCCTGCTGCGTTTTGTAGAAAAATAAACAATGAAATGCAACAACATCAATAGATGACGTCACCATTAACAACTGATATAACATAATGACACCCTATGGAATGAAATACCCCCTACGGATCTAAAGGCTGTCACCACGTGACGATATCTAAACAATCACAACCTCATAATTTTCCTGTGGTGCGATAAAGTAATAGAGACTATTCCTGTGTCGCTTACATAACATCCGAACTAAAAGATGTTTTTATTTATAAACTAGAATATTCATATATCACAGTAGGTATAGTGTTCGGTTGGGATCGTGATATTTTCGAGTCAATGAATTGATCTTTCTTGTAAATATAATGTAAAATAAAAACTAACAGATATAATTTCTGATAATACATGAAACCGACTTAAAGTAAAGACCCCAAAAAAATGTTTATATAATAAGAACTGTTTATAAGCAATACGGTTGAAAATATGAATAGAAGGCTTTGATCCCAAAATATAAAATGAAACCATCTTAATAAAGATACGAGTAAATCATTCAAAGACAATGCTGTCATAGAATCTTACATATCTGTACATTTACAGAAAATTTACACAAACATATGTATATGAAAGAAAATGGTCAGTTTTAGATTAATTTTGTTTTTGAATTTTCAATTTGTCGGAAAAAGTTAAGGTTTAAATGTCATGTAGTAATGTTTTTCTGGTACAAAGAAGGCAACTATTAAGCTAAACTACTTTAAAAATAAAAACAGAAACAAAAAAGCATATACCCATAAATTACTAATAAAATAAGCATTGATATTTGATAATTTTTTGTTTGCTTAGTTATAATGTGTTTTTTTAACGTTAATCGTTTTGTCTCTCGTATTGTATGCTTTATTAGGACTTATGCTTTATTTGTCCTTCGGTGGTCTCCTTTTCTTTTTACAGTTTTCACGGATTATATTCTTTAATGATTATTCGTTAAAAAAAATAATATTCTACCAAAGTTCAGTAAAGTTCACAATTTATTTGCTTTCTGTTTTTTTTTTTATTATTATTATATATGAAATAAAAGCAAATAGACTAGAAGTATTCGAAAAATGATATTTAAGAAGCCTTAAGCATTATATTGAGTAAAATTCTACAAGAATAAAAAAAAAGTGTATTTTTCTTCTGTCGTGTGTTCTTTTAATCAGTATAATTTTATAAAACTGCAAGGGTATGATAAAATGATTCAACAGAAAATGGCATTGCATTAAAAGAGGGACGAAAGATACCAAAGGGACAGTCAAACATAAATCTAAAACAAACTGACAACGCCATGGCTAAAAATGAAAAAGAAAAACAGAAAAACAATAGTACACACGACACAACATAGAAAACTAAAGAATAAACAACACGAACCCCATATTAAAGTGATGTATATGTCTTAAAAGGGATATATGTTTTTGTCACACACTGAATTACAATACGAAATAGAAAAAAAGTCGGATGTCTTTTATCACCATCAAAAGTCCTTAAAAAGTCCATGTTAACACCACTTAACTCCATTCTGATACTATATTAATCAAACATATTAGCATTTCAAAAGTCCATTCTGATCTAATAAACTAAATACGAAAACAGAAATTCACAAATTTCTATTTTGCTCATTTAGTCTGTGTTTCAATTTTTTTTATTGAAGATATCATTTATTTAAAGAAAAATTAAAGAAAAGCCTGTTAAGTAAACTATATTGTATCACAAATGTTCAATACAGAGGAATATACGGTCAAAAGTTAGTTCCCACTCCAAAAAATGTCCTTTCATTTCAACTAAAATCGATAATTTCAAAAAAAATATTACAGTTAACTTTATGAACGATTTTTATAAAATAGATACCATTAGTTGCAGAAATGTCTATAGTTTTGTTATTTATTTGGTTATAATTTTCATGATGTTCGTTTTATTATCTGATAGGTTAAACAAAAATGCAACTTTGACGATTTTAATTTGGTTAGATATCATAGGAAACTTTTCAAGAAATATTTTTCTTTGTGTTTATCTCGTCAGAAAATTATATCATAGCCAGATAAACAAGAAAACTTTAAACATTCATACATCTTATGATATAAAGCAGTTACGTAATTACTCGGTAACATTTATATATATATGAATTTACATGCACACGTAAAAAAATTGCGGTTTTTATCCAACGCAATCATAGGTTTGAACGTAGTTTTCAATTTAGACTCGTTTATATATATATATATATAAATACATCTGAGTGATTTGAACTCTTGAAAAACATTGCAGTTAAATGATTTCTAAAAGAGGTAATATTATTAGATTCAATAGGTTGTGTCAAACTATTCATTCGTCAACAGTTGATTCATTATTATTCGATGGATACGTATCTATGTTGATTAGGGGATAAACTTGAACCGTTGATAAAACCACACGATTAAATATTCAATAAGAAGTTTTTTCCTCAATTCACGAAAATAAATGATTCTATAGTGTTCCCTTCTTTAGAACATAAGTGACTTATACATATTTCAGCTGAAATTGCAAACTTGTTTGTTTGTTTTAATTATTCGATTTCACCGCCTACAGTGCCATCTCTATATTTGAAGTAGCAGTTATTAACTAAGAGTAAATTTGTTGTAATTGTCCTTACATTGGTATTAAAAAAGAAAGTTGAAACTGTTTTTGGGGAAAAAAAACTTGACACAATAATGATTTAACAAACTAAGGTAAATGTTAACAGTTATAAATACAGGTCTATTTGTAAGCAGAATACAGAAAGATGACATACTTATTGTCACAAAAGTATGTTAATGGTACTCATTTCATCATTAGGAACATTCTCTCAAATTCTCAAATAACATTATCGGTAATGATATGAATGCACCAAGTGTACAATGGCATTATGGTTGTAAGAGGCCATTGTTGTATGAAAAAAAACGTAAACCCCATAATGAACCTAAATGGTGTCAAAGCCGATGACGGAATGTTGAATCGACTTTTTTCTACTGTTTCTTTTCTAATCTCGGATTAAGTATTTTTAACAATAAAATTAAATATCATTTTAATTTATGTAAAGAAATGTTTTACATTTACATTAACGAACAAAACTCAAGAACAATCAAAAGCCATAGGTAAAAGGACATCAAGAAAATCATAATACTTTTTCAGAATGTAGAATGACGAGAATTTGAACAACCATTCAAGAAACATAAGATGGAAAACCAATATCGTTAAAACGAACCTCTCTCTATAAATGCAATTACTTTTTATGTGTTATTTCAATAAAAATAAATTTAATTTTTATTACATTGACTACTAGCATTGATACAGTTGCACGATTATGGTTATCGAAATCGAAATAACTTGTTTACAGAATTTAGTTGGACATAAGTATCTTACCAGCAATGTGGACTATAATCTCATGTTTCATTGACATTATATTTATCAGTGTATCACATCTATAAAAACCTGCATCAGCCATTGAAAAATTCGAAATAGAGAGGTTGTAACGTCCCGTTGCCGAATTTCTGTTTACTGTAACTTTATGGATTTTAAAGATTGCCCTGTTAACTATGTTGTTTATGCTGTATGTAGTAAGATTCGGAGGACCTCGCCATGTGATCTGTGTTGTGACTGCTCTAAATGGACAGCTCAAATTTACTGTATATCCCTCCTTAACAAACATCGTTTTTATCTCTAGAAAATAAAGGTAACCACTCACTCGAAATCATATTTTAATTAAATATTTTTTATGAACAATTTCATGTCTATTCTAATAGCTTACCATGCATTTATAAAAGGTACATTTGCCATAAAGGAATGTTTGGTAAAACATCATAGACTGATCGTTTTGTTTTCATGAATATTATAGGAATATATAACGTCATATGTATTTATTAAGTCATTTGATTTTCTACAAAGTGCTAGTATTTTATCCGTACACAATATGCAATACGTATAGATTATAACATGCCCTTTTCCATATTGGCCCTGGTATCATCCAGAGACTCCCGTATCGGCCTCGAGGCTTTACCAGGGCCAATATGGAAAACACATGTTATAATCTATTTATCACATATTTAAGTTCTTCAGAAAAGAGAAAAAAAAACAATTATAACGATTTAATGAAACATAAAAGGTAAAATCTTAAACATTTTATCACAAAAGTGTCGTTTATGATGCAATGACGTGACGTCATATGGAACCAAAGTACAAAAACATAAACACTCTTTTTTGCCCCGGGCAATTTTGAGGTTATTACATATTCAAAACCAGACGTATTCGTATCAAATATGTGATAAGTTATGATACACATATTTTAACATGCAATACAAGTTACCGTGTATTGATTTTATAAAATAAAGGAAAAGGTAAAAGGCTTAGAACACCTGTAGTTGAATAGTAAAATATTTAAGCTATTCTTCAGCTCAATTTGAGATTGAGAGGTAAACATTGTCAACACTTTTTTTTACATTCAATAATACCTTGTAGTAAAATTATCCCATTCATGTAGACCTGATGTGAATAAACATGTAACCTTATTGTCAATCGGGAATTAATAATGGCAAGTCAGGTCTGCCAAAATGTCTATGTAAAGTTCTAACATATTTTGTTTTGCTACGTTTCAAACGTATTTGAATTAACCTCTTAGAAAGACAATAAGTTTGTCACATTTTCAGAACAATACTTTAGTAAAGGGTTTAATAGACCAGAAATTACGAGAAGGGAACTTCCTATTTCAACACTCTTCAGATGTGGCACTTGAAACAATAGTATGGAAACCTCAGAGTTATGACTGTTAAATCCGGTCTACACGTTGCACTTTGTAAATACAGCTATTTCTAAAACCACGCCTCTTTTTGGGAGATATAGAATATTCATAGGTAATTAATTTTGCTTACATACTGATTCCCAGTTATAATCTCTATGTTTCATCTCATAGAGACATAACTTGGGAATGTTACCAGTAAATATACATATGCACATTGTTTATATTGAAATCTGTGGTATCCTGCGTTATGGGTAAAACGTTGAAAATATGCCGTACAGTCCTATATTTTGACATTTGAAAAAAATAGTAGTGCCTATAAACTTTCCATTCTAGGATATGAATATTTTCAAAACTTCATAGTAAAAGTGGTACAGTTTTAGTCGTAAAAGGAGTTCGTTTGGAAATTGCATTGTCAATATTAACAGAAATTCAACCTTCAGACAGTATTGAGTAATCGATATGCTTCATTATTAGGTTAGTGACTGTGTATCACACTGGGTCGATGCCACTGCTGGTGGAGATTTATTTCCCCGAGGGTATCACAAGCCCAGTAGTCAGCACTTTTTGTGGTGACATGAATTATCATTGATATTGTTATATTTATAAATTAACTGTTTACAAAATTTTGAATTTGATGAAATACTAAGGTTTTTTTCTACCTCAGGCATAGATTACCTTAGCTGTAATTGGCAACACTTTGAGAAATTTTGGATCTCAATGCTCTTCAACTGCCACTGCTGGTGGAGATTTATTTCCCCGAGGGTATCACCAGCCCAGTAGTCAGCACTTCTGTGTTGACTTGAGTTATCATTGATATGTTCATAATTATAAATTAACTGTAAACAAAACTTTGAATTTTTGAAAAACTAAGGCTTTTCTACTTCAGGAATAGATTACCTTAGCTGTATTTGACAAAACATTTTAGGAATTTTTGGTCCTCAATGCTCTTCAACTTCGTACTTTATTTGGCCTTTTAAACCTTTTTTGATTGGAGCGTCACTGATGAGTCTTTTGCAGACGAAACGCGCGTCTGGCGTAATATAAAATTTTAATCCTGGTATCTATGATGAGTTTATTCGTACTTTATTTGGCTTTTTTTAAAAACTTTTTTGGATTCGAGCGTCACTGATGAGTTTTTTGTAGACGAAAGGCGCGTCTGGCGTATTTGTACCTATAATGAGTTTATTCACATAAATTACTGTAGTCATTGCACTTTTCCTGCTCAGATTAACCGAATGTTGTATAAATAAATGTTGTATATAAGTGTAATCATGGAAGTAATATTGAAAGGAATAACATCGTCGTCACTTCAAAGGTTTCATCTGCGTTACCGCCAATCTTTCGATAACTCGTTAATTGGTTCAATATCTGGCATGGAAGTTGATTCTCCGAATGTGATCAATCAAATCACTGACACTTATCGGTCATTTTCGTGTTCACGGAGAATTACGAACAGACAAGTTTGTGTCGTATATACGTGCGAAGTAACCCGAATAGTCCATTCGTTACATTCCGTTGATGTACCCTGCCGAATAGAGTCATTCGTTCAATTTTTATTTTAGTCCATTTTTTTCCTATTTTTGGTTAGTTTGGTCTTAATAGTTTAAACCGACAGCTAACATATACGAAATTGGAGAACAAGGCTGGGTCATTTTCAATTTTAATATTTACAGACAGTTAAAAAACCATTTCCGTAAGTTAAGAAGATGATTGTTATAAAAATACGTTTGGACCCCCTTTATTAAATACGAAAAATCTAAGTCTTTAGTGTATTAGTCAATTAAAATATTCACAATTCTAAACGGTTCTATTCTTCAATTTAAGTTCTTGATACATAAACTAATTTGTGTAAAAGTGAATTTGCCGTAAGACAGAGCCCGTTTCGTCGGTTTGTTATAATTTTGATGTAGCTTGTTATATTAATACAAGCATTCCACAATAAACATTTAAAAAAAATATATATATATTTACGAAAATATTATCCACATTTTAGTTGTCCAGTTTCAATAATGTAATGACATTTATGACATAAACATAAATTTAATACTTGAAAGTAACTATCCTTTTTTCAATCTCGATAAACTTTGCACATTTCAACAGTAAAAAAAAATATGTCTAGATTTGCCTACATTATTTTGTTCAACATCATGTGAAACCTGATCGATTCATCGGTATTTAACTGTTTAACTCGGAATCCGCTTTTAACCAGAAAATACTTTTAAAACAGTTTAAAACAAACGGTAAAAAGCAAAAATATGCTAAATTAAATACAATTTTCCATGCTAAACTGCTGTAGTCTGAACAATTCTCGGCCGTTTTTCAAGTTTTTTACATCATACGACTTCTTTCTGAAGGTACAGGTTTTATATGATACAGCACCACCTACTTATTAATAAACCGCGGATTTCACACAGGTACTTTATAATTACCGGACTCGATAAAATCACGTGACTGATAAGAAATTCCAGATGCCATTTTACAAGCGCAGTATCACAGATAGTAACCAAAGGGGTCTTACGGCTGAGACTATAATTGGATAAAATCATATGACTTTAGTACAGGGCTCTGCAGGCCGTTAATACATGCTAATTAGTCGATGTTATTCCTTTTAAATATTACTTCCATGGTGTAATCATGTTAAGATAACATTACATTTAATCTCATAAAACATTAACATATGACGATTGAATAAGAAATATTATATACCTATATGGAGTTATTTTCTTTCAGAACGACAGGTCATTCTTTTTCAGAATCAATCCGGACGATACCATGTTTCATTGAAATATGCTCAAAGGCATAAAATAATGACCTGTGTGAGGTTATTATTTTCCTTGATAAACATGCAATCTATGATTTACTTCAAAACTTAATTCGTCTAACAGTTTTTTGTTGTTGATTTGGAAATCTATTTTTTAAAGTTCAATCGATGATAGGTGTAAAAGGAACCGTCATTGTAGTCCCGCATTTTAATTTTAGAAACAAATAACGTGAAGTACGTGAAGTTTTGTTAATTTATCGCTACAATAAAGAAACGTTATCATATATGTCAGATAAATTTTAATGTAGACTTTCATAAAATAAATCCAGATTTAACATATTCGTGTGTAAGATTTTGAAAATCTTATTAAGTCAAACTGTATAAGTTGATTGATTTTTGGTTGCTTGCTTAATGTCCAGTGGCAAATATTTCATGCATGTTCAGAACGATACACACTGAATAGGAAATCATACTGTGACCTACATGTATTTATATTCGTCTTCGTGTCAGTTCTTAACTTTTTAAAATTTATGTATACCTTTTACTCTATCAAATGATCAACTAATAAGATAATCTTATATTCTATTGAATAACATTAACGTAACTCACGAAAGGGTCGGGTGCGGACTGGAGGGTATATAATTATATGTTGATTATCTTTTAATAAAATTGTATTGCTATTCAAAATACAATCTTTCTGAATTTTTCATTCGATTCAAATAAAATTGTTAAAAAAATTAACCACTTTTCCGAGATAGAAAAAACATAACAAATAGAAAAAAAAACATACCCATCCCCCTTTTCTATAAGCTAAGTGGTACAATAAATTACTTACAATGTGTCTTGTGTTTGTCATACACCGTTATCGGATGGTAACAATACATTTGTGTCTTACTTCATGCAGTAACAGTAATATTTTTATTGTGTATGGATAATAATTTTTAAAAGGTTTATATCTAAATTATTTAGTGAGTTTTATTTCACATTCTAAATGAGCCGCAGGGCGTATTAAAACCTGAACGCATTAGAAAGGAATATCCCACTTAAGTGTTGTCGGTAAAATAGGATACTAAATTTTACAAATCTTAATAAAATTAATATTTTTTTGACGGTATATAAGTCAGATAATGCATATTTTAAGGTTTTTCTTGTCGTAGAACACATTTCGGGGTGTTCTACGACAAGAAAAACTTTAAAATATGCATTATCTATAACATATACATTGACATACCTGCTGTTGTAATCGGCATATGACTAAGATATATAAGCAAAATGATCATACACCAATATATATCCATTGTACCAGTTCTGACGAGCTGTTAATCTTCAATAGACCTTGCTTGCATGGACTTATTATCCGTTGTTAAGTTTAATGTTTGAGTATTTTCAAATATTCTTTTTTTTTAATGTCTGTGTTTCCAGTGCACTAAAAAAGAAAAACGTAAGGATTAAAAGAGGGACGAAAGATACCAGAGGGACAGTCAAACTTAACAGATTAAGGTATCTGTTAATGACACCTTCGACAGTAAGCAGAGAGCCGAACATCTCACAAACCGTCTTTTGCGATTGATGCAACATTTAGGTAACGTTTGACGTCTTTGATGTTTGTCAGTTTTTTGGAGGGCCCGAGTGCCTTGTTTTAACTGAGCGTGAGTGCGCCTAAGATCAGGGCACTCTGATTGAATATTAATCCAGGCCGACCTGGTGGTGTAAGGTAAGCGAAATTCGTCAGTGAGAACGTCTTGAACAATTACGGCTCGAACGACAGAATCTTCGGTACGCGATATAAAGCAACAAACCTGACAATTAGGCTATGTACAAACGGGTGCGTTTCTGCTTGCAAAGTCGGATGGAATATTTGCACGATCGGATAAATGGTTGACGCTGACCTGGTATCGGCTTACAATGGAAAGAAACGATGTGACACGCGGACTGGCCAAAAATTCACCGCGAAATAGTTTTTCAAATCCCTGTTCGCATGGTTTACTGTCTGTCAACACATTAGCTTGCAGTTTTCACTGAATAATAAAGGGACTGAAATGTTTGACAACAGCGGCAATGGAAAGCGCTTCGATTTCACACGGTAGCCACAACACTTGATGTTTACGCAACTTAGCACTGAAAAATCCTGCTAAGGACACTTTACCGTCACGATTTATATATAGGGTCGCTCCGATACTGCGTTTAGAGACAGATCCGTCTGTGACTATCCACAGTTGATCAATGCATTTAGGAGGCGTGATGGCTTTACGGGAGCTCAGAGACTTTTGGGCAAACTCGAAATGTTTTCATAGCATGTCGGACCAAATAATTTTGTCAGCTGATTTCATACCACATATTTTCTCTTCAAATGGGGCTATTAAGTTGGAACAATTCGGTATTACGCGGCTTACCATCTTGAACGCACAGATAAATGATCGAAGACCCCGCACAGTGTCTGGTACGGGACATGAGGCTAGTGTTGCTACTCTGTGTGTACTAGCGGAAATTGAACCCTGTGACCAAATCCAACCTAGGATTGTCATCGATTTTGGGCAAATAACAGTTTTGCTAGGTAATAGGCACATTCCTGTTTTTTGTAGCGACTGAAGAACACACTCCCAATTGTATAAAAGCTCCTACGGGGTATTACCGCCACAAAATAAGTCATCTGCCAACTTAGCTACGCAACCTTTTTGTAAGAAATCCCCCACTTTACGACACATTAGTTCTTCAAGAGCCGTTTTGGAACCAGGCATTCCTATCGCACAATGTGTATATACGCGAACTCCACGGTAAGGGGTCGCGACTCCGCAATACTTCATCGAATCTTTTGCCAGGGTGATTTGGTAAAATGCGCTCGTAAGATCAGACTTGCTTATATATTTCCACTGTGCGATCGTACGGAGTTTGGAATCCACGTCGGGCATAAGAGCGGCTTGCGGCTTACTATATCTGCCAACATCGGCAAATGCCGTTACAAGTCGGAAACCACCGGAAGCTTTTTTGACAAGAAATGAAGGGTTAATATACTCGACTGAAATTCCGACGTCTTCGGCTTTTTGGAACACTCCTTTACATTCCAATTCGTCAAATTTGTTTTGGAGTTCTACCAAATTATTTTTTGAATACTGTGGCATTCTTTGGGGAGGCTGGACAGGACCTATATTAACAGATGCTTCAAAAGTACCTATTTCCCCATTATAACCTTCAAAGTTAGGACTAAAAACTTCACTGAACTTTCGAAGAAGTTCATTAAACTGGGTTTGGAGATCTTGACTAAATAGTTATCAAAAGTACCAGGATTATAATTTAGTACGTCAGACGCGCGTTTCGTCTACATAAGACTCATCAGTGACGCTCAAATCGAAATATTTATAAAGCCAAACAAGTACAAAGTTGAAGAGCATTGAGGATAAAAAATTCCAAAAGTTGTGCCAAATACGGCTAAGGTAATCTATGCCTGGAATAAGAAAATCCTTAGTTTTTCGAAAAATTCAAAGACTAAGTAATTTATCAGGGTCTGCAGAGACTTGTTTGAAAAATTGGGAAGTATGTGTTGTGTGTATGTAGTTTGTTGTTTTTATGTCACAGATATTGTCCGGAGCCCCTGGAGCGTTGTTTATGGTACTCGTACGTCGTACTTGACAGACATATTCATTTCGTTGTATGAATTGCGGTACCGACGTGTTATTCACGATGCGTACTTTGCCTGTGACGGACTGAGCAATTTGCGGACTGGGGCAATCTTTCGTACGAGAAGCGTCAGTGTGAGGCTCGATCGCGAGAATGAAATCCGATTCTATTTCCGATGGGATGTCGTATTCGCCGTAACATCCTGGCAAAACTACTGAACTTGCTGATCGAGCCCGGATAAGAAAGGCCGGTGTTCTACGTACGCGAGTATTACTAGAGTTAAGTTCCTCGTTTGGGCTACAATACATAACAGTTACCTTGTCGCGTATTAAAAGATTTAATGTTTGCTAGGGAAAATCGCGATGTCGTTCGATGACATGAAAGGGATACCGGCGAGTATATCAACGTCCAAGTCGTTCACTACTAGGGCCTCTAGCTGTAATTCGATTCCGTCTCTCGAAAGTGTGAAATGACATTCACCAACTATATTTAACGGGGTAACACCGTTAGCTTGTAAAGCGGAATTGTTGTTTTATTGATTGTTACGCCGATGTAATCCGCGGAAGAAGCTTTTATCATACTCACCTCAACACCCGTATCTAGTGTTAGCTCAAGCGGGAAATGTTTATAAAATGCCTTAAAGTAAGAGGACTGTTTAGTGCTCACCCGTCTTAAAGCAGATACAACTCTAAACTTACTAGGACCTACATTATCATTAAAAAATGAGACTTGTTCATTATCAACATTGTCCTCAGACTCACTATCACCTACTTCTGTACAAAAAGATTGCCTTACTCTGGACATGTATTGTTTGTCTTCATCAGGTAAATATTTACAAGTACTTAAAAAATGTTGGGACGGACGACCTGCTTGCTTACATAAAATACAACACTTTATTTGACGACCAGTTCTTATACTATTTGTCTTTTTTTTTGTACTTTTGTCAAAATGTTTGTCTTTTATTGACGCCCGAAACCTTGGCATCAGTGGCTGAAAGAATTTCGTCAAGTAAACTATCAAGTGCCTGTGAAATATCAGGTTTCAAAGAAGCTAATGTTTTTTACCATAACTCAGTTCCATATCGCTGCTTCACTAGGTTGGGCAAGTCACGATTAATAAGTCTTAACCAAGTTAGTACAATCAGGTTTTCTAAAGAAGGCGATAATTCTTCGTCGGCTTCGGGTACTTCTCCGTGGTGATGAATATTGCCACCGGCACGAAGCATATTGTCTTCAATAAAACTAGTTAATCGCTGACATAAGTCCTCAGGACGCTCATTTGGTTCCAAAAAGATGCTATTAAAATCAAGAAAGTGTCCACAAGTAGACTGAAATCCGTAGTGTAGCCGAATTGACTGTCAAATAGAATTAATGGATGTCGAATTTTTAATTATAGTGTTTCTTGAAATAATCGGACAGTAATTTGCTATTTGCCCAAGCATAAGGTCCAAATGTGTGCACTTTTGGGCTGCTGTTCGTTGGTTAGCTTCGGCAACCGCCTCGCCATCGTCAGCAATGCCACGTAAAGGATTGGCGTTGGTTTTCTTCAGCCATGTATATTCATCTACAAGGAACGCTGCGAAGTTTTGATCAAGGGACAAGGTATATTGTAAGTTTTGTCTCCATGCTTCAAACGATGTTATTGTTTCAACTTTTGAGAGTGACCATTGTTTTGGAGCACGTGTGCCTGCCATTTTGTAAAGATCAGTTAAGTCCAACAATAGAAAATGTTGTCGTGTTAGTCAAATTAAATGACAAATTTTCCTGCTCACCTTTTACTTCTAGAGTGGATTAATGTTCAAATTGTTGAGTTATTTGAGGTGTGGGTTTCTTAAACCGCTGCCGCCACGCCAGTAAGCAGAGAAAACTAAAACATGTGATCGTATAGAAAGGCACATTTAATAATGATCGTGAGGCGGTAAACAGTTAAGGGACATAACCCATCAATTATACATGTATAATCATGACACATGGAGTAAGGGAGATAATACAAATCAATACATCTGAAAATCATTACAATACATTGGCGCTTGGTGTAAAATTTACTAACTGACAGAATTGTGAATTAAGAAATCTATAATATCGGCATTATTTTAATAAAAGAATACACATAAATCATGTGTAAGCCATCTCTAGCCAAGGAGTTAAATTGAAGTTCACATGAATACGGGTTCAATGAGGTAGAATTATTTACTTGCAAGTGAATGACTCATCATTGGTGTTTCTTATTTTATTTTGACAAAACTTAACTATACTGACTGTTAAAAGCAAATTATTTCACTATTTCACTTTCATTAATGATTGAACCACAAAAATCATTTTTTTGTGTGTATCTCGTAGCTAGTGCCTCTTTCAGTACTTGCGAACTAAGTGAACATCCATCTTTTGAGATCGTTTATGGTCTATGTACTATGAATCGATAAAAGGACTATACAATAATGCTGAATACTAGTACTTGATTGAAATTTAAACAAACACGTGTGGGAAATGAAAAAAAGCTTTGCATAAACTGTCTGTATCTGAATAGCTTTTCTAGACAAGCCTTTATCAGAAACGCTCTAGAGCAGATATTTGAAAGCAAAGTACGTGCAAATAAGTCGCAACAAGAATTATTAATTTTAAGTCATCAACAGGAAATATAAAGATGCATGTTATAAATCATGTGAATACCGACGCCGTAACTTCTGAGCTGATGATACCATTGGGGCTTTGCAACAGCAAAGGTATTAACCCAGTGCAAGTAAATGGAAATAACGAGGACACATAACTCAATCAAAGAACTAATAGCACTGTTATATATATATATATATATATATATATATATATATATATATATATAATATGTTAAAATATAAGGAACTAATGTTTAGTAAATATTTTTTAGTGACAAAAAGTAAAATCGCAAAAATACTGAGGAAATTTCATAACAAAAAGTCCCTAATTATTGTCTTTTGTTACGAAACGCTGATGATAATTGTTATTGATAACAATTATTTCTACATTTCTTTACATTCAGTAAATTTTACACTTTACCTCAAAAGCATATATTCGTACTTTATTTGGCCTTTTTTTTTTAACGTTTTTGGATTCGAGCGTCACTGATGAGTCTTTTGTAGACGAAACGCACGTCTGGCGAATATACAAAATGTAGTCCTGGTATCTATGATGAGTTTATATACTAGGTACCTTTTACTTATTGCAATATATCAACTCCCAATATGTCGAGTTTTCTATATGTATTATAGATTCTCGATAAATTTGTACAATTTGTCAATTTATACTACGAAATGATGGTTGTACATTTTAAAGACATTATTTGTTAAACTGTGTAATTAGAAATGTACATGCAAATACTCGATGTTTTATGTTCAGTATTTATCAAGATAATTGCTCAAGAAACTCGTTTAACTGAAATTCAGAAACTGCCAATCGTTGTTGCATATTTAAAAAAACATTTGAAAAAAACATTTAAACAAACAATCGAGAAGTTTCGAAAAAGTTCTTTCTGGTCACCAATTTTCTGAGTGTTCAAAAATTTCCTTAGCCTGTAACAGATTTCAAACTATGCTTATTTTTTGCACTCATAAGATATAGAGCACACCGGTCTGCTCTTGTCATATACATAAAAAAAACTATTATATTTTCGTCAATATAAACAAGTCTGGCTGTGCATGATAAAAATGAAAGATAACTTTTCTTTTTAAGTTGGTATCTTTCTAATATTTTGTATACAATTTGAAAAAGTCGTGTAGAATTTTATACTAGTATTTTCGGTCTTCCCGATCTATTTACTTTCAATGTTTACACCGAATTAAGTTTTGTTTGACTTTGCTTAGTACCTTTATTTCAAACGTGCCAATCCTTGCTGTATATCAATCGACTCTGTTTGGGATTTTTTCCTGACTGTCTCTTATCTAGTCGTAAATATATACACACGAAAAATTAGCATGTTCCAGAGAGGAATACAGACAGTAAAATAGTGCTTCAATAATTTATTTGAAAAGCAACATTTTTAACCATATGCTTTCTATTTGCTGTCTCTTAACCAAATCCTTTGAATCTTAATAATCCAGTTTTAGAAAAACTGAGCTTATCACAGAAATGTATGTGACACAGATTTAACAAATTCAGTTAAAAAAAATAATGTTACTTAATTTAAGAAAAAGATTGACATAAAGAAACAAAGTCTTGGCATAACTGAGTGACAATGCGTAACTCATTTCAGATAGAAACCCTCAATCATTAAGCCCATATCGTGTATACACATCGTTTCGAAGACATTTTTTACTTATGTGGCTAAATGTTTTCGGTGCGAAGTGAGATATTTTTTAGCACAACCTGGAAAGTCTTTTTAATTCGGTTTCTTGAGGTTAAAGATTAAACGATATCCCGCTTTGCACACAATAAGTTCTTTAAAAAAAAAATTGTTTTGCATTCATCTAGTAACTCCATAGTTTTTACATCTTGGTTCTCTGCTCTCCACATCAGCACACATTGTTATTTTTCAGTCACTTGTTCGAAGATAAAACATGTCCAGCACGACTGCGCATAGTTTTGTTTATTAATGCGATACTTTTGTGTTCCGGAATAAATATCCAATCAGGCAATTGAACCTACGGGTTTTTTTTTTATTAGATTTCAATTCGATTTAGTATTACATTATTTCATCGACTTCTGTTAATTTTAACTTAGACTTCCGAAAAGTGTATCTATCAATGTAACCTTATAAAGACCATGCGAAATTTTTAAAATGCTTTTGGTTATTTTAAAGTATATCTCACTAATTAGATAAATAGTGATACTATTAAATTTATGTATCGTATGTAATATCGGTTTTATCGATTTATGACTCTTCTACATAACATGTAGAAATGCCTGTACCAAATCAAAAATATGACAGTTGTTTGTTTTACATTCGTTTGGTGTGTTTGAGTTTTTGAGTTTGCCATTTGATTAGGGACTTTCCGTTTCGAATGTCCCTCGTGTTCAATATTTTTGTGATTTTACTTTTTTTAACATCGGTAAACTATTGCTACCTTTATGTATCATAAAAATTGAGACACGTTAAAGACGTAAATTTGTAGACGTACTAAAAAACGATATATATCGACTTGAAACAACTCGTTATTCACTTGAATGATTCAAAAATGTATATGTGAATCACGATGTATTTGTTTGTGTGTATAAAATCGGTTAATCAATGTAAATTCATCAAGACCTTGTTATATTTGTAAAATTCGACAGCTTTATGGTCGATATAATGCAAATCATCGGAATACTAAAGATACATACAGGCCTGTTCCTGGACGACTAAGGTAATTGTATACAGGAAATATTTAGGAATAAAACGTTGGAAAAAAAAGAAAAAAAGATACATACAGGCTTTACTACCTAGCCATTTAGGACAACATCACTATTACTATAACAATGTGTTCCACTATTTGGTATTTATCGATTTGATCTTTGCCGAGTTCCAAAACATTAAAAATCCACCATAATAGGTTCGTCTTCATCAACATGAATAAAATGTAATCTAAGTTAAAACATTTAAAAAATACTGTAATGAATACATGTAAATATTATATATATTAGATCAATGTTTTACTCATGGATATGAATCAGTTACATACCTTCAATAATAATTATATATCAAATTATTGTTTCCGCATGATTTAGTGAATTTTGTGGCAACATGATTTTTTAGTTTAGACGGAAATCATACAATAAGTTATTTTGATAACCGGGTCAAATCACATGGTTTTCCAAGTATAGTTTTTATTTGAACATCCGTTGTTTTATATTAAATCTATAAAAATGTGAAAAAAACATATATCCTTGTATCTTTTTAATAATTTATTAAAATTAATTTGGTGATACGAGTGATATCTAGAGTATTTTTCAGATACTAAAATTTATAAGTTGCCCTTCCAAAATGTTATTTTTCCGTCTTTTGGTAGAAGGTGTACGTAATGATTTTCTGAGAAAATATCAAGTTTCTTTTGGTGAGTGTGGAGGCACATAAAATTGTAAAACCAAAACCAAAACAGTTGTAATATTAACGTATGATAGATTGACTTAGCGGGTCTGAGCATATCCTGGCTTTATCATGTTTATAGAAATAAGAAAGACTGTACCTATAATACTAAAATAACGAGGTCCAACTTGTCAGCCGTCATTGGGTAAAAACGAAAAATCAAACTATTCAAGTCATCCCTTTGGGGTTAGGGTTTGTTTGTTTGTTTTTTATTGGGGGAGGGGGGGGTTACTTCCTAAATACTATGATCGCAAAACAAAAAGACTATTACATGTATACGACCGGTCTCTTACGAAACATAATGTAAATTCAGTATGTTAAGCTATGGAGGATTAATACAATTTGATGACATTGGTTATTTTTCCGCGAATATATTGTTGAATATCTTTCATAAGTAACCTTGCGAAAACAAAACGTTAAGTTTTGATACATTAGTATTATGTATGTCCTTAATCAGAAATAAATGCAGCTAACAACGCAACTTTATTTAGTATATTGTACATTCTAATATGACGTGCTACTTTTGCTTTGTGAAAAAAAAACCATGCTCTAAATCCTTTAAAATTTGTTTGCACATGCGTATATTGACTACTGCAGAATAATGAATTTTATCAAATTGACATGCACTTAATATATTTCATTAACTTAAAACACTTTTAAACTCTTAAATGATGCACATGTTGTTACTAATTCATTTATTATGACTGTAATGTGTTGCATTCGGAAATTGACATATATGACCTAGATACGACAACCGTTCATGTTGGCTGTTCAAACTCCTCCCTCTGAAAAATCACAGTGTCAGTCGTTTGCTGCTTTGCAATAAAAAAAAAATGGAGGTTCTTGCAAGAGCCTACACAAACGATCTACACTTATACACATGGGGACAAAGACATTACCTGAATTGTCCTAAACAGAATCGAAATAATTGATGCAACTGAAGTTATACTTTATTGTAGTTTTAACATGGGTATGCATTATATTCGTGTAATTTTAGCCATCACTATCGCTCGAGCAAAAATAATCACGAATATAATGCCTACCAATGTTAAAACTACAATTAAGTATAGCTTGCATCAATTATTTCTTAAATGAAAGGGAGAGAATCCCCAATTGTTTATCCTTTTCAGTTTATATTCAGTAACTTAAATTTGAAAGCCGGAAAAATGAATGGTCTGGTATCAACTGAAATAAAAATTAAATTTACAAGCTTCAACACGTTTTTGAAAAAAATGCTACATGGATAACCGGTTTGAAAATTGAAAACATTGTGACATGATGTTGAAATAAAAAAGAGAGAGGTAGTATGATTGCAACTGTGACAGCTATCACTAAAATTAAATCCAAATGCCAGTAATGTACGCAGTTGTAGGTCACCTACTGGCCTTCAACAATTAGAAAACCCCACACCTCAAAGCATGCTTTTAAAAGTACACGATGACAAGATATGAAACTATTCAAACCTGAAAACTAACGGCATGATTTCTGTACAATTCATAATTCAATTGAGACCGACATACAACATTGCTGCGTTGTTAAACTTGTTAATAAGCACCCCAAACGTAACCCTGGACAGTGGTGATGTAACAACAGAACAAACTGTCAAATTTATAATTATGATTGTATTTTGATTCATCAGATTGGCACAACGATTTTTAAAGATTAAAGTCATATGAAACCTCAAATTGAAAAAAAAAATGATACATATGATACTAAATGGATAGTTTTCATTATAAAACTTATGTACATGTACTTTTTTCTGAAGAAAATTCTTTAATTGTCCACATAAACTATTATCTGATTGATTATGTTATACACTTTCTCAATATCCATGCTTCTGTTTGATTGTTTACTATAAGGAGACAGTCAGAAAACTACGGCTTCAAAACACGGCAATTAATGAGCTGCCATATTTTCACACCATAACATACATAGAGCAAAATAAATTGACGACTATTCGATATCTTTGCGTAAAAAACAATAAAATCATGCACAGTATACTAAGTTTATGATATATACATGCATTGGTTCAAGAATTGGATAAACATTATTTTTCACCAGTCACTCGTTTCACTATGACGTTAAATATGCCACTCGTGTTAAATGACTAGATACTGTAATATTGAGTATATAATTAAACAGAATTGAATCAAACTATTTTTGTTTAATTCTGAATTCCTTTGTGTTAGTAAAAGCAAAAATGTGAATTTGTTAATAACAGCAATGTCATCAGAATACAATTTTCAACACTCGGATAATTACTTGATCGCAATAGCCTTTTTATAAACTAGAATAGTGAATGTAATTTAAATATATATTTGTTATATCCTTCGTATGATCAACACACATTTCATAGTCCTATTCTAAAGGTTAGAATTATTATGATTATTGTTTCCACAAACAAAAATACCAGGTCAAGTATTAGTTTAAACAATAAGTAGAGTAATTCAAACGTTTCATCGTCAAGGCCGTAAATTGCCTGCCCTGAAAAGAAATTGTTGACCCATTTTTATGCAGAAAATGATATTTTTTCGAACAATTTTCCTGTATGCAAGGTACCTCCCCTGATGCAACCACTTGAAAGATTTTTGTTACATTTCACAAACTCTTTTTACTTAGTTTAAGAGAAACTGTCAATTTGAGAACCTCTGAGCATTTTTATGTGGTTTATCCTGCTTTCTTTGGCTAGCTCAATCGACTATTTTAACTTCGTTTCAAAATACAATTTTCAAACCTTAAAATGAAAATGCACACGTAATAACTTTAATTATCAAATTCAAAGTATTATAACGCAACTTTGTTCACACTGAAAGTTTTTTCGGTTAGGCTTTATCAAATGCTAAGGCGATTTTTCTACTCCCGAACGAATCCCTTCTCTTAGCACTTCTATACATTCAATATTGCCAACATTGTCACAGTCACATATATGTATGTGTATCATAGCCAGACAAGATAATCTATTTTCCGTCCTTGTTCACTTGTTCCATGTTTTAAGGCGCTGTAGTGCAGACAAAGATCTCTCACAACAGCAAGACCCAACTGGATAGGCTAACAGAAGATATAGTATTTGTTCTATATTTGAGCAGAACTGCGTGTGTTTGTTTGCTTGCTCTATTGTACATTTTAACCAATCTTCTTAACAAACGTAAAACTTTTCCGTCTGTGAACTTCTTGTGTCGCAAGTCATTAGGGTATGGGAATTATTTATATACTCATTAGCAATAGAGTCTATAATGTCTTCCGTCAAGTTACAAAAGTACCGGAGTAGCAAGTAAAATCCGTAAAGCATTGGCTTAAATTTTACGTGTGCAAAGGATTTAGGTACCGTTCAGAGATATTTACCAGATCTAAAAATCGAAATGACCCTGTCATTATGATTAATTCCCTTGTTGGTTAAAGTTAAAACCAGTGTTATTAAAATAATTCATGATTGAAACCATTTTTATTCCTGTTTTCTTTTTTTTCTCAGCCCGCAATAGGAGGCAACTGCCTACATGCCTCCATTTAATTTACGGCCCTATGTGGATATTTACAGCATGACTTGTGATAGAATCAATTAGGTCGGTAAATAATTCACAGTAGCCACATTTGAATTCCGTCACTACATCATCACTGCAATAGAAATACTCGGTATAACAATATGATCGAAAACAGTAGCCTGAGCAGGTTGTTAAAACTGTCAACTATCGATAGGCTCATAAAGAAGCGTAGCCGGATGTCACCACACTCAATGATAACAGCCTACTTCATAGTCTCCATCACTCAGAAGCATTATGAATATAGGCTAGCGTCTGGATTACTGCAATTGTATCTTTGGATTTCGTTCCTAGATGGCGTTTTAAAATTTGCTAATGACCTTGACCATGTTTTTCAGGAAGGTAAACACGTCAGGAATATGGACATCATATGTGGCAGTTGTTATGCATAGTTTTAGTCTAATTTGATACATTTAAGATAAGCATGGCAAGTAGACAATTATCTAATCAGGATTTCGGAAGGGTCACATTTACTAGTGTCTCTTATTATGATAGGAATAGGGAAATGGTAGTATTCTGCCTCAGTGTATAGTATAGTATAACCATAAGCCACACACATGTACATCATTTATTACGAAAACCATGAAATAACAAGTTCTACATATGTGTGCTATGATGTTTGTAAAAAACTACAAAAAACAAAAAACAAGAACCTTAACTAACTCATCATACTCATGACAATAAAAATCATGAAACTAACATTTCAAATCTATGTAACAAAATGAATTTTCTATCAAATCATTAAAAAATTATAGCATCAAATGGCTTTCCATACTTTTGTTAAAACAGTGACAAAATTAACAATCATCATATTTCACTTTTGGCCGATATAAACATACACACATTTTATCTTGATATGAAAAAATCAAACACTAGCACATCATAGAAAAGCTAATCTATGTTTCAAATTTTATAACAAAAATCTCTGTATTAAAGGCTATGGATTTTCTATAAAAATCTTGGTTTATTTGCCACAAATAACTCTTTTTCTATCAAATGCAATGAAATAGTAAATAATAATGCTTTGCATCAAGTTTCCCCTTGGTATATGTACAATATGACATATCTCTATTATACATTATATCTGTAGTTTTGTTACAATTGAAGTTTGAAAAATTCGTACAAAAATGGCCACAGAAGGGGTCTTAAACCTTAAATGCGTGTGACCACGTCCATGCTTTAAATTTAGGAAACAATAAAGTAGGGGAATAATAAAATTGACGGTACTAATTTTCTTGCACCAGATGCGCATTTCGACAATACATGTCTCTTCAGTGATGCTCGTGGACAAAATATTTGAAATCCAAAGCTTATATAAAAGATGAAGAGCTATAATCCAAAAGGTCCAAAAAGTACAGCCAAATCCGTGAAAGGAATCATAGCTTTGCATGAGGGAGATTCATTCCTTTATTTATAATAATTTCTAATATTTTGTAACAGGAAATTTTAATAACACAAAACAATCCGTATTTTCATGCCAGTACCGAAGTACTGGCTACTGGGCTGGTGATACCCTCGGGGACTAATAGTCCACCAGCAGAGGCATCGACCCAGTGGTAGTAATAAAATTGACGGTACTAATTTCCTTGCACCAGATGCGCATTTCGACAATACATGTCTCTTCAGTGATGCTCGTGGACAAAATATTTGAAATCCAAAGCTTATATAAAAGATTAAGAGCTATAATCCAAAAGGTCCAAAAAGTATAGCCAAATCCTTGAAAGGAATCAGAGTTTTGCATGAGGGAGATTCATTCCTTAATTTATAATAATTTCTAATATTTTGTAACAGGAAATTTAAATAACACAAAAAATCCGTATTTTCATGCCAGTACCGAAGTACTGGCTACTGGGCTGGTGATACCCTCGGGGACTAATAGTCCACCAGCAGAGGCATCGACCCAGTGGTAGTAATAAAATTGTCGGTACTAATTTTCTTGCACCAGATGCGCATTTCGACAATACATGTCTCTTCAGTGATGCTCGTGGACAAAATATTTGAAATCCAAAGCTTATATAAAAGATGAAGAGCTATAATCCAAAAGGTCCAAAAAGTATAGCCAAATCCGTGAAAGGAATCAAGTAACCTGCTGCCAGACCGCACTTTGGAAAATCATTGAGGATTGGAAGAAGGCTATTGATGTTAATCAATATATTGCTGCTGTGTTGATGGACCTCTCGAAAGCCTATGATTGCCTTCCTCATAATTTATTAATATTAAAACTAAAGGCATATGAATTATCTGACACAGCTTTAAGCTTGATAGACAGCTATTTAAGTAAAGAAAATAATGTGTGAAAGTTGGTATAGATTATAAGTACCTGGAAAGGTATATATAAATGTGTGTCGCAAGGCTCTGTATTAGCCCCTGTACTCTTTAATACTTTTTTGAATGACATATTTCATTTTGTATCAAGCAGTTCATTGTATAATTATGCAGATGACAATACTTTGTCATATTCACACTTGATATTGACATTGTGATAAACATTTTTAAGAAAAAGAAAACTTAGAGCTCATAAATTGGTTCAGTCTATATCATATGAAGGCCAACCCTGACAAGTGTAAGGCAATAGCCATAGGCAAGAAAACTGAAAATAAAAAAAATATTTCATTTAATTTATATGGTAATATTATAAATTGTGAAAAAGAAGTGACATTACTTGTTGTAACGATTGACTATCAGCTTAAGTTTGATGCACGTATTTCTAACATTTGTAAAAAGGCATCAAGACAGTTACATGTACTTAAACGTATTGGTAAACATCTAACAAAATTAGGTAGACTTACTATATATTATTCATTCATCATGTCAAATTAATAGTGTTGTCAAATTCTACAGTTTTGCGTAACCGGTTAATAGGATACTCGTTCGACCGATTAACCGGTTAACCGGTATTTTAAGTTGTTTTTTAAAGGCCTTATCTATAGAACCCTTCAACGTACGTGTGTATAATACGATGAATTGAAGGTTGTCATTTGGAATTTTAAGTCTTGTCTGTGAGGATTCCTGGCCAAGTTTAACTTTTAATAATTCAATACACCATATCTTCTCTGGCGTTTATAGTTATTTCAGATTAAAAAAAAAATAAAACCTTCTTGATCTCGTCGCATTAAAAATGTCTGAAACCAATGATTCTTTCATTTTCTCTTGATGTCTGAAAAATAATGTAGAGTGTTTCAATTTGAAATGATGAAGCCTGTTACTCGTACAAGCAAGTATACATTTATTAAATTCACGTTGATTTGCATTTTATAACTTTTGAGTTGGCATTTCGTAAGTATGACAAAGCCTTGCACGATGGTGGTTGCACATTCAGAGGTCTTCGCAATATTTGATCAAAAATAAAATAATGAAGTAAATCGTAAAATTTAATTGGATTACTGATTTTACTGTTTAAAATAACATGTATACTAATTATGTTTACTTAAGACCTTTCCCCTATCAATATTAAGAAGACATTATTGTTAAATAAACTGAATTTGACTTTTTTCCTTTGTAACACTGGTTTATATTTAAAGCATTTCGGTCAAATTTTGTCATAATCAGTTCAATAGTTTGAGAAAAGAACAAAACAATTTCTAATATTAATAAATGATTTTTTAATATTAGAAATTGATTTTTTAATTCGAAAGTAAATCAATTTCTAAAAATAAAAAATCATCACCAAAGAGTATTGACTTGTTTATTTTATATTCAATAACCCTCTCTGTTTACACACGACATTAAGAAAATGTTCAAAAGAATGAATGACCTGAATCAGATTTTACTAAACGATACTTGCAAATGACAATAAATTTGCATACCAAGTATCATTAACCTAACATTAGCAGTTTTTTTTTAAACTGATCTAATCACAAACTAATGTTTACTTATTAAAATCGAGTTTTTCTTACTTTTTTAAGTAATTCTCTTCATAAAGAAAACTATAGACCTGTAAGTGTGTTACAATGTATTTCCAAAATCTACGAAAGAGCTATACATGATCAATCAATGAAATTACCATCCTCTTCTTTCGGCATTTATATTAGGTTTTGGTTGCCAAACTGCTCTTATTAAAAAAATTGGAGGCTGGAAAAAAGCACTGGGCGAGAATAAATTTCTTGCTGCAGTTTTGATGGAGCTATCTAAAGCATTTGATTGTTTACCGCACAATTTACTTGTACTTAAATAAGAAGCATACGGTCTGTCTAAAAAAATTCTAAAATTATTACAAAGCTATTTAGAAACAGAAAACAACGCATTTAAATGGGACCATTATGTTCAAAGGTGTACCACAAGGGTCAATTCTTAGTCCTGTTCCTTTCAATGTCTTCATATATATATTTCATTTTGTACAAAAAAGCACCATTTATAAGTATGCTATCATATAGTGATCATGAATTAGATAAAAGTTGTTGAAAGTTTCGAAACTGATTACTTAAATCTAACAAACTGGTTTTCTACAAATTTAATAAAGGCTAATCCTGACAAATTCCGGGCTTTAGCCATTGGGAAAAAAGATAATGTAATTTAATTTGATTGGTTTCTAAATAAACATAAAACACTATATTTTTTGAAATGTTTACCGAGACCTGTTGGTTCTACAGATAGAAAGTAGGGTTTTAATTTTTTTATAAGTGAAGATTTGCGGCGGTGGCTTTTAATATTTTGCGTTTAGTCTAAAAACACTATAATAGATTTAAGATAAACAAATTGGGCAATGTGTTTGAATATATTTTATAGTAAAGGTCCATCCATTTTCGCCAATTGGTCTCTTATGAGTTTTGTTGTAAAATTTGTAAAATTGTAAAAAAACATTTGCAATGAGTCTGAAATATATTAACCTTAAACAGTTGTCCGTTACTTAGAAAAAAAAAAGGTGAAAAAAGTGCATTGGTGATGGTAACTGTTCATGTTATTTTTGAAAGATGGTGGTAACTTGCCAAAAATTTGCATAAAACGACAAAATAAGTACTAGTACAATTTAGCCGTGATATATGGGCCCTTTGCCCTTAAATTAATTAACGTAACGTATTTCGTCATATATTATGACCCACAGTTGAGTACTGCGTATCTGTACCAGGGACGGATTCAGACACTGTGAAAAAGGGGGTGCTAGCACTTTATTTAACAGTTTTTGTCAATTTGTCAAATGAAAATGACAAATTTTCCATTAAAAGAATGGGTGTCAATCCCCAGCAGCCCTGGACCTTATCCCTTTTTGGATTCACCACTGGTTATCGCCGCTCTGGATCTTTATTAATAACCAATTTAATAATATATATTCACCGTTGATATTATTGTATTCTATCGAAAATACATGTACGTGATGGCGTCCGTAAAATTTACGAAGAGATGATTTCAACTTCACCGTTTGGAACTCTTGATTTAATAGCTTCCCTGTGAGCAACAACCCTCTATCAGGAAAATCAGGACAGGAAATGCAAGCACGGGAATATCGTATCAATTGGGAGATATATACACCGTATGCAGGTGCTGCTGGGATGTTGCTACTTAAAAATGGAAAGTTCACAATTGGAAAGCTGAAATCATCTCTTTTGTCGTAAAGTTTTGTTTTCAATAGACCCTTTTTGTCAATTTCTAGATGTAAGTCAAGATATGAGGCCGACTTAACTGTATATGTTGTATCATTTATCTCTAGTTCAATGGAATTGATGCGTTCGACATAGTCACCAAATTTTGAATTATTGAGTGAAAGAATATCATCTGTATAGCGGAAAGTAGAGTTAAAAGATATTGTTAACTTCGTATCTTTCTTCCTAAGAAGTTCCTGTATGAAGTCAGCTTCATAATAATAAAGAAACAAGTCGGCAAGAATAGGGGCACAATCCATTCCCATTGGAATGTCGATTAGTCTGTTGAAAAACACGTCCTCCGAACGTAACAAATATGTTGTCAATCAAGAAATCAAGCATCTTGATAATGTCAGTTTCAGAAAAAAAATTGTTTGAATCAGAGTGATCCTTTACAAAGTAGGATTTAACCCTTCCTACGACAAGATACTTGTATCTTCGTTGTCCATTCTTTTTACTGAAACAAAGCAATACCAACTCTGTCAATTAATCTTTTAGTTTGGAATGTGAAATACTTGTATAAAGTGTAGAAAAGTCAAATGTTTTAATACTATTACAAGATGAAAGAGAGTTAGGTTGTATGTACTCTAAAAGATCTTTGGAATTTTTAAGTATCCACATCTGATTCACGCCACCTCTAGAATAGGAAGTTTCACAATAACTTTGAAGCCCGTCTTTGATTGCTGCTAAAATAGATGTTAATAATTTAGACAGAGGTTTCGTGGAGCACTTGGAAGACCCAACAATATACCGTTGTTTGTGAGGACACTTATGCAGTTTAGGTATCCAATACAGTGATGGAAGATCCAGTTCATCATCTTTGGTTGAAATTACAAAGGACCATAGCACAGACCTATGATTATCCAGGATTTCCTCTTTGTTAAGTGTCGTGAGGATATATGTTGGGTTTCCAAGTGAATTGTCAATACTTAATTCGTTTATCAAGCAGTTAATGTAATGAGTTTTACACACAAAATCGATTTGTTTGGGGCTTGCGGGGACAACAAAATTATTTGTCATGAAGGTAGGATAAGTGTTTTGCAACATTAGGGTCTTTATAGATTGACGTAGCATGGGCATTGATAGACCCATTCAGTTTCTTAATTCTGATTTGTATCAACGACCTCACTGCCTTAATCCATTCGGAAAGAGTGTCTAAGTCTTCCTTCTCACGCTTAGCCCATTGCCTGGTATAATTCTCGACTGAATCCATCAAAATTTTAAAGTTGTATTTCCAATTAATTGATTTCGGCTCACGATATTTTGGACCTTTCGATAACACATTTAGTAAAGAAGTGTTATTAACCATGTTGAGGTCACCGGTAATAACGTGGCCAGCCGGATTATATGTGAATTGGGAACTAGCACAATTGCAATCAGAAGGTTTAGACTTAAAGTCGTCAATACTGAGATCCTGCAGAACGTGTTTGTAATTGAAATTTTTTGTTGCAATAGGTTTGGTATAGGTAAAAGAAATGATTGGTACAGACTGGTCTTTGAAATAAGGGGATATTTTTGATTGAAATAATTTATAATGAAGGATATTGCCTAAGTTGACGCCATCGAGACCTTTATTGGCAAAGGAAAGATTAAGGAAAGATCTTTACTCTTTTCATCTTTTCCAATGCGGACTGGCTTGAAAAGTCTGTGAATCGCAATATCCGAAATTAAAGCTGTAAGTTTGTATTGGTTTGAATGAGGGTTTGTAACATTGGTTTCCAAACATAAATTGAACAGAGATTTAAGTTTTGAAAGGGATAATTAATAAACATCATGCAGAGTAGGTGATGTATAATTACGATGACCATGACTGTGTCTACGTCGAGGAGTAAATTTGAAAATATGCATCACATTCACCGAGCTACACGAAGGACTACATAGAATACCTATACCATCAAGTTTGTCATTGCAACCATATGGTGTCGCAGTTCCCAATTGTCTAATCCAGGAGTCCTCTTTTTGTCTACGGAGAGGCGTTGCAAGATTATGATTGTTAGAACTATGGTATATGTTTTCGATAATGCGTACTGTCATAGAAACGATGGAATGATCGGGGTGATTGAAATGCTGGTAAAGAATGTCGTCCTCATTGAGGTTAATGTCTGATATATGACCGCACATACGTTTGTTTAGCCTTCCTTTCGTTTCACCGACGTATACCAATCCGCAAAGGTTGAACTCTAATCCGTAGACGACATTAATCGATTTACAATTCAGATCATCGTAACTTCTGGTAAAATATGACTTCTTAGTTAAATTGCTAGTGAATTCAGCATCTGTTCTTAAAATTGCACAAGTTTGCAGCCTTTGGTCTCACATTTCGAAATGCGACAGTGTTGGTCTGAGTCATCAAAATCCAAAATGTTTTTGTGGGCAAAAATCCTTGTTTATGAAATATTTACACTTACCTGCCTCACCCGCCCTCTTCTCCTGTCGAGGAATTACTTAATATTGGTCTCGATAAACTGAAGAGTTACACAAGCGAGATAACTGGAGGTATTATCGTATTTATATTAAAAAAAAACTTGACGATCGTATGGGAAGAAGACGGAAATTGCAAATTGTTTAGGAGGCAGGTAAGTGTAAATATTTCATGAACAAATATTTTCCTCAATGCTCTTCAACTTTGTATTTGTTTGGCATTACAACTATTTTGATATGAGCGTCACTGATGAGTCTTATGTAGACGAAACGCGCGTCTGGCGTATTAAATTATAATCCTGGTACCTTTGATAACTATGAACACCACTGGGTCGATTCCACTGCTGGTGGACGTTTCGTCCCCGAGGTTATCACCAGCCCAGTAGTCAGCACTTCCGTGTTGACATGAATATCAATTATGTGGTCATTTTTATAAATTTCCTGTAACAAAACTTTAATTTTTTCGAAAAACTAAGGATTTTCTTATCCCAGGAATAGATTACCTTAGCCGTATTTGGCACAACTTTTTGGAATTTTGGGTCTTCAATGCTCTTCAACTTTGTATTTGTTTGGCTTTACAACTATTTTGATATGAGCGTCACTGATGAGTCTAATGTAGACGAAACGCGCGTCTGGCGTATTAGATTATTATCATGGTACCTTTGATAACTATATACACCGATGGGATGATGCCACTGCTGGTGGAAGTTTCGTCCCCGAGGGTATCACCAGCCCAGTAGTCAGCACTTCCGTGTTGATATGAATATCAATTATGTGGTCATTTTTATAAATTTCCTGTTACAAGACTTTAAATTTTTCGAAAAACTAAGGATTTTCTTATCCCAGGAATAGATTACCTTAGCCGTATTTGGCACAACTTTTTGGAATTTTGGACCCTCAATGCTCTTCAACTTTGTATTTGTTTGGCTTTACAACTATTTTGATATGAGCATCACTGATGAGTCTAATGTAGACGAAACGCGCGTCTGGCGTATTAAATTATAATCCTGGTACCTTTGATAACTATTTACCCACAAAAATCCTAGTTTTCGAGAGATGCCTCTCTCGTGGTATGATGTAAGATATGAAATTCGAGCAGGGAAATTAAAGGATCTGTAAGCAAAGCAAGCCAATTTCTCATCAAATATTGACCTTCACATGCTAAAAGTGGACTCATGGCCACCATACTGTATTAATGTGTGCTGAAGAATGCCGGTTTCGTCAGATGCAAATTTGCATAAATTACACATAAAACCACCACCTGAAACACAAATCTATTATCCAATACTCAATATTCGCGTATGGTATGACCAGAAATCGAAATAAATAAATCTATTATTTTGTATTACAGCGGATGACCGTGATGTCATTCCAGTGTATTGCTATCGCCTACATTTCCATTACGTAATAACTGTTTTGGGTTTTTAACCGATCTATCAATATAATAACTACGCGGATATTAACGAGTTCAAAATAGCATTCCTTATCGTTTGTTATAAATACATCTATGGCAAGCCTTTGTGGAATTTTTTCCCTATTTATTGATATTAAAAAAGCATCTATTAATATTAATAAACTGATTTTCCACGTCAGTTTTAATATATAATATGATCGGTAACTATTCCATCTTCAGGCCTTATATATCATGTACTGTATTACGACGCTAGATTAAAACTGACGAGGAAAGGTAACACCCGACCACCAAAAAGTTTATTTTTGTGAAGCCTAGGTGGTCGAGAGGCCTAGCGCGTCGGATATAGTTCAGGCGATTTTGAATCACGATAGCTCAGTAGCATGAGTTCGAATCCCGTCGAGGGAAGAACAAAAAATTTGCGAAAGCAAATTCATAGATCTAACATTGGTGGGTTGATGTTTAGACGAGCTGTATAAACAGAATGTACACAGCCATGAATCACCATCACTGCTGGTGATCCGATGGATAAATCTGTTGTAGAGTTGTCTCTGGTTCAGACGTACTTATAAATATAATTATTTCTGTGACCGTATCTTACATTAATTTGTAGGATCCTTTACTATAGATATTTCAGCTGATCTGTTACTATTTCATCTTCATGCCTTATATATCAATTACTGTATTACGACGCTAGATTAAAACTGAAGAGAAAAGGTAACACCCGTCCACCGAAAGCTTTATTTTTGTGAAGCCTAGGTGGTCGAGTGGTCTTGCGCGTCGGCGATTTGGTGTCACGATATCTCAGTAGCATGAGTTCGAATCTCCCCGAGGGAAGAACAAAAAATCACAAAATTACAGATCTAACATTGTTGGGTTGATGTTTAGACGAGTTCTATATATATATTTAGATATAAGTAAAAAATCATTAATAAAATCTATCTATGTACACGTACCGAAAAATTGTGTCAAAGTATGCGGAAGAATATCTCAAAGGACACTCCCGGCAAGGACCGGTAACTCTGCATGGAAGATTTATTTTCGGGAAAATATGAATGCCTACTCATATCAAATCTTTTAGAAAAATCTACTTTTTACAGAAGAGTGTCCACCATACACTTGCACTGCACTATTATTACAAAAGTAAAATAGAATGATATACAAATGGATAAAAATTATATATACATGTAACTGTTATATGAATATAATATATAACAACAAACCATGGCCAGTGTATACTTATTTGTATTACTACTATATAATAATTATTTGCGGTGAGGTTGAATTTCATGTCATTTATATTCATCATCCACGCACAAATTTGTCTCAGAAAAATAAATCTCTATACATTAACCTCAGTTTCAGGTATAGAGGTGTGATTTTTTTTCTGTGAGTGACAAGTGCTTTTGACCATCCACAAGAATTTGCGGTCATCCGATGTTCCGTACTTCTGTACTTTGATTGATTTTGGTGTAAGATCTAAATAGAAGAATACGTGTAAGAGACACTGAAATGTTATATAAACTAAAAGAAATAAACAGATAAAAGGCGACTTTTAAAGTACAGCTCTTTGTAAGAACCAGACAGAGTGCGATACATGAAGGTTTCAGATTTTTTTTATAATTGACCTAGTAGAAGCAATAAGTGAAAACTGTTCAAAAAACAATTTTAAGTTGGAAAATATGATTGGTTGCCATGGTAACTGACACACTATTTTTTGGTTGTTAAGCGTGGTAAAATCTTTCAAAAATCAGCTAAATCACCACAATTCAGAGCCTGATTATGAATAGAATCATGCATTTTTCATTATTTGTTCATATCTAACATTGATACAACTTGGTTTAAGCTTTCTTTAAGTGAAAATTGCATGTCAGCCAAATTTGTAAATTTTTTGAAAATTTTTGCGTAAAAATGCATATTTTCAACTTTTCTGAAATTTGGATTTTTGTGAAATTATCAAATTTTCTCTGGTGTTTTTCAGAAAAGTGCAAATGTGTACAGAATAGTTAGCACTGTAGTTATGAAAATTGGATACTTCTTTACCAAATTAAATAGAAACATGCGTGGGATTTTTTAAAGTTTTATCACAATAGCAACCGATTTTTTCCTTGGAAACGGAGTTTTTATTTGCAGAATATTACAGTTTAAGAGCTTAAATGTCCTGAATTGTTTTATAATCGATAAGAAAATACATGAAAAAAGCTAATGCAAACTTTAAATTACTATCGTCAAGTGTTGTTGACTTCAATTGTTACCACGGAAACACATATCATCCATAGAAACATCCACTTAAAAACTGCATAAATAGAGATTTATGTAAAAAAATACATAAATAGAGGGTGTTTATTTTCAAATTGGAATATGATTGCATGCTTTGCTTGACTCACTGTCTTTTCTATTCTTTTCAAAAGGTTCAACAAATGTAATATATATTGTAATATTGGGGTTGGTAGGTTAGAAAAAGGGGGGAGTTGGTTTTTTTTTTTAAACATATCATACATGTAGATTCTTGAAAAGATTCTTGGTCGGAGAGCCTGATTATAAATAGAATAATTTTTTTTCAGAAATTTCATATATAACATCGATATAACTTGGTTTTAGCTTCAGAGCTTAGTTAATGTACATTGTAGTTCGCTTGTCATGTTTTGGGATTTTTGTCAGATTTTCGGAAACCTCAGGTTTTATTCACTTGAATGCCTTAAAAAAAACTTGTCATTGACCCCCATTTATCTTTGTATAAATCTTTTACATGTATAATGATAAGCCATCTGTAAAAGTCTTATAAAATTTCAATTATTCTTTGATAGTTTTTGAGAACGTAAACTTGGCAATGATAAAGCTATGAAAAGTCAAGATAGAATACTTTCCCGCCAAAATTTTAATGGTTAATATCTCGAAAACAAGCACATTCACCTGTATATTTTTGTTTACTCTTTTGATTCCTTTTTTAATCCCCTATCGATATTAACTAGTTAGTTAATTTCAAACTGAGAAGCGTACTTCCTTCAGATTGCAGTTCAACCCGACTTTTAGATTTTTTGTTAAAATATACAAAAAAAAATACAAAAAAACACATTATTTTCATTTTTTCTGAATCATGGAGTTTTGTGAAATTATAAAATTTTCTCGTTTTTTTTTTTTTTTTTTTTTTTTTTTTAATTGAAAAGTGCAAATAAGTAAATCATAGATAGCATTGTAGTAACAAAGTTTGAATACTACTTGACCAAAATAAATAGAATATTGTGTAGGACTCTCTTGAATGTTTTCACCATATTAACGTATTTTCCCCTTGGAAACAGAGTTATTATTTGTTGAATTCTGCAGTATAGGGAATTCAATATTCTCAATTATTTCTTAACCTTTATGAAAATACATAGAAGCTTATATATACTCTAAATCTAAACTACGACGGTTAAGTATTATTACAACAGTTATCATGGTAACAAATATCTCCCATTTTCCAGTTGACTCAAACAAAATTAAATATATACACTGTGGCATTCTGGGGGGGGGGGGGGAGGGTGGAGGTTGGGTAGTTTTTGTTTGAATATTTCATAAATCCTTATAAGGAAAATTGAGAGGTTTAGCTATAAAACCAGGTTTAATATACCATTTTCTACATAAGAAAATGACTGTACCAAGTCAGTCAGTAATATATGACAGTCTTTATCCATTAGTTTGATGTGTTTGAGTTTTTGATTTTGTCATTTGCTTAGAGACTTTCTGTTTAGAATTATCCTTAGTGTTCCGTATATTTGTTATATTACTTTTTCCTACAACATTTGGTTTCAATCTTGTAATCTATAATTTTCATGAAATTTTACTAACAGATGATGGACTTCGTGGGGATTGCAATAGCACATTCTAGCTTTTGTCAATAACAAGGTCCGTATAATATTTGAAAGTATTGCTCCGACAATATAATGTCCTTTACAAATGGGAAAAAATTAAGAAATTTTGGCAAAATTCTAATTTTCCTAGCGCATCAACTCTCAAAAATTTCAAACAGCAAGAGACCCAACTTGAAATCTCACTTATAAATATAAGCTTACAATCATTTGGTTTAAGCATTTCCAAACTGAAACTGAAGTGACAAAGACAGACAGATGGATTGACAGACCAAAAGAAAACATATAAATTCATGGTCTTTTAAGAACACTTCACACATAACAAAGGTAAAATCTCTTTGTTATTACAGCGCTACAATCAGGATAATGCAATGCTAATGTGTACATTAACTACCTCAGATATACTGCACAGTTCAAGTGTACACATACATTTAGGGGCTGATCCTAGACTTTGAAAGTGGTGTAATTCCATAAAATAAAAATAAACAGCTGCACCATGAGCGCATGTTACGCCCGTCGCTTTTTCAAAGAATACATTTCAATAACTTCTCAATGTCATATCACAAATTCATGAAAAACTAAAGGGAGGTTATGTTAATAGATATAATGTTTTACATTGTCATTTCGGGACCTTTAACAGCTGACTATGTGGCAGGGGCTTTACTCATTGTTGAAGGACGTATGATAACCTCTAGTTGTTAATTTCTGTGTCATGTTGGTCTCTTGTAGAGAGTTGTCTCATTGACAATTATACCACATCTTCTATTTTAAATTAACAGAAAAGATCCAAAAAAAATCTACATGAAAGTCGAAAAAATTTAATAATATTGTATGTATGACAAAAAAAGGGCTCCAGAAAGGTTCTCCTAAGATCAAATGGTCACTTTTAGAAATTTCTTTAATTAACCAGGCCATTTAAGGCAAAATATACAGTTAACAGTGACACCAACAAAATTCAAACTTGATCTCTGTTTTGTATAATAAGCATTGTGTATACATGTTTCATAAGATTTGATTGAGGCAAACTAAAATTAGAAAATGGAAACCAACTTTGTGACGACTAATGTACTGACAGACATAGGTTAAAACTACTTAACCCCCATCCCTCCCTCATTGCGGTGCGGCCATAAAAATGTTTATTTTAGTTTTTGCCCTTGTACCTTGTATCGATCAAATGTTTGCAATGCGTGGGACATTGGAAATTTATTCTTTTATTTCACATGGGACACAAAAGTCTTGTATTCATGAATGATAACAACTCGTTGGGACTAGAAAGCATTGATAATTACAAATAAAAATAAGATTGGTATGTACTGCGCTGTTTCTAGTGTTGCAGTTAATTGAATAAGACCATGTGTGGAGTTTGTCTTCAAATTATTACTGTTAATAATCTTGTATTTATGCAGACATTCTCAGCTTAGTGGTTTCATTCCAAATCTCGTGATTAATGCACAGTCTTTTATAAAGGTTACAGCGACAAATACAGAAAATAGTGGCGTAATTCATGTAAAGGTTAAAATAAACTTTTATCACACAGATATGTCTCGCTTTTTTGGTAATTTTGATTATGCAACATGCAAATGTTGAATTCAAAATTGCAATACTATATATATAAACATCTTACACAAGTTATGAAAATATTCAAAGTCAATGAACTGAGTTACATGGCTAAACAATCTACATGTAAATGAGATGTGCCAATGCTAATACAACTGCATACCAAACACCATCATGACCATTGACTTATCATAAGTCGTTCCCAAATCTAAATACAAACATTAACTAGTAAACTATTGAAAAGTTTCAAAGTCAATACGAGGGGGTGGGGCTATATAATATCCATGGAAACGATACTTGCATACCAAATATCATTTACTTAACATTAGCAGTTCATCTTAAACTGATCTAATCACAAACTAATACATTTGTACATGTAAACTAAGATAAGTTTCAAAGTCATTAGACTGTGAATGAGGGGTGAAGCCAAATATTCTCCATGGAAATGAGATGTGCAAAAGATTATACAACTGGATACCAATTAACAAGTGTCCACTAATGGTTCCCCTTGAATTGACCTAATCACAAACTAATACATGATAACTTTGAAAAATTTTCAAAGTCAATAGACCATGACTAAGGGGGCGGAGCCAAACTATCTCCATGGAAATGAGATAAGCCGATGCTTACACAACTGCATTCCAAACATCATTGACCTACCACTTGTCGTTCCCAATAAACTGACCTAATCACAAACTAATACATGTGAAATAAGCAAAAGTTTCGAAGTCAATAGACCATGACTGAGGGGCAGGGCCAAATAAACTCCATGGAAATGAGATGTACCATTGCTTATACAACTGCTTACCAAATATGATTGACCTACCACATGGGGTTCACCATAAACTAGACCTATGTTGAATCCGTCAAGGCGAGGCAAAAACCGTTGAGAATAGCAAAACATTTTTTTTTGAAGATTCAACCAAAAAAAAAGATATCTTTTTACATGTTTACTATCTTAAAGGAGAGGAGGGGGCTTTCAGAAAGATAATAAGTGTGCTTCAGCTGAACCCCCCTCCCCAACACACACACACACACACAAAACAAGATATAATGTTATCGGATTCTTGAACTTATGAGATATATGTAGAACGACGCATAGTAAGGAATGATTCATAATTGATACAATTATTTTGCTTCATAGTTTTGATTTGATAATTTTGCCGGTAATAGCATTGTTTTACCGGGATTGGCACAATTCTAACTTAGCAGATGTATTCTCTTCGTCTATCTCGGAGATCCTGAATTCCAATTACGGGATAGTAGTACAACAAAGGAATTATTAATGATATGTTAATAGCTACATGTATATATTAAGAGGATTCCATTATACTAGACTTCTGATAATAGTGATCACCAATTGACTATTATTAATTGTTCAAGTCACCACCAACTTAAAATGTGTTCAATTTGCATGTCCGTCCACCACACTCCAGTTTCAGTTTAGAAATGCTTTGACCAAATGATTCTATTATTGGTTTTGTACAGCTTAATATTATGTTACAGGTCAATTTAGTGATTTATGCTGGTGGAATAACATCTCAGACGGGTGTGTGCTATAAAAAATTAAAAATTTTTTTACAAAAGGGCCATATCTATCTTGCCTTACCATAAGACAGGTTGTCCCGGCAATTGCAATCCCATGCAGTTCATCATCTGTTAACTTTCCAAAATTGATTATCAGATGATGAACTCGGAACAAAGTCCGACCAAACGCAATTATCTTTTCAAGTATTTACTTGTATGCAACATTTTAAAAAATCAACATACCCCCTCCCCCCTTTTTCCAACCCAATCCCCCCACCACCAACCCCAATGATACATTATATATTACACCTTTTGAACAATCTGAAGAAAAAAAAAAACAGACAGGACTGTGAGTGAGGTAAAGAATAAAGTCATATTCCAATTTGAAAATAAACACCCTCTTTTTATGTATTTTTTTACATAAATTTCTATTTATGCAGTTTTTGAGTGGATGTTGATATGAAAAATATGTGTTTCCGTGGTAACAATTGAAGTCAACAACACTTGACGATAGTAATTTAAAGTGTGCGTTAGCTTTAATGTATTTTCTAATCGATTATAAAACAATTCAGAACATTTAAGCTCTTAAACTGCAATATTCTGCAAATAAAAACTCGAAAAAAATAGGTTGCTATGGTGATAAAACTAAAGAAAATACCACGCATTCTTCTATTTAATTTGGTAAAGAAGTATCCAAACTTCATAACTACAGTGCTAACTATTCTGTACACATTTGCACTTTTCAGAAAAACACCAGAGAAAATTTGATAATTTCGTAAAATCCCAATTTCAGAAAAGTTGAAAATATGCATTTTTTCGCAAATATTTTTTCAAAAGATTTAAATATTTGGCTGACATGCAATTTTCACTAAAATTAAGCTTAAACCAAGTTATATCAATGTTACATATGAACATGAATGAAAAATGCATGATTCTGTGGTGATTTAGCTGATTTTTGAAAGATTTTACCACGTTTAACAACCAAAAAATAGTGTGTCCGTTACCATGGCAACCACTCTTATTTTCCCACTCAAATTATTTGTTGAGCAGTTTTCATGTATTGCTTCTACTAGGCCAGTTTTAGATAAAATCTGGATCCCCCCATATATCACATGTGTATGGCACTCTGTCTGGTTCTTATAAAGAGCTGTACAAAAATTGTCTTTGACCGGAACAAATCACACTTTTAAAGAAATAACGGACAATGCAGTAACATATATTTTTTTAGTTGGTATAGAACATTTGCGGAAACTAGGTCTAGGATTACACTTTAGACTTACGATTACAGGTGACAAAAACAAGGGGTCGTCACAAAATACAAAAACAAACCAACAATAAATATACAAAATAGCAAATGGTGTCTTCTATAAAATAAAAAGAAAGATGTGCGCAACACGTTAAATTTCATGTGTCCGAAGCGCTTTTCTGGATTTACCATCAGGACCGCATAAAGCTGAATGTTTGGATTTATAAGGACCGAATGTGTAGATAGATGTATGATATATATATATATATATATATATATATATATATATATATATATATATATATATATATATATATATATATATATATATATATGTAAAGTCTCTGAATGATTGTATAATATGATATTATTACGTAAGTATTTCTGTATTGGCCTTGTTATTGGTCCGAGGCTTGCTGTATTGGCCTGAGGCGAAGCCGAAGGCCAATACAGCTGGCCGAGGACCAATAACAAGGCCAATACAGAAATACACGTAATAATATCTTTATTAATTAACTACAGTGTTACAATATTTTTTTAATATCATTTCAAGAGATAAATATTTTTACCTTGAAGTGGAACTATCCAAATCTCAGTTTGTTTCTTTGTATTAGATCAAGGACGCATAATAGGTTTTAGCACGCAGCTTCTCTGGATTGTCAAGGTCAACATCTAGGGTTATAAAGTGATACAGTCCTGAACTGGAATTATCAATGTTTAAAACAACATCTACAGACTCAACATTCGTATGCAATACTCACACACTTCAGAAACAGGTGATCACAATATTAGTACATCAATTCCCAAGTATCAATGTACATTTTTCCCCACAGCACTTGCTAAAATCAATTTGAAACAAGCATTTGGTTTACTTATCAAAGTTAACACACTTTGACACACTGAATTTGTTATAAAATATGATTTGGTATGAAATATATATTATTCCAGGTTGACATATACATGTTTTGGTCATTGTTGGTGTTTGTATGCTTTAATCGAATGATTTTAGTGAAATAATCAATAAATCTTAACGCCAGGTCAAAATGTACAACTTGCAAAAATTACAATTTAAATAATATAAATAGTTTTTTATACGCCCATATTAATTTTTGGTATAACGTTGTCTGTTGTCAACATGTCGGACACTAGCTCAAAAACAGTTTAATCAATATTTAGATTATACATGTACTTTGGTGAATTGTTTATATCTATTGACTAGAGCTCCATTTTGTGTTTTTTGACAAAATTTATATTTTATGTTTCCTAGTTTTGGTTTTTTTTCTTCTGTTTATTAATTTCTGTCCTCGTTACTTTATAGAATGCCTAAGAGGAAGTAATGGTAGAATGTGCCATATCACAGGAAAAGACGTGGAACTGTCAAACCAAAATTAGACAAAGGGCAAACTGAAATACATGCGCGTACGCCAGACATCGCACATGATGAAGATCTTTTGTCATCTGAAACAGAAGAGCTTACATGCACCAGTGTGGATTCAGTCTCTTTAGATCATTCATATTTGTCTGATAACCAGACAGTGGCAGAACTTTGTTTAGATGAAGAAATTGATGTTAATCAACATATTAAACTTGAATGCAAAAAAGAATGTGTAATATCTTAGATCTTAGATCTAGAAGACCCTTGCAAGGCATTGAAAAAGACAGTTTGTACTAGTCCAACTTTTCCATATGTATATAATTCTGCTTCCAGTGACCACTTGCAAATTATAGAACATTATCCATCATCTAAAAGTGTGTATGTTAAATTAACTATCCTAATCAACAAAGATTTTTCAGCAAAGTTATATGTTCACGGCATCTACCTTAGTAGAGAACATGATATCTGGTTAGGATTGCCAAGTGTGTATGACAACATAACAAGTATTGAGAGACTATTATCTAAATTAAAGAGTTACACTGTTTGTGTATACATGTATATATGTAATATATGTTGCGTGTTTGAGATAAATAGATTTAAATCTAAATTGCTTTAGTTTGAGTTTCAACTTCTGCCTTTTATGTGACAACATTGATGACAAGTTTCTAGTACACATGTACATGCAAAACTATGGATGATAAATATGAACAATATTAATCATATTATTCACAAAATAGTCTAAAGATGATACAAGTAAAAACAGGAGATGACATGTAATTGCGATAATGTAAAAGTGCATAACTGAATTTGAAGGTTACTGTATGGCTGTCAACAATGAGCAAAATCAATACATGTACTGTATATACCTTAATACTGTCCAAGACCAAACTTGCGAAAGTTTACAAAATGAAAAGATGAAAATCCAGCCTAATCATGTAGCTAAAACAATGAACAAAATCCAATTTGACCAAATGTTTTCAACAACAACAACAACTAAAGCATTATCTATAATAATTCTATACACAATGAACAAAAGTGCATTTTTTACCAATAATGAAACACCTTATAGTCCAATTCAACAATTGATAGTCATGGTCTTAGCTGACTTAGTTTTATAAAAATAACACATGAATGTTTTACTTTTTTTAATACAAATAATCAGGTAGATATGAGCACAAAATCAACAATTCAATGAAACCCAGTATTTAGCAGCACTAAATTGTTCTTTAAAAGATTCTTAAAATTACATGAACATCAACACTTAAATATGATAATCAGGGAAGACACATTTAAACAAAAAACAAGATAAATCCATGAAAAAGCACTACAGTCTACAGTTTATTGTTAACCACTTCTTATTAGTTTTTGGTTATGTGTTTCAATGCCTGTCTCAAACTTAAGGATGACATTTGGGTAGATTTGCTGGTCTTATTATACGCTTAAGTCGGGTAACAGCAACACCACGTATCCTTAGAAATAAATTGATAATGTCTTCTGTTACGGCTCAAACAATTGAACCCTCTTCATTTGCCATTAAAATGTTACAATAGTATTTGATCATGAAACTTCATAATATTTTCCATCAAGGGTTCAGTTAAGAGTGAATTTGCACTTAAGACTGTGCTGGTAGTTTTACGAACAATCAGTTCCATCTCACGTACTAGCAGAAACAAAGTGTCACATGGCTTTTGGAGACCACCACAGTCTTGAATATTGTACCATTTGCTATATTTGGTTACAAAATTCTGACTATCTGATTTGATTGTAAAGTATGAAATTACACAAGTTTATGCACACTGTACCTAGAAAATCTTTTACGAAGAGAATTTGTACACAATATATCCAGCTACATGTATGTAGAACAGAATAGATTGGTCATTGCCACAAAGTTGTGATTGCTCTTTTTCTGAGTTGTGTTTTTGCACCTTCGTCATCTGTGACATAATTTCTCCAATAGTCTTCTAAAATCAATTGTCAAAATATTTGAAAGTACTTTTTGACATAAATCTTTAATCTCGTGAGGAGTAACAACAAATGGGTCATTTGCTATATTGCATAGTGATGTTGACAGGGTGCTGTATAAAAAGTTTTACTGAAAGATCATTGTCCCAAGATAAAAAATCTGACATGTTAATAGAGTTCAAATCAAATATTCAATAGCATATTTTGCAATTCGTTCTTTTTATGACATATTCGTGTATATTTCTCAAGATTAATTTTCTCAAATCAGCTTTGGTCATTTTGAAAGTAGACAATGACTCTTTTAGTGTAGTTTGGGTCATAGCTTTTCTTAATTGAATAGTAGAAAGGAAACTACACAAGCTCATTAAATAAACAATTTACATTCTGTCAAGGACGTATAACTAACATCTAATCTAATATACGTCCTTGCATCTGTAAAAATAGTAAAAAGGAAACAGCACAAGCTCATATTAAATGAATAACATACAATCAGGACTAATTATTTGTTTTATTATAATTAATTATAAATCATCACAAGAATTAGGAATGCAAAATCTCAAACTAAATAAGGTTTTAATCAAATTAATCATTGTTTCTAGAAAACATTTACCTTAATAAAAATGTAAAAACTTTGTAATTTATACGATTTTAACGGCCATGTAAGGCATATTTGATAGAAAATATTTTTTTTTCATATTTGTTTCTTTGATTTTTGAACTTCGAAAACACTGATCTCAATCAAGGACGTATATTAGTTATACGTCCTTGTCTCAATATAATCAGCTAAAATACGACAAGCTTTTTAGAAAAGATATTACTTGTATATAAATACAAGTCTCACGATATGCGATATTTTAACGAGATACCGCGAGACACGAATCCTTGTTAGTTATACGTCCTTGATTAGATGCAATACATAATGATCTGGTGCAGTTTCCAGGTGTCTTCAGCATTTTCTCATCTGATGAATTTTTCTACCCTTTTCAGTCACTATAAAGTGTTACAACTTAAATTTAGACGCAACACATAAATAGTAATTGGAAAGGTACTGCCATTGCATGTGTTATGCAGAAACTAATTTAAAATCGATGTGTACAATCGTGAAATTATGAGGTCGTCAAGAAATGAACTTTTGTGATAATCTACTCGTTCCCCAAACCTGAAATAGTTCTATCGTCTGCTTTCAAAATACCTTTTAAATGAATGTAACCGTCTTTAGCCTGAAATGTATGCCATTCTGACATTTTCAGCATGTTTAAGATCACTAAATGACAACTGCGTCTTCAAAACAACTGTTTACTTTCAGTTTGTGTTTATCGTGACTTTCGATGTAAAATCTAGAGACGTTCCGAATTCCTGCACTTGTGTCAACTCGGCCAATACAGAAAAAAATCTGTATTGGCCGAGTTATTCTGTATTGGCCTAGTTTACACATTATATTGCATAGGCAGTTTTCATCATATTAAGTTCAATAACAGTGTAGTTAATTAATAATAAAAACTATAACACAAATTCCCATACGTTTCGGCCATTACGGCCTTCTTCATTGGAATAAATTACAACATTGAAACAACAATTACATCGCTTGGATACATTACGTTATAATAACTTCTATGACGTTCATTTGCCGCGTTTTTCGCTTTTTAGCTCACCTGGCCCGAAGGGCCAAGTGAGCTATTCCCATCACTTTGCGTCCGGCGTCCGTCGTCGTCGTCCGTCGTCGTCCGTCGTCCGTCGTCGTCCGTCGTCGTTAACTTTTACAAAAATCTTCTCCTCTGAAACTACTGGGCCAAATCAAACCAAACTTGGCCACAATCATCATTGGGGTATCTAGTTTAAAAAATGTGTGGCGTGACCCGGTCAACCAACCAAGATGGCCGCCACGGCTAAAAATAGAACATAGGGGTAAAATGCAGTTTTTGGCTTATAACTCAAAAACCAAAGCATTTAGAGCAAATCTGACGTGGGGTAAAAATGTTTATCAGGTCAAGATCTATCTGCCCTGAAATTTTCAGATGAATCGGTCAATCGGTTGTTGGGTTACTGCCCCTGAATTGGTAATTTTGAGGAAATTTTGCTGTTTTTGGTTATTATCTTGAATATTATTATAGATAGAGATAAACTGTAAACAACAATAATGTTCAGCAAAGTAAGATCTACAAATAAGTCAACATGACCAAAATGGTCAGTTGACCCGTTTAGGAGTTATTGCCCTTTATAGTCAATTTTTAACCATTTTTCGTAAATTAAAGTAATCTTTTACAAAAATCTTCTCCTCTGAAACTACTGGGCCAAATTAATCCAAACTTGGCCACAATCATCTTTGGGGTATCTAGTTTAAAAAATGTGTGGCGTGACCTGGTCAACCAACCAAGATGGCCGCCACGGCTAAAAATAGAACATAGGGGTAAAATGCAGTTTTTGGCTTATAACTCAAAAACCAAAGCATTTTGAGGAAATCTGACGTGGGATAAAAATGTTTATTAGGTCAAGATCTATCTGCCCTGAAATTTTCAGATGAATCGGTCAATCGGTTGTTGGGTTGCTGCCCCTGAATTGGTAATTTTGAGGAAATTTTGCTGTTTTTGGTTATTATCTTGAATATTATTATAGATAGAGATAAACTGTAAACAGCAATAATGTTCAGCACAGTAAGATCTACAAATAAGTCAACATGACCAAAATGGTCAGTTGACCCGTGTAGGAGTTATTGCCCTTTATAGTCAATTTTTAACCATTTTTTGTAAATTAAAGTAATCTTTTACAAAAATCTTCTCCTCTGAAACTACTGGGCCAAATTAATCCAAACTTGGCCACAATCATCTTTGGGGTATCTAGTTTAAAAAATGTGTGGCGTGACCTGGTCAACCAACTAAGATGGCCGCCACAGCTAAAAATAGAACATAGGGGTAAAATGCAGTTTTTGGCTTATAACTATGAAACCAAAGCATTTAGAGCAAATCTGACAAGAAGTTAAATTGTTAATCAAGTCAATATCTATCTGCCCTGAAATTTTCAGTTGAATCAGTCAACCCGTTGTTGGGTTGCTGCCCCTGAATTGGTAATTTTGAGGAAATTTTGCTGTTTTTGGTTATTATCTTGAATATTATTATAGATAGAGATAAACTGTAAACAGCAATAATGTTCATCAAAGTAAGATCTACAAAAAGGTCAACATGACGAAAATGGTCAGTTGACCCGTTTAGGAGTTATTGCCCTTTATAGTAAATTTTTAACCATTTTTCGTAAATTAAAGTAATCTTTTACAAAAATCTTCTCCTCTGAAACTACTGGGCCAAACTAATCCAAACTTGGCCACAATCATCTTTGGGGTATCTAGTTTAAAAAATGTGTGGCATGACTTGGTCAACCAACTAAGATGGCCGCCACAGCTAAAAATAAAACATAGGGGTAAAATGCAGTTTTTGGCTTATAACTATGAAACCAAAGCATTTAGAGCAAATCTGACAAGAAGTTAATTTGTTAATCAAGTCAATATCTATCTGCCCTGAATTTTTCAGATGAATTGGACAACTGGTTGTTGGGTTGCTGCCCTCCAAATGGTAATTTTTAAAGAAATTTTGCCGTTTTTGGTTATCTTGAATACTATTATAGATAGCGATAAACTGTAAACAGCAATAATGTTCAGCAAAGTAAGATCTACAAATAAGTCAACATGACCTTAATGGTCAATTGACCCCTTAAGGAGTTATTGCCCTTTATAGTCAATTTTTAACAATTTTCATTAATTTGGTAAATTTATGTAAATTTTTACCAAATATAGTTCTCTGTTACTAATGGGCAAAGTTCATTATAGATAATATTGTAAGAAGCAAAATCGTTCAGAAAGTAAGAACTTCAAACACATCACCATCACCAAAATACAATTTTGTCATGAATCCATTTGTGTCCTTTGTTTAATATGCACATAGACCAAGGTGAGCGACACAGGCTCTTTAGAGCCTCTAGTTAGCTCACCTGGCCCGAAGGGCCAAGTGAGCTTTTCCCATCACTTTGCGTCCGGCGTCCGTCGTCGTCCGTCGTTGTCCGTCGTCCGTCGTCGTTAACTTTTACAAAAATCTTCTCCTCTGAAACTGCTGGGCCAAATTAAACCAAACTTGGCCACAATCATCATTGGGGTATCTAGTTTAAAAAATGTGTGGCGTGACCCCGCCAACCAACCAAGATGGCCGCCATGGCTAAAAATAGAACATAGGGGTAAAATGCAGTTTTTGGCTTATAACTCAAAAACCAAAGCATTTAGAGCAAATCTGACATGGGGTAAAATTGTTTATCAGTTCAAGATCTATCTGCCCTGAAATTTTCAGATGAATCAGACAACCCGTTGTTGGGTTGCTGCCCCTGAAATGGTAATTTTAAGGAAATTTTGCTGTTTATGGTTATTATCTTGAATATTATTATAGATAGAGATAAACTGTAAACAGCAATAATGTTCAGCAAAGTAAGATCTACAAATAAGTCAACAAGACCAAAATGGTCAGTTGACCACTTTAGGAGTTATTGCCCTTTATAGTCAATTTTTAACCATTTTTCGTAAATCTTAGTAATCTTTTAGAAAAATCTTCTCCTCTGAAACTACTGGGCCAAATTTAACCAAACTTAGCCATAATCATCATTGGGGTATCTAGTTAAAAAAATGTGTCCGGTAAATCGGCCAACAAACCAAGATGGCCGCCATGGCTAAAAATAAAACATGGGGGTAAAATGCAGTTTTTGGCTTATAACTCAAAAACCAAAGCATTAAGAGCAAATCTGACAGGAAGTAAAATTGTTGATCAGGTCACGATCTATCTGCCCTGGAATTTTCAGATGAATCGGATAATCGGTTGTTAGGTTGCTGCCCCTGAATTGGTAATTTTGAGGAAATTTTGCTGTTTTTTTGTTATTATCTTGAATATTATTATAGATAGAGATAAACTGTAAACAGCAATAATGTACAGCAAAGTAAGAACTAAAAATAAGTCACTATGACCAAAATAGTCAATTGACCCCCTAAGGAGTTATTGCCCTTCATAGTCAATTTTTAACAATTTTCTTTGAATTTGAAGATTTTCAATAACATTTTCCACAGAAAGTACTGTTATAGATAGAGATAATTGTAAGCAGCAAGAATGTTTAGTAAAGTAAGATCTACAAACACATCACCATCACCAAAACACAATTTTGTCATGAATCCATCTGTGTCCATTGTTTAATATTCACATAGACCAAGGTGAGCGACACAGGCTCTTTAGAGCCTCTAGTTTAATATAAATATATTTATTATCGTTCATACATTGTGTTGAGTCCTTCAGGTTCTAAAGTTTTTAATTTTTTCATCCAAAAGGCTTCTTTAGTTTTTCTGTAAATTTCTGTCCCAAATACTCTCTCTATGGCGGTAACTTTCAAATTTGTCATTGAATGATTGTTCTGAATGAAATGGTTGGCTACTGGATCTTCTGTTTTTTTTGTGCGTATTTTTGAAAAGTTCTATATATATATATATTATCAGGAGAAATAGACTTTCCATGCAAAACACAGTACTTTTAATGCATTAGTTATTATACGAAAACCAGCAAAAATATTGTTCAGATTATACTCTACTGCACGATTACAACTTTGTATCCGCAACTGTTGCGTTGCCGACTTAAATAGATTGTGATTTTTTTTTAACAATTTCTTCTCGCCTGCTTCACTTGTAAATTTTTTATCCCTCACAATCAATTGAACATATCTGCGTATACACTTTGTGTTGAAATGAACAACGTCGCAGTGAGAGATCACGGGCTATTCCGTGAGTTTGAACACCCATTTTCTTGCCGATCAATGCTTTTGATTAGGGACATTTGGTCGGACAGCCGCCCCCCCCCCCCCCCCCCCACACGCCTTTATTTTGGGTTGGATGCTCTTTGGAAAATGGCTGGATCGACCCCTGCGTCGTCAGTGCACTCTATATTATAGTTCCATAACCAGATGCTCCGCAGGGCGCAGCTTTATATGACCACAGAGGTTGAACCCTGAACGGTTGGGGCATGTATGGACACAACATTCAAGCTGGATTCAGCTCTAAATTTGGATTGTGATTAAATAGTTGACACAGCATATGTTTCGGACACAGAATGAATGTGGTCTAATAAACTTAAAATTTGTTTTTTGCCTTTGAGCAATTCACTATGCTGTTGAATATTAATCCTCTCAAAAAAATGTTTGACATCCCCCTTTCCCTTATTCCAAAACTGATCTCAATTCAAATTTCTAATGGACTTTGCAACAATAACTACTCATTTAAATACATCATAAAATATTAAGATGTAAAAAAAAAGTGCATGTTATCACTGAATGGTAAAGATTGTTTTAATTTATCAGTTGGTAGTAAAAGTACATATATACATTGTATATTGTATAAAACAATGATTTAAGTTGATTCAACTACTATTCTGGACAAAGAAAGATATTTCCAATTGAAAATTTGTTGCTATTGCCCAATATTGTGCAATTAGATATTTCTTGCTATTGCGCAATACTGTGCAATTGAAAATACTTGCTATTGCACAATACTGTGCAATTGAAGATTTCTTGCTATTGCCCAATACTGTGCAATTGAAAATTTCTTGCTATTGCACAATACTGTGCAATTGAAGATTTCTTGCTATTGCTGAATACTGTGCAATTGAAAATTTCTTGCTATTGCACAATACTTAATATAATAATTTTGGATCCTGATTTGGACCAACTTGAAAACTGGGTCATGTTTAGATTCAGCATATCAAAGAAGCTCAAGTATTTAATGTTTGTTAAAATCAAACTTAGTTTAATTTTGGACCCTTTGGACTTTGATGTAGACCAATTTGAAAATGGGACCAAAAATTAAGAATCTACATACACAGTTAGATTTGGCATATCAAAGAACCCCAATTATTCAATTTTTGATGAAATCAAACAAAGTTTAATTTGGACCAACTTGAAAACTGGGCTAATAATCAAAGATCTAAGTACATTTTTAGATTCAGCATATCAAATAACCCCAAAGATTCAATGTTTGTTAAAATCAAACTAAGTTTAATTTTGGACCCTTTGGACCTTAATGTAGACCAATTTGAAAACGGGACCAACCTTCCTTTTATGGTCATAAACCTTGTGTTTAAATTTCCTAGATTTCTATTTACTTATACTAAAGTTATGGTGCTAAAACGAAGAAAATGCTTATTCGGGCCCCTTTTTGGCCCCTAATTCCTAAACTGTTGGGATCTCAACTCCCAAAATCAATCTCAACCTTCCTTTTGTGGTCATAACCCTTGTGTCAAAATTTCATAGATTTCTATTTACTTAAACTAAAGTTATAGTGCGAAAACCAAAAGTCTTCGGATTACGATGACGACGACGACTCAGACGACGACGCCAACGTGATACCAATATACGTATAAAAATGGTACCAGTCTCGGAACAGGGGTTTAATCTAGCTCATGTTTCGAGCATACCAGTCCCACCTATGTTCATGGGGGATAATTATCGACACCGCGAAACAAACACGTCCATACTTAATGATTCCCAAGATCTTTTTATAATAATTGCATGAAAGAAAAACAACTTGGAACTCGTTTGTCATATTCTGTTTGTTGCTGTTGGAAACATAGATAGCAAAGTTTAACTATTTGAGTACAGCTATTTTACATTTCAACTGAATCTGGCGAACAGTCTAAAATATATTTCCGACACAGAAAAGTTCGTCGATAACTGGTTTTATGTAGGTTTTTTTTTTGTTACTTTTTTCTCGAATTGTTGTGATTTTTTTTTCTCTATTGAAACCAAAAACGTAGACAAAAGTGTTTGTCCTATTCAGGAAAAACACAATATTTCAAAATTATACCGAACGGCAAGTGAAATTTCATGAAGAATAAATAGCTCTAAAACACTATCCGCTGTATGTTAGTTTATTCTTTCATACTTCCGGAGCACCTGAGATCACCCCTAGTTTTTGGTGGGGTTCGTGTTGCTTATTCTTTAGTTTTCTATGTTGTGTTATTTGTTCGATTGATTGTCTGTTTGTCTTCTTTCATTTTTAGCCAGGCGTTGTCAGTTTATTTTCGATTTATGAGTTTGTCTGTCCCTCTTGTACCTTTCGTTCCTTTTTTACACCGTATACAATAATTAATGTTAACACATTGCTGCAGATATGTTTGAAAACAAATCATTGTTCAACTACAGAAAAACATCCCTATCGTTACATTGTTTCTTTAAAGAAATTATTAAAGTTTCATTTAATACAGATTTTAATGCAGGTGAGGAACAAACCCTCTATATGGTGTTTATAGCTGTTTAGAGGATAAAATTATCTCTATTTTGCTTTAAATCCAGTATAATGAAAAATACCTCTCTATAGAGGGATCGATTTTATCCCTCTATAGAAGGATTACCTCTCCATAAAGGTACAAATGTATAAACACCATACAGAGGGTTTGTTCCCAACCTGTCATATAGGGTGTGCAAAAAGTCATATAAGTTGTAATAGAATAAGAATAAGAATAGTTTTATTTGTCAATCAAGACGCCCATAAAGAGCAACATAATTAATACAAATTATGATATATACACATGATACATATGATTATCATTGATTTTGTTGATTACAGTTGTGAAAAAATAAAACAAACAAAAAAACAAGAACATTTGTTATGATTTGTAAAGACAGGCGTATATAATATATAATAAAATATTGAATTGGATATTGTTTCAACTAGTATCATATTTAAAAATAAAATGTTTGACAGTTTGTATTAGGTTGTTGACTTTGAAATATTTACCTCATGCATCGATCAATGAAAAGCGCATTTGCCATGATTTAGGGTAACAAGACAAGTTATCCTCATTTTATTGGCTATTCCAATTAGACTATGCATAGTGCGGTCATAAATGCCATCGAAAAAAACATGCATAGTATGAATTCATATGATGTACGGAAAAAAAACTGGCGATATATATATATAGATAACAGAGTCAAGAGGATATTGTTCGGGGTAGCTTTATGATAAACAAAGGTAAAAAATATTGCCAAATAATGTTAGGGGAAATTTTGGGTGCATGACGATTAAATGTACACTTTCTTTAAGACGATGAAAAAAAATCAACTGATTTGGTAAAATCATGTTAATTTTTTTTCAAAAAGTAACGGAATTGATAATTATTTGAGACCCTGGATGAAATGAATGAACAAATATATTTTGACGATTCGCTACAAAAAATTTTAAGAATTTTGAAGCCAATGGTACAAGAAATTTACTGTATGACGCAAGACTATGAAGGGCATTAGTACACCAGTGTTGACATGTATTTCTAAAAATTGTCATCATTTGTATCTCCCTTCGTAAGTATAAATCAATGCTCAGGATCGTGTTGCATCACACTGGCTGAGAAGAATTTTGATGTAATTCTTTAAGGAGTATAGGTGACCAGTAAAAATTTCACACCTTTGTCCAACATTCCTTCATTTTCAAGTGACATTCAAACATCCCCCTTGTCAAATGCACTTTGCATTACCTAATGTTAATTTGTTCTCGTCTTAAAAACAACATGAAATATTTGCCACTAGACATTATGCAAACAACAATTAATCAAGCAAATTACAGATCTATATAAGATTGATAATAGCATATTGGTAGATGTGTCAATTGTGTCAATTGCCTTACCTTAAGGGCATCCGATACAGTTTCTAGATACAATGTCAATTCTATAATTTTAAAATATGTTGTAGGCCTTGGCGAGTTATAAAAGTAAACACAAAATAAAACACAGATCATATCACCATGTTTGTTTTCGAGAAAATTGAGGCTGAAAATTAGGGATTTGTGTTATTTTGTAAAAAAGTTAGGCAATGGCTGTTATAAAATTTTTGGAGAAGATATTTCTTTGTCGTGAATTAATAAGATTGGGTGCAATCTGAAGCTGTGATAACTGACAATAAGGAACAAAATAAATCCCTAAGGGAATGATTATAAAATAATTCAAGCCTTGCTTGACATTGCGGACAAGATGCTCAAAGTGGCATATTTTTTACCCTAATAATATGGAAATAGAGTGGTTCCGAAATTTTCATTTTTCAACATTAACTGCATTTTGTTATGCTTTCTCCAAATACCAAAATAAAAAAATATGTATGTCATCGTACTGGCTTCGAAGATAAATGCGATTTATCCTATAAAGAATTGCGTATCCCCTTGGTGACCTCAACTTCAGCGCGAAAATTCACGACGTCGCTGGCAGACAAGATTGACGTCTGATACGGTGCTTTTTGTCCGCGGTCCGATTATTTTGCTTTTTGTCCGATACTTTTGCTTTTTGTCCGTTGCTTTTTGTCCGTTTTGCTTTTTGTCCGATAATTTTGCTTTTTGTCCGATACTTTTGCTTTTTGTCCGTTGCTTTTTGTCCGTTTTGCTTTTTGTCCGATAATTTTGCTTTTTGTCCGACACTTTTGCTTTTTGTCCGTTGCTTTTTGTCCGTTTTGCTTTTTAGCTCACCTGGACCATAGGACTAATTAAGTGAGCTTTTCTCATTTTCTCATTATTCGTCGTCGTCATTAATTTTTACAAAAATCTTCTCTTCTGAAACTACTGGCAAAATTAAAGCAAACATGGCCAAAATCATCCTTAGGGTATTTAGTTTCAAAAAAGTATCCGATGACCTCGCCCAATAATTAAGATGGCCGCAATGTCTAAAAGAAGAGCATCGCATAAAATGTAGATTTTGGCTTATATATCTGAAACAAAACCATAGAGACAATCTAACAAGGGATAAGAACATTTCGCCTCATAAAATAATGTGGACCAGTCAGAACTTTTCATGTGGGACAATATGAGCTCTTAATTTAAAAAAAAGTGGGACAATCGGGAATAAGCCCTACAGACTTGAACAATTCTAAAATAAACACTGTTGATGTATCTCTTTTAAATTTTCTATTAAAAAGTGTTTTACATTTACGAATGCACTATATTGTATCTGTATCTAAAATATTAAACGCATTTATTTCGTGATAGAAATTAAGTAAATGCTTAAGTAACCATTTTATTACTTTTCCCCCTCTTTTCGAGTTTGTCAAACAAAAATAAACTACTTTGTTGAAAATGCTGTTGTGTTAACCAAAGTTTCCTTAATCTTATTACTTGAATAACCTCGAACTTCCTCGTCATTTGGATATAGTTGCTAAATAATTCCGAAATGTATGGATTAATACAGTTTATCTAAATAAATAGCTACACATGTTTTACGTAAACTTTGTGATAGTGTTCCAAAAATGAAGTTTGTTTGTTTGTTATATTTATAATATTTGTAATGTATAAGAAAAATAAAGTTGCTGGAAATATGACGAAAATATTACCAGACTTAAAAAAGTTTTTTTTTAACTGAAATGTTGCAAAATATTTTGGAGCGACTGTCAATCGGCCATTCGCATATAAGTGCAAATGGTGACTATATATTATTAGCGGGAAGAAGAAACTGTGCGTTTAAGCAATAACATGTCGTAAATGTGTGCACTTCCACATGTAGCAAACGCCGACACCATTTAACATAATGATAAAACTATTCAAACGAGAAAACCATTGATTTACAAAACACTATACGACAAACAAATACAGAAACACACAACAACTATTGAATTACAGATTGAAACTCCGTTCCTGACTTATTCGTATGATTATCATATATAATATTTAGCGCGGTTAAACATCAATTTAGAATTTCAATAACGAAACCATCACTCAAGGATTATTTGATTTGATAAAATTCTAAACTATTCTAAAGTTTCGAGCATATAAAAAAGAAGATGTGGTATGATTGCCAATGAGACAACTATCCACAAAAGACCAAAATGACACAAACATTAACAACTATAGGTCACCGTACGACCTTCAACAATGAGCAAAGCCCATACCGCATAGTCAGCTATAAAGGCCCCGATAAGACAATGTAAAACAATTCAAACGAGAAAACTAACGGCCTTATTTAAGTAAAAAAATGAACGAAAAACAAATATGTAACACATAAACAAACGACAACCAATGAATTACAGGCTCCTGACTTGGGACAGGCACAGATTTAAATAATGTGCCGGAGTTAAACATATTAGCGGGATCCCAACCCTCCCCCTAACCTGGGACAGTGGTATAACAGTACAACATAAGAACGAACTATAAAAATCAGTTGAAAAAGGCTTAACTCATCAGATAGACACAAATACAAGTGGACGTGGCCGGGTACTTATACATCCCGACACAAAAAGTCACAATGAACAGATCTGAGAGTACTCGCAGCTATCTGACAGCTATTTCAAAGCCACTAACAACTAATAAAAAGTCATGCCTCTGAGACTTAACGTTCGTTTAAGTCTTTGAATATCCCATGTATTCTACAAATTGGTGTACGTACACCATTGCTCACACGTTTGAGGATGACAGACTAACTTACGACCAGAATGAATAAGAATTAGTCTATATAACAAGATCTAAAATATTTCTAGTGTAAAAGACTTTAACCTCGCCACATTATTTATGTATGTGCCTGTACCAAGTCAGGAGCCTGTATATTCAGTGGTTGTCGTTTGTTTATGTGTTACATATTTGTTTTTTCATTTATTTTTTTGACATAAATAAGGCCGTTAGTTTTCTCGTTTGAATTGTTTTTGAGCAACAAGAACCAATGCAACTGTGATGATGTATGGTTAACATTGTCTTATCGGGGCCTTTTATAGCTGACTATGCTGTATGGGCTTTCCTCATTGTTGAAGGCCGTACGGTGACCTAATGCTGTTAATGTCTGTGTCATTTTGGTCTTTTGTGGATAGTTGTCTCATTTGCAATAATACCACATCTTTTTTTTTATAAGAATGCCAACTCCTCACACGTACAATTATCACTTCATTTTCTTTTTTTCACTCATCTAATTATTATATCTATTAAATCCCACCTGCGCTTTCTCAATGAAACTTTTACAGTGTGTTGTACTAATTTTGGGACAAATTATATCAAAATTATAGAAAACTTCATCGCGTCTAACTCAAAATATGGACAATTTTGTGTTTAGGGTGTCTTGAAATCTTTTGACAGCTTCCGAAGTGCTAATTTTTAACCTTTTTCAGCTGGACCAAATCACTACTTTCCTGTAAAATTCTGGACCCAATTTTTTTTACAGTGTAATTCACCCCCCCCCCCCCCCCCCCCCCCCCTACTTACAATGTGAGGCATTAAACAAGGAGAAATAAATTTGGAAGGGGTATAAAAATTATTGGCAAGTAACCCACTGTTATCACTAGGGACTAATAACGAAAATCAAGGGACGACAATTGTGGTCTCGGACGAAATCATTGAAATTTAAAATCTGAGCAACAAGAACCAATGCAACTGTGATGATGTATGGTTAACATTGTCTTATCGGGGCCTTTTATAGCTGACTATGCTGTATGGGCTTTCCTCATTGTTGAAGGCCGTACGGTGACCTAATGCTGTTAATGTCTGTGTCATTTTGGTCTTTTGTGGATAGTTGTCTCATTTGCAATAATACCACATCTTCTTTTTTATAAGAATGCCAACTCCTCACACGTACAATTATTACTTCATTTTCTTTTTTTCACTCATCTAATTATTATATCTATTTTAATTCAATATTGTATCCATATAAATGTATATGAACGCTTACATATATATAATTATTGCGATATCATATATAAGAGAGAGGCAAAGTGTACCAAAGGATAATCACACTAAAAAGGGTTGAAACAAACCAACAAAGCCGCAGCTGAATGAAAAACAACAAGATACACAACAGTCCACAAAACAAATGGTCCGAGAACACAATTAATTCGTAGTGCATTTCTTTTAGAACATAAATGAAAATTTAAAAAATCCCACCTGCGCTTTCTCAATGAAACTTTTACAGTGTGTTGTACTAATTTTGGGACAAATTATATCAAAATTATAGAAAACTTCATCGCGTCTAACTCAAAATATGGACAATTTTGTGTTTAGGGTGTCTTGAAATCTTTTGACAGCTTCCGAAGTGCTAATTTTTAACCTTTTTCAGCTGGACCAAATCACTACTTTCCTGTAAAATTCTGGACCCAAATTTTTTTACAGTGTAATTTCACCCCCCCCCCCCCCCTACTTACAATGTGAGGCATTAAACAAGGAGAAATAAATTTGGAAGGGGTAAAAAAATTATTGGCAAGTAACCCACTGTTATCACTAGGGACTAATAACGAAAATCAAGGGACGACAATTGTGGTCTCGGACGAAATCATTGAAATTTAAAATCTGAGCAACAAGAACCAATGCAACTGTGATGATGTATGGTTAACTGGAAGAGTAAGATAATCCTGCTCCGTCCATTAAGTTTTAAAAAGTCATGTATTAAACTCAAACTCTAGAACACGTTGTCTTGGAAGATCTTTATTCCAAGGGGGTCCTTATAATAGTTGCTTTTTGATAATCCTATAAGGAGTTTATAATTTAACTCCTTGCGAACACTTTCATAAGGAACGAAAATTCCCATCTGCATCTTTTTGAAAAGATTGCAAATATTGTTTAAATTAAATAGGGTATCCCATTTCAAACCCAGCGTCTCGGAAAATCTCATTTTAGGGCACTAGACAATGATTAAATGTAGTAATTCGATAATAATACATGGATTTCTCGCGAAAACATCGTTAAGGCGAAATTTAAAGTTTGTCTTGGCTGATTGAAGAAATTTCACAATAAAAACTGAAACGCAAAAACGCAAAAACGCATAAAGATGTTTATTCAGGACAATAACTTATATAAAACAACAGCAGAAATACATATAATGTATCACCAATGGAGGTTGTAAAATACTGTAGGTGATACTTAAACGTAATGTTCTATTTATTTTTTTTTGTCGTTAAGGGGACTGGAGGGTATTAATCCATTATTTTTTAAATATACATGTAGGATTTTGCTTGTTTTTCTAAAGATGAACTTTTGTCATATACTAAATAGAAAAATCAAATAAAAACATGGGGTTATCGTTCACTTAAGCTCACAATCTGCCCTCGAAAGAAGCAACCATTTTTGTTAAGGTACTTTTTTTTTAAGTTGAACTAATAGGAGAAATAGAGAGATATATATATCGAAATAAAAAAAGAACTAAATTACAGAAATCGATTTAATTTTACAACTGTTTAGTTTACGTAAAGCATATTTGAAAAATATCTATAGGTCACCGATGAGTTGAAAAAGACATTTTAATTCTAATGCCAAAACAAAATGTCATTATTGCACTAAAGGGAGACAATTTGGAGCTTTTACAGTGATATAAACATTTGAAAAATAAATCTGAGGCCAAAATCATTCGATTTTTTGGGTTGATTTTTGAGCCAATTCATAAAGTTATAACTAATAGTGTAATAAATAAAATTTGTAATGAAAACAAAAATGATAAAATTTTTGCTGAAATTACCCTCGAGCCTCCGAAAGAGCAAGTATTGCACAAAAAAAGGAATCATCCTTTAACGGAAACAACTCTTGAAATCATCGGCTATTCGTCGATGACTAAAGGCTATTTATTTCTGAAATCTAAATTTTGTTTTGCTGTTCTGAGTGTTCAAGATGTTACATGCAGCTAAAATATTGGTAAAACATTTGAAAAAATACTGATCTGTATAAAATTTACACAAAAGTAAACGAATGAAAGCCACTGGAATACAGTCCAGGACTCGGATAAATAAGCACATTTAAACAAGAGTGCACACACTGAAATGTCTCGCCTACTTTACTCATCATTAATATTATGTTGATAGCCCTAAGTATAAAGATTTATTACAACTGCCACATAAACTTAACATTAACCAAGATAGCTAAACAAAGACCAAATGAATTATGAAAATGAGGTAAAGGTCAGACGAACCATACCAGGCAGACATGAACAGCTAACAATTCTTCGATACAACAAATATACTTGACCTATTACTTATAGTTTAAGAAAAACAGACCAAAACACAAAAACTTAACACTGTGCAATGAACCGTGAAATTGAGGTCATGGTCAAATAAAACCTGGGAGACTTATATATAGATCATAAGATATTTTCATGCACCAAATCTAGTGATCTTTGGCATATAATATTAGATAAAAAGACCAAAACTCAAAAACTGAACTTTGACCACTGAACCATGAAAATGAGGTCAAGGTCAGATGATATCTTCCCGCTAGACATGTACACCTTACAATCATTCCATACAACAAATATTGTAGACTCATTGCATAAAGTATGAGAAAAACAGACCAAGACAGAAAAATTTAACTATAACCACTGAACCGTGAAAATGAGGTCAAGGTCAGATGACACCTGCCAGTTGGACATGTACACCTTACAGTCCTTCCATACACCGAATATACTAGCCCTGTTGCTTATAGTATCTGAGATGTGGACTTGACCACCAAAACTTATTCTAACCTTTGTTCACTGATCCACGAAATGAAGTCGAGGTCAAGTGAAAACTGTCTGACGGGCATGAGTACCTTGCAAGGTACGCACATACCAAATATAGTTATCCTATTACTTATAATAAGAGAGAATTCAACATTACAAAAATTTTGAACTTTTTTTTCAAGTGATCACTGAACCATGAAAATGAGGTCAAGGACATTGGACATGTGACTGACAGAAACTTCGTAACATGAGGCATCTATATACAGAGTATGAAGCATCCAATTCTTCCACCTTCTAAAATATTAAGCTTTTCAGAAGTTAACTTACGCCGCCGCCGCCGCCGCCGCCGCCGCCGCCGGATCACTATTCATATGTCGAGCTTTCTGCAACAAAAGTTACAGGCTCGACTAAAATGACAGGTTATATGAACTGAGTGGCAATAAAAGCACAAGTCTAACACTTGCTTTTTAAAAAATTAAAATCTTTATTTAAAATGGTCATCTTTAAACAAACAAAAATTGAATATGAAAATTTACAATTCCAATAATAGATCGATATTAAACAGAAATGTTTCATTATCATTTTACGGCTACAATTGGTATATGAACCATCCAAATGTCAAAATATCAACATAGAGTATTTGAATGTTTCTGTTATGTTGTGCAACTAAATCTCTACAGCAAATGGTAGTGACAACACTAGATGTTAATTAGGATCCAGCGAAAAGCCAGGCTTTTGTCCACGAAGGTAGCAAATTGTCGGTGTGACTATCGCTGACGGCTTTTGGTAACACACGATATGGTTGTTGGTCATGTTGTTATCACCAAGGGAAGGTCATCGTGCTCTTAATTTCCACACAAACTGATATAGCTCCAAAGGTTTAACAATGAACACCAATGGACACTCATGTCAATTGGAAGGCCACGCGGAATCAATATCGGAGATGTTAAAGACAAATGCATCGGTCATGCTGGGCTTTTGTTGCTTAATGTCTAAATGGACATGGCCTATAATTAAAAGATCCTTTTGCGGAATTTGTGGATTATTTGGTCAACTGTATACAGTCTACGAGCAATTGCATCCTGGGAAAAGCCTCATTAGATAAACCCCAATTTGTTTGTAATTGGTTGTCAGAAAGACCTGGCATATAGTCTTATATTTATTGAACTTACTTACTTACAATAAGGGATAAGCCAGCGAGTAAGTCAGCAAAGGGTTAGGGAAGTACCTTGGTATATAAAAAAGTCGAAATAAACAATTGCCAGCTGGCCAAGAGATTCTCCACATGGGGTATGATGCCAGAGGTAGAAGTAGGCATTGCCTTAAAAAAGGCACAGATCACTTAGGCCCAAGACCCGTACGAGTTTGACAACAATGAATTAAAAGGGTAAGGTGGTACCTCTGTTTGCAACGAAGTCGAAATACACTTTAATAATTGCCGGCTGGCCAAACTAAAAGATTCTCCACGTAGGCCATTTTACCAGAGATAGAGGAGGGCATTGCCATACAAATTTCTTATAGCACTTATGCCCTAGACCCGTACGAGTTTGACAATAATGAATCAAAAGGGGGAGATGGTACCTCTGTTTACAACAAAGTCGAAATAAAGTATTGCCGGCTGGCCAAACTAAGAGGTTCTCCATGTAGGCCATTTTACCAGAGATAGATATGGTTTGTTTACAACGAAGTCGAAATAAACCTCTACCTCTGGTATAATGATCCACGTAGAGAATCCCGGAGTTTGGCCTACCGGCTACAGTTATTTTGACTTTAATGTGAACAGAGGTACCACCTCCTCATTTTAGCTCTTTACTGACAAACTCGTACGGGTATATGCAATATAAGTGCTATAGGCTATTTTAAAGGCAATGACCACCTACACCTCTGGTAGCATGGCCCATGTGGTGAATCTCGTAGTTTGAACAGCCGGCAATATTTCATAACGACTTTGCGATATACTAGAATACCCTCCTTTCCTTTTGCTGGCATAAGTGCTATAAACCATTTTAAAGGCAAGGCCCACCTCTACCTCTGGTATCATGATAAACGTGGATCATCTTTTATTTTTGGCCATCCGGCAATAGTTTATTTCGACTTTGTTATATACCAGGGTACCCTCCTTACCCTTTGCTGACAAACTCGTACAGATCAATGGAATAAGAAGTATGGGCCATTTTAGATGCAATGTCCACCACTACCTTTGTTATAATGGCCTATGTTGAGAATTTCTTTGTTTGGCCAGCCGGCAATAATTCATTTCGACTTCGTTGTAAACATAGATACCACCTCCCTCTTTTAACACTTTGCTGAAGCACTGGTACGGGTCTACGGCATAAGTGACCATTTTTGAGGCTATGGCCACTTCTACCTCTGGTATCATGGCCCATGTGGAGAATCTCTTCGTTTAGCCAGCCAGCAATAGTTTATTTCGACTTTGTGATATACTTAGGTACCCCCCTTACCCTTTGCTGATTAACTTACACGGGTCTGGGACATACGTGTTATGGCTATGTTAAAGGTAATGCCTACCTCATCCTCTGATATAATACCCCGCGTATAGAATCTCTTAGTTAGGCCAGTCGGCTTAATTTATATTTTCGTTGTTAAAAGAGGCATCGCATCCCCCCTTTAACCTTTTCGTACAGGTCTAGGGCGTTAGTTTTATCAGCCATTTAAAAGGCAATGCACACATTTAACCTAGGATTAATGGCCAACTTGGAGAATCTCGTACTTAAGCAAGCCGGCAATAATTTATTTCGACTTCTTTGTAAACAGAGGTTCCAACTCCCTTTTAAACCCTTTGATGATACCGCGTACTTCTCTAGGGAATAAGTGATTTAGGCCATTTTAGAGGCAATGACAACCTCTACCTCTGGTATCATGGCCCACGCGGAGAATCTCTTAGCCATCCAGCAATAGTTTAGTTCGACTTTATTATATACTAGGGTACCAACCTTACACTTTGCTGACTAACTCGTACGGGTCTAGGTCATACGTGCTCATGGTCATTTTATAGAGGCAATCCCTTCCTCTACCTCTCATATTATGGCCCGCGTGGATAATTTCTTAGTTTAGCCAGCGGGCATATACCGGGCTAATTCATCCCCCTTTTAACTCATTGTTGACAAACTCGTTCGGGTCTATAGCATAAGTGCTATGAGCCATTTTTAAGAGAATGACTACTCCAACATCTAGTATAAGGGCGCACCTAAAAATGTCTTAGTTTGGGCAGCCGTCACTATTTTTGGTGGACTGTGTGATATACTAGAGTATTCCCCTTACCCTCTTCTGACCAACTCGTACGGGTCGAGGACATAAGTGCCATGGCCCATGGACCATTTAAGAGGCACTGCCTACCTATACCTCTGGTATAATGGCCAACGTGAAGAATCTCTTAGTTTGAAGAGCTGGCAATAATGAGGTTTATTTTTACTTCGTGATATACCGGCGAAACTCATGCCCCTTTTAATTCGTTGCTGATAAACTCGTGTAGATCCAGGACATAAGTGCTATAAGCCATTTATAAGGGTTTGACTACCTCATCTTCTGGTATAATGGCCTACCTGGAGTATGTCTTAGTTTAGCCAGCTTTCAATAGTTGTTTTTTAGACTTAGGGATATACAAGAGTATTCCCCTTGCCCTCTGTTGACCAACACCTACGGGTCTAGGATATTAGTGCTTCGAGCCATTTTAGAGGTAATGCGATATATTGTAAAAGACATGAAATTTCATGTACAAATCATTTATAATGCGAGTATGGTCTGTATTTAACTCCTAAAAGGACATGGTATTTTGAAGTTCAAAATGAAACCTGCCAAAAATATACACATTTTATATCGGACATAAAGCAAAATTATCGGACAAAAAGCAAAACGGACAAAAAGCAACGGACAAAAAGCAAAAGTTTCGGACAAAAAGCCAAATAATCGGACAAAAGGCAAAACGGACAAAAAGCAACGGACAAAAAGCAAAAGTTTCGGACAAAAAGCAAAATAATCGGACAAAAGGCAAAACGGACAAAAAGCAACGGACAAAAAGCAAAAGTTTCGGACAAAAAGCAAAATTATCGGACAAAAAGCAAAAGCGGACAAAAAGCGAATTGCGGACAAAAAGCACCGTATCAGACGTCTCCTGCCAATTATATCTGCAAGTTATCGGCGACATTTTTCAGATGTATAATTATTGCTTATAAAGATCTATGGTCCTATAAATTGGTAATGTTGTTTATAAAATCATGTGAATCATACATGTAAATACCTCTCTCTCTGTATGTGATGCAAGTGAGGAACATCTCAAGAAAAGTAAATACGGACTTTTCATGTTTTGTACGGCTTTTAAATATTAGACTCATTGCAGTTAAGAACTTGACATGCAGGTACATGTACTGTACACACTCGTGTATTGTTTTTTACGCCCGTTTACTGTACGTATCATGGTATACCGTTGTCCGTCTTTCCGTCCGTCGTCAACATGTCGGACATTTACTCAAAAACGCTTTAAAGTCATTAGAAACCTCAAATACAAAAAACTAATGCATATGTATTTTATAACACAATGAATAGTTTTCATTATAAACTTATGTACATATACTTTTTTCTGAAGAAAATTCTTTAATTGGTTCATATCAAGAAGAGGTTTACTTAATTTTAATTGCTTCCTTTCAGGAAGCAATTCCCCGACATATTTTCCGTATGCAAAGTGACCTCCGTGTGACCCATCTCGTAAAACTATTATCTGATTGTCATGTTAAACACGTGCTTAATATCCATGCTTTTTGTTGATTGTTGACAAACAGGTGACAATCGTTAAACTTCGGCTTCAAAATACGAACGTTAATAACCTGCCATATTTTCACAACACTGACCGATTGAAAAAAAAATTGACGATTATACGAAATTTTTGCGAAAAAAATGATAAAATCGTGTTCAGAAGACTAAGTTTATGATGTTTGTATGCATTGGTTCAAGAATTGGAATAACATTATTTTTCACCGGTCACTCGTTTATTATGACTTTAACCAATTTGTATAAAACTTTGGGGAATTGTTTATATCTTCTGACGAGAGCATCTTTTCTTTTTTTTTTTTTTAGATTTCATATTTCCGAGTTTTGTGGTTTTATTCAATTAATATGGGGAATTTCCCAATTCTTGGACAATATAACTCGAAAATGCTTTCACAAATTTGCAAGAAATGTTGGTGAATTGTTATATATATCTATTGACATGAATTCCCTCTTGATTTTTATAAATTTTACCGTTGCTTTTTACAATTCAGAGTTATGGCGTTTTATTCATTAACAAAAGGGAAATTTCCGGATTTCGGACAAGAACTCAAAAATCCTTTCAGCAGGTCTCATGAAATTTTTGTGCTTTTTTTTATATCTATCTATAAGTCCCTTTCGATTTTTGTAAATTTTCGATTTTAAGTTTCCGAATTATGGGATTTTTATCAATAAAAAAGAGGAGATTTTCCAGTTTCGAACAATAACTCAAAAATGCTTTCAGCAGTTTTCTTGAAACTTTTGTGAATTGTTTATATCTATTGACGTAAGCTTGCTTCCTTTTGATTTTATCATTTCTGATATGATATTGAGAATGCCTTTGAACTTTATTCTGTGAAAACACGACGGTCGTGTCATGCGCTCAATGCCATCTGTTTATTTACTATATGTTGTCCTCTAGATGTTTTGTTTTGTATTGTTCAATGAGCTGCTGTTTCATTAACATACGGTGACTACCCTATAAAATCCTTTTCTCTTTCAAGAATTTCGCATTTATTCATAAAATCAAACATTTAATCGGGTCAATGATTACAGTTGAAAACAATTTTGACCAAGTTTACTTGTATATAATTATTTCCACTAGATCACAGCACACACGTTACTTACATGAGAAACTTTACTATAATTTTGATCATATTTTTTAATAATTTTTGATTGTTGATTGAACAAAACCGATTGAATTAATATCTAGAAGACTGAACATGTTACCTATACATCCCCCATAACTTTGGGTTTGTTTTTGTTCCTTTTTATTCTTCTCCCAACTTTCAACACTATACCCTCCAAAATAACGATTTTAAAGCAAGTCACTTCTTAAAGCATTTATAAACCTGTACTATTATATATATTTTTTTTCTCCTCAGTATTTAATGCTTTTGGGGAATAGGGGATGGGGACAAGTTGCGATTAAAATCCAAATACTTCATACTTCTCCTTTAGCGTAATTTTATTTGTAAATAACTAGATTTAGTTTTGTCCAAAGTGCCGTACTTTAGTATACAGAAAAACAGAAAACAAAACATATCGGTCTTTGGAAAACAGGGGGAGGGCTAAACTTATGAATGTCTAGATGGTGGTCTGGGTTTGGTGCACGCATTCTGTATTTTCATTTTTTGTTGATGCCATGTTTGGATTAATCATGTTTATCGTGATTCTTCGATTTTCCTGGGATTTTTTTAACTGCCAACTTGCCTAACGCATGCACAGACCATTTGAATTTGACTTTTGGGAGGGGGCCTGGGTTTTTTTTATAAAAAAAAATCTGGCCTACATTTGACAAAAACAAATAATCTGGCCTGTTCAGCATGTTCAGTTGCTAAACAAAATAATTCTGGCTTCATCTTCAGCAAGCATGACATGTATGACGTATTGTTTTCTTCGCTGGCTTTGCTCGCTAAAAAGATCATCTACACATTGTAGTGTTTATAAAAAAAAACTTCATTGTTTACATATACATGTACATGTACCACATCTAGTAATGATGTGCTTTCGAATGGTATATGAGTTAGCCGTATGTTAGGTTGGTCCATTAAAAATAAAATTTTATGGTTAATGTCACTCGTCTAAATCAGCCAAAATTTCGTGAGGCTAGTCATAAAAGCAATACAAGTGCTGTTCTTTGCTGCAAATTTATTATGTACATGTTTTGATTTTGTGTCAGGATCTTGTTCACCATATCCCTTCCTATTCCTAATGGATATATATATATATATGTATTACATTATACTTGTCAAAAAAAAATGATTTGTTACACATTGAGGCTAGAATGATTTATCCATGTTGAAGATCTCACTATAATTTTCAAGATGAAACACACCAATAAAAACCTGTACAGGTTTTGAATTTATGTCAGGATCTTGTTCACCATATCCCATTCTATTCTAATTTGATATATATGTATTGTTTTCTTAAAAGAAATGATTTGTTGCACAAACATGTAAATGAAAAAATACTCAGTACCTCTTACATGTCCACATAATCTGAAAAAAAATATTCTTGCTTTGGATTGACTGGGAAAAAAATATCCTTGCTCGGTTTGCATAATTAAAAAAAAAATAGCTTGATATAAAAACCAAGGCTCCCCCATAACGTCAGTTTATATACAACAGTTTCAAACAATTACCGTTTTCATTTATCACGAAAACTTCCGACTGACGTAAATGTTTGCTGGTTGCCATTTTCATCGTGAATCGAAAGCAATCATTCAATATTTTTTGAAGACCTTCTAAGGAATACCCAGCCATTACAAGTGCAGTGGTGCATTTTACATGTAGCATGAGTATATCTCTAGTTTATCAAGAAATTCGGCTGTTTAACATGTCTGTGGCTTTACGGTGATTATCTATAATTGAACCCACGACCAAGCGAATGATCATCACAAAAATTATTACAAATAAGCCTTGATCGTAAAATGATCGTTGCATTTGATTTTCTGTATTGAAAATTTTGTTCAGGTTTTTTATTTTCTATTGAACAAGGTCTGATGATATAACGTTAAATCATTAGAATGTACGACGGCTTGGAAATATATTGGGAGATTAGGCTTTTGAGCTTGACAGATCCATCTCCTATATCCATAAAGAATTTTAAATCTTGGAAGTTCATTGAAAGGATTAATTCCGATTTGAATGTGGTAAATGCTTTTGATTTATATGTATTCATCTGAACATTAATCATGTTAAAGAAAAGGATGCAGGTACCTGCTACCAACTAATAAATCGGTAGTATAACTTAGTATAAGGCATATTCTTTGTACATTGTATTATGATGAAATAAAATGAAACAGCAACTTTTAAAAAAAAAATCTTCCGGTTTAATGGCTGCTGCCATGCCTTTTATTTATCGCTGAAGAATTGATCTAAAACCCTATAGTTAAAGATGTTGGAACTATATAATAGTATTTAAAACAGGTCCTATTGATAATAACAGCATTCCGATTTACTTGAACAGATGATTAATCATGTCAAACATATCAATTAGCACCTTACACGAGGCGTAAAATCTCTGATATCATGGCAGATTCTACTCGAGAAACCAAACCTCCATCAAAATATGCGGATTGCATAGTTGGAAATGACTTAGATATCATATTTAATAATACAAACAAAGAACTAATACAACAGGAATCACCCGTAATCCATTTACAAAATGATGGCAGAATTAATGATTTCATGTTCAGTACGTTGCCCTCGAGAATCGAGATGTGGAAAACAGCTATTATTCAATACTTTGGGCCAGGAAAAGCTATATCGATGAAAGTTGTTGCTGTTATAAAAATTGTATGTGATTTCGAAAATGACACTGCTCTATAAAAGTCAACTTCTATAAAAACAGGCTCTGTTGTAATACAAGGCTCAAAATGTGTCAAATTTAGTGACACCTTCTTTCAAAAGTAAAAGAAAATATAACGGATCCGAAAATGACTCTTTAGATGAAAATATGAACCATGAAAACAAGACTATTGTTGAACAAAAACAAATGAAAGAAACTTCTCTTGAATCATCTGCTACATTAACAAAAAATCTTATCACAAATGACTGTACATCAAAACCAAAGCAGGTTATTATCAAGGATGATATTCAGCCGTCACCCAAGGAACGTATCAACCAACATAGCGAAACTTTGAGCGTGAAATTGGATTCAGTTAACACAACATTGCACACCATAGAATCGTCTTTGCAATCATTTGTACACAAAACGTGTGAAATCAAAGAGGTGCCAGACAGCATAACGCCAAACATTAAACAATCTATGTCAGAATCTATCTCGTCAAATTTGAAACTAAATAAAGTCAGAGAACAAATTGATAGCATTGTCAATAAAGTAAGCCATTGCAACAGCACAATAGATTCACTTCATGTGAAGCTCAAGCTTGTTGATTCCCAGCTAAAAGAATCTTTAAAGAATAAAGAAAAAGAATTCTTGAAAAAATGGATATTAACATCAATAAATTGGAAAAATACCAAACAGAAAATAAAGAATCTAGGGACTCCATGTTAACAATGATCATGAGCATCCGTGATCGACTTGATCACCTGAAACACAACAAATCAAGCGCCAAAACTCCAATGGTAATCATTGTTCCTAGATCTACAAATACACAAATATTTTTCATTGAACCCAAACTATCACACGAACAGCTGCAGACCAGGTCTAAAACATCAATTCCACCAATCAACACAATAGATTGTGATTATCTAATATTGAGCGATTCAATACTCAGGCGTATTATACCAAGAAAATTTTCATCTATGGGAAAATTAATAAAACGCTTTATTCGAGGCGGGGCAATGACATGTGAAGGTTTCATAGAAAACAATGGAATGAAAATGAGCCCCAAGAATGTGCTCATCCATGTTGGAACAAGAGATCCTTAAAATACGCATGGAGTTAAAGCTGAAGATTTCATCAAGCTATTTGAAATTGCATCCAAAACGTGGCCTGAAGCCAATATTTTCTGTCTACCCATCATCCGTAGAAAGGACATGTCAAACGAAAAAATACGCTCAGCGAACACCATCATTGCTTCAGAGTGCGCAAAATTTGGTAATATTACATTACTAGATAAATGTGAACCAAAGAACGACATGTTTTATGACCAGGTTCACCTGAACAACCAGAAAGGTCTGTCAGCCATTGTGAAGTACATTTAAACTGTAATGAATCTATACCACCCCAATGAAAGTAAAGACTACATAAACTATCATGAACAAAGATCATACCGTGGGCCGAGGCGCGATGACTATTCAAATCGTCAACCATTTGTGCAACCTCAATATGCACCAAATCAACAGAAGTTTAACAACTTTGAAATGGACAGACCACCACCAAATCATGTACTTGATGTCTCTCGACCCCCATGGACCCCTCCGCCAAACCACTTACCACCGTGGCAAAATCCAAGGCTCTGGCAAGCATTTGCCCACTTCAACCAAGTCCGTCCTCAGATGTAGTGCAATGTTGCACCAATTATGCGAACAATCAGCTTTGTACAATCAGTTATATACTCACAAACACTTTAACTTTTTTTATTTTTCCTTTATAATGTTTAACATTTGAAATGAAACTGGTCAATCTCATCTTTATGTAATTTCAGACTATAATTATAATCAGGTAGTAACAAAGTTTTGTGAAATATTGTTTAACTGAAGAATTGGATCTCTTTTTCTTGGTTGTTTTTGTTTTTATCAACTCTTGTATTTTTGTATTTTTGTATTTTTTTTATGTTTTCTGTATTTTATTTTACTATTATTTTTCTTTTAATGTTAATTTTTAATAATGAGTCCCTTCTTTAGAATATATACATTTTATCAATAAGATTATTCATCTGGTACACTAATTAAGGTACCAGTACAATTAATAACATATAGTGTAGTATCTGTTCCTAGATCTACAAATACATAAATATTTTTCATTGAAAGAAAAGAAATACATATTGTATTTTACAACATCTAAAATTATTGGGTTTTAATTTAATATATGTCAATGTATACCTCAGAAAGTATTTTACAAATTGCTGTTTGGAACATTGAAGGACTGTCTTTAGATAAAATGAATGACCCTTATTTTATAAGGACCATACAGAAATTTCACATTTTTGATTTGTTGAAACCTGGTCTAATAATTTAGACAATGAAATTAACATACCAGGCTTTAGTCTAATTGATATAAATACCAGGAAAAAAACACATAAAAGCTAGGAAAAAGTCAGGTGGCATCTGTGTATTTGCTAAAAATAACATAGCAAAAGGTATTAAAAAACTACCTAAGAATCACCCAGATATTCTTTGGATTAAATTAGACCATTCATTCTTTAAATTTGATAAAGATGTGTACATAGCCACAGTCTACATTTCCCCTGAAAACTCAAGTGTAAATGTTTCTGGAATTGAACCAATTTATAATCAGTTACTTGCTGATACAGTAAAGTATAGTAGTTTAGGAAATATCATGCTACATGGAGATTTTAATGCATACACAAATACTAAACCTGATTATGTCACATTTGATGAATCTAAGAAAACAAATCTAGAGGATAGTCATTATGTTGATGACAAAATAATGGCAAGAAATAATCTTGACCCCAAACTCATTAATAATAGTGGTAAATTTTGCTTAGTTTATGCCAAAAGTCAGGCCTAAGAATATTAAATGGAAGAACTATAGGGGATCTTAATGGCAAATACACCTGTATTACATATAATGGATGTAGTGTTGTCGATTACATGCCTGTTTCAAATGATTTATTTATCTAATAGGCCTCTTTGAGGTGCATGAATTTACATCGCTTTCAAATCATTGTATAATCTATTGTACTTTATTAACTAATTTGTTTTCAAGTAGTATTGTGCAATGTCAACTGGATCCACTCCCTAATAAATTTATATGGTCTCAAGAGGCAATTGACCTCTATACTCAAAATAGTAACAAAACAACAAGTAGGAAAAAATTTGAAGAATATTACAAAAAGATTTTAAAGATGCTGACAAAGCTGTAGAAGCTTTTACCTCAATTCTCTATGAAAATGCTAAAAAGTCAGCTAAATTAGTTAAAAGTTTTCCAATAACCGAAAACCTTGGTTTTCAGAATCTTGTAAAGAGCTTTGTACTTCTGAATCAGTAAAATTATGAAAAACTTGTAAATAAATTTGCCGAAAATGCAGAGTACAGGAAAATTTAGACGACTTTGTAAATATGAAGAAAAAACATATAAAAGAAAAATATGCTCAGAACTAAGTAACACATGTCAAAAGAATCTCAAGGTTTTCTGGAAGATTTTGAACAAACTTAGTAAGCAATCTGAATTAAAAGATAAATCTGCTAATGATATTCCCCAAAAAGATTTGATTAAATTTTATAAAAATCTTAGTCTGATCATGATAAAAATGATTGCAAAAACAATGTAGTTCACAAATTTGAATCCCTTAAAGCTAATTTAAATTATTCTGTTATATCAGATGAAATAAACACAGAAATAAATGCAGATGAAATAGTTAAAGCTATTAGATTGCTCTGTAATGGTAAGAGTTCATCTGCTGATATGATCTCAAATGAAATGTTGTACCAGTAATAATTAAACCACTTCATAAATTATTTTATTTTATTTTTACTAGTGGAAAATTTCCAAAGACCTGGAACGAAAATTTTCTAGTTCCTCTCCACAAAAGGGAAACAAATTTGACCCTGGAAATTATAGGGGCATATCCATCAGCTTCAACCTTGGCAAGCTGTTTAATAAAGTTATCTATAACAGACTTATGAATTTCATAAATAGTAAAAACTTAATCAACAAAAATCAAATTGGTTATAAAGAAAATAGTCGCACTGCTGATCACATATTTACACTAAAATCAGTAATTGATCATTATAAACAACAAAATGAAAAGGTATTTGCAGCTTTTATTGATCTTAAAAAAACCTTTGATACAGTTTGGCGAATAGGACTGTTTTATAAACTTTTGAAACATGATATTCCAAATAGAATTTTTAGAATTGTTTATTCAATGTATACTGACTCAGTATGCAGAATCAAGTTTTCAAATGGACTCAGTTCAGCATTTTTATCTGAGCGAGGAGTAAAACAAGGAGATGTACTGAGCCCTGTACTTTTTAATTATTATATTAATGACCTCACTAATGCTTTAGTCAATTGTAATTCTGATCCAAATGTAATTGGGGACTTTTCTTTAAATATTCTTCTTTATGCAGATGGTATTGTTTTATTGTCTCAAAGTAAAAAAGGACTACAAAACAGTCTTAATGCTTTATATGATTGTTGTGATTGTTGGAAACTACAAGTTAACACAGATAAGTCCAAAGTTATTATATTCAATTCAAATGGTAAAACATTTTTGGACGAATTTACTTACGATGATTTTTGTATTGAAACTGTTAGTCATTATTCTTATTTAGGTATTGTAATAAAATGTAATGGCAATTTCAATTTAGCCATTAATACTCTTATGGAAAAGGCAAGAAAGGCCTATTTCAAAATAAAGAAAATGTTGGTCTGAATAATCAATGTAAACTACTTGAAAAATTGTTCGATACATTAATATCACCTATACTTATGTACTGTTCTGAAATTTGGGGTGTTAACTCATCATTAATGGACTCTGAACCCTTTAAAAAATTACACATTAAATTTATCAAAGAAGCACTTTGTGTCCCTTGCAAGGCTTCAAATGATGCTTGTCGTGCTTTGCTTGGTAGAATTCCACTCAAAAATAAAATTGTTTTTTCAAGCATAAATTTTTTAGAGCATACACTTTCATCAGAAAATACACTTGTAAATCAAATTTTCTGTGCAACAAGATTTTCAAACCCCTGGATCCTAAAAACATTTTACAAAAATTAGGATATTCATATCTTGTTGAAAAAAGTTGTCTAACAAAGCAGCACTTGGGACAAGTAAAACAGAGAATTTATGATCAGTGCTTGCAAAATCAAAATGCAAACATACAGGAGTCTTCTAAGCTCAGTTTCTTTCGTCAAGTCTACAAAATGGGTCAAAGACCATAATAATAATTATGAAACCAAAGACGGATCTGTGTAAAACGTGCTTTCAGTTGAGGGAGGATATTTCCGGATCTATTTCAGAAGACGCGAAATTAGTGACAACTCTAAAATTAATTGACCATATACAGTCTGCGCGGACGGAGCGTGAGTATTATAAATTATGTACACAAAGATCACGTGATGAATTAAAATTAGCTGAGTCTCCAATAGGAAAGTATAAAACTCCATGTTCAAAAAATTTTGAAAATGTTCATTACACTTTTGACTTTTCACAATATGTTAACTTGCCACATTCGTCTCAACAAGTTGGAGCTCTTTACTTTTTAACACCTCGAAAGGTTCAAATATTTGGAGTTTGCGATGAAAACTTTCCAATGCAAACTAATTATTTGATTGATGAGCAACAAACAATCGGAGAAAATGGAAGTCGGACACATGGACCAAATGCTGTTTTAAGTATGCTCCACCATTATCTGCATGGTAATACTTACGGTGAAAAGGCGTGTCATTTTCATGCTGATAATTCCGTGGGACAAAACAAAAATAAAACTACTTTACATAATCTGTTGTGGAGGTGCGCAAAGGGTTTACACAAAACTATTAATTTGCATTTCATGATTGCTGGTCACACTAAATGTTGATGTGACGCATGTTTTGGCATGTTGAAAAAAAAATTTAGAAAGTCGGACGTAAACACTGTATCGCAACTGGTTAAAATTGTTGACAATTCTGCCAAATGCAATAGGTCAGAAGTTTACAATGAAAATGACGATGACGAAAACAGCTTAAAGTGGTACAGATGGGATAATTTCTTCCCTTAATATTTTAAACCACTCAGAGGTATAGGAAAATTCCATCACTTCAGATTTACCAGTGACGAAGTAGGAGACGTATTTGCGAGAGAAACTCTTGATCAACCGGAGAAAAGACTGGTCCTCCTAAAGGAAAGCGCAAACCTACCGGAGTTGCTCACGACACTTCCAGAAGTTATTCAGCCAGCAGGGCTGACAGAGAAGAGAAGGCGATATCTGTACAATGAAGTCCGTCCTTTTGTTCAGTTTAATTTCCGTGACGAACTTTGTCCTCGTGCTTCAGAGGAGTAACATTTTACATATACTGGTTAAAGTTGGATTGAAAACTTGAGAATCATGTATTGCTTCATTGTAACAATCTTATAAATTAAATTAAATATTGTATACAAATGTATGTTTTCATGTCTCTCTTCATTACGAGAAAAGGACCGATACAGAATAAAATTAATGCACGATAACGTTAATTTCACGACATTGTCGTGAGATCTGATGTTAAATATATGTATCCGTCAAAACTTTGAAATGGCGAAACTTAAAAAAAAAGAAAGTTACAGTAAAACGGTTTTTCGTATTCAAATTGTATGACTATCAGCAAAATTAATATGAAAAAAAACTCAATTTTTTTTTTTGCATAAGGTCGATTTCTATCCGACGCGGCTCATATGTTGAATCACTAAACAATTTAAATGATAGAGCAACAATATGCAAAATACGCATAAGTGCACATCCTTTAATGATTGAAAGGGGAAGACATCTTAATATTCCTAGAGAGGAAAGATACTGTCCTGTCTGTAAACATGGGGAAATTGAGGATGAACAACATTTCTTATTAAAATGTAATAGATTTACCTCAAAGCGAGAAATATTAGAAAATAAAATGTTATATTTCAAATACAGCGTAACATTACCGTTGATGAAAAAACATCTCTATTGGTTAATAATAATAGCTCAGCATTATTACTTAGACTGTCTTCCTCTTTCATATCAGAGTGTCTAAATATAAGAAATAGTGAACTTATATGATACATCAATATGTAACTTTTCATTATAGTATGATATGTTATCATTGAACCTTTCATTCTACCATGTCAATTATTATAGTTGTATGTAATGCCATAGGTCTTAACCATTTATTGTTTAATGAGTTTGTGCAAATAAAAATAAATGTATTTGTATTTGTATTTATTTTTAATGGATTTTTCTTCTTCAAATTGTAAAAAAGGAAGGCTACGTCCCCCAGACCCTCTGCCTCGGTATAAACAGAAGGTAAGCTATGCCACTGGTGCGGCATGTTGTAGGGTACATAAAATATCTCACGTCAATTCCTCTGTTTGTCCTTCCGGTTTATTAGATTTTTCAAGTGTACAATTCTTGTTAGATTTTTATAAAACTTATATTGTATCATGTGTATGGACACGTTAAAAATCAGTGCCTATCAACTACTTTTTAAAAGATAAATGCCAATTTTGGAAATATTGATTATATTGGAAATTGCATTGTTTTTGCTGTCAATCCGTCATTTCTCTAACATATTATTGTTAAAGTTATTTATAAGAAGAAAAAAAATGTTGGTTAGTGCCCTTTGTTGGAAAAAATACTTGCAAAGAGGAGGAAATTGGAACTTTGTTCTTTTATTTCAGAATTGAATGCTTCTTTTTGTAACTTCATTTTGTAAATTCATTAAAAGCGTTGACCGAAGCACAAGTTCCTGTAACATACATTTTGGACATGTAAGAGTTCAGTGATTTCATGAAATAGCTAAAACTGTAACATGTTTACGAGGATGACCATGCTACAATCGTTATAATTTTGAAATTCTATGAATGAACATTGGATTGTATACAATTTCAAACAAAGGTATGGACGCTTAGGTTCTTGAACTTTACGAAATTAACAATTAAACAAATACAGGTTTACCATTATTACAATTGTTTATTGTCTTGAAAGGCTGAATAATATTGAGAATGAAATGAAAAATATGTCAGACCAGCAGTACACAGTATATTATAACTATTTAAGCATAAAGTATATGCATTAAGTTGTATCTTAAATAGTAAAATACTGACATATTAAACATTGTTAAAGTCTTTTCCAGTCAATAGTCTGTATTGAATGGCTACAGAAAAACAAACAATATGCAAATGTATATACAGGAATGAAGGGACCTCACAGATAACTGACTGTCATGACTGTCATTGAGTAATTTGTATTATTAAAAGAAAATTGAGAATGGAAAAGGGAATGTGTCACAGACATAACAACCTGATGGAAGAGCAGAAAAACAGGCGAAGGCCACCAATAGGTCTTGAGCACAGTGAGAAAATTCAGCACCCTCAGGCTTGCTTCAGCTGGCCCCTAAAATATTGTACTAGTTCAGTGAAAATGAACGTCATACTTGAACTGGAAAAATGTAAATGAACTAACATTAAAAACAATACAACACTAACAAAAGCCAGAGACTCCTGACTTGGGACAGGTACAAAAATGTGGCGGGTTAAACATGTTTTATTAGATCTCAAACATCCTCCCATACCTCTAGCCAATGTAGAAAAACTCACACAGCAGTATGTACAGTAAATCTCAGTTTAAAAGAAGTCATAGTCTAATATCAAAATAGCTAACACAAAAAAAACTTAGCAAAATAGCAATGATACATTCAATAAATTAACAAAGGACTGCTAGCATGCATGAGTAGCAGTTACTGACATTTTCCTCGAACATATATGTATACTTAACTAAATGTCTTGCACTATATGTTTTATCACATTTTTACTTCTGTTTCTAAGCAACTTTTTTATTATATGAAATATATCTTGAATATCATGAATTTCTTGTACGAATAGTTTGTTTTATATATATATATAAACAAGTCTAAATTGAAAATCCGTTCAAACCTATGATTGCGTTGGATAAAAACCGCAATTTTTATACGTGTGCATGTAAAACAAATTTCGTTGTAGAAGGGTCTAAAAACAGCAAAAACAACATTTTACAAAGACCAAAAAAGTGAAAAAGTATATTTAAACAAAACGCATTTGACTAACAGGTCGAACAACTGATGTTCTTTAACCCTGCTGACTGCCATTGGCGATTGCCAAATAAAATTGATCACAAGATGTAACAAAATGGATCTTAAAATAACTTTAATACTAAACAGATAAACAATTAACTAGTGGCTAAGATGTTATGCCACATACATAAATATTTTTTTGAACACCAGATCCGGATTTCGACAATTATAATGTCTCTTTAATGATGTTAGGGATCGAAATGGTATTTGGAAGGCCATATATAATGTACCCTCATTTTTAGATAGACTCTTGAATTTTAAGAGTCAATAGGATGAACAGATCACATAAACCGGAGGGAAAATATGATACAAGCCCAAACGAAAAAATATAAACAGGTCTAAATTGAAAACTACGTTCAAACCTATGATTGCGTTGGATAAAAATCGCAATTTTTATACGTGTGCATGTAAAACAAATTTCGTTGTAGACACAATGGTAGAAGGGTCTAAATACAGCACAAACAACATTTTCCAAAAGACCAAAAAAGTGAAAAAGTATATTTAAATAAAACGCATTTGACTAACAGGTCGAACAACTGATGTTCTTTAACCCTGCTGACTGCCATTGGCGATTGCCATATATATATATATATATATATATATATATTTTAAATTGAGAGTCAGAAAACAGAAGTCTAAAAAAAGACAATGCACAAAAACCAGACAATTTGAAATAAATGCATGAGATAGGTGTGTTGAAAAACAAAAGGAATGTTTTTGTTTAAGAGTTATTTTATGGACGATGCAGATGGTTATTATAACTTTTAAATAAACTTTACTGTTTTTACATTCTTTATCATGTTTAATTTTGTTATATCATTTGTTTACGCATTATATATATATATATATCAATTTATCATAAATGAATGTGTTTAATCTAATAAAATATTAAAATATCGTATTGTTTTCTAAATGATTTTTTTAAATCTTGCGTATAACAAACAGAACGTAATGAACAAATATGAATGACTATATCCGAATGAGAGACTAATTTCTGTCAAAATAAAACAATAAGTTTAGTATGGAAATATAAAACAAGGTAATCGAGTAATGATTTATGCTTATAATAACATTCCCTAATTCATTTCAATATTTCGGAACAGAATTATGAGTAAAACTCTTAAAAATATGAATATTTCTATCATCAAATGTACATGTAAAACACTCATATGCATATAATAACAATTAGCAAATTCAGGATATATATAACACAAAAATGTTGTATAGTCTGAATATAAGTTACCACAGTTTTTACTTTTTGCTTTTCAGATACATGAGATACTAGTGAGGAAATCAAGAAACAAGAGTAGACACCATGAGACCAACTGTGCTTACAACACTTGTGCAACAATTGGGGTTGATGTCCATATTATTATATTGCACATGTATTATGATAATACATTATAGCGTCCGCAGAAAATGTATCATCTAGGTTGTCATTGCCTCTCATGTCTTAATAAATTGCATTTCTTGTATTAGGGTTGTGTGATTTTCTAAAACAACTTGATTTTTTAATATTGGAGTAGAATGTTGAAAAACGAATGACAAAAAACTTCAATTGCTGAATGAAGTGGCAGTACTTTTTGAAACTTTAAAATTATAGATAATTAGTATTGTTTTAGTGAATTAAAATACATATTCCTTTCCATATACATGATAAATGTTTCCTGTTTATTAATACATGTATATCATTTCTTTAATTCTGTATGTGATAGGATTATCAGGAAAAAGATAATATTTAAATCCTAGACTGGAGTAAATTTTGATATTTAAAGTAGAAATAATAACAAATCAACATTTGATTGATTATTTTACAGACATAGAAAATTTAAAGTACATTTAAGCACTTTATCACACAACCATGAAAATAAATTTGCTGTACCTTTTTATTTTATTTAGTTTTCCTTGTTTTTAACCCCTAATTATTGGTTGAGACTGCGACTTGTCGCAGAAAGCTCGACATAGAGATAGTGATCTGGCGGCGGCGTCGTATGCTAACGTCTTAAAAGGTAAAAGACCTGTATGATTCATACTTTATATATAGATGCTCCATGTTACGAAGTTTCCATCTGTCACATGTCCATTGTCCTTGACCTTATTTTCATGGTTTAGTGACTTCTTGAAAAAAAGTTAAGATTTTTTGTAATGTTAATTTCTCTCTTATTATGAGTAATAGGATATATATTTGGTATGTGCGTACCTTGCAAGGTCCTCATGCCCATCAGACAGTGTTCACTTGACCTCGACCTCCTTCCATGGATCAGTGAACAAGGTTAAGTTTTGGTGGTCAAGTCCATATCTCAGATACTATAAGCAATAGGACTCCTATATTTGGTGTATGGAAGGACTGTAAGGTGTACATATTCAACTGGCAGGTGTCATCTGACCTTGACCTCATTTTGATGGTTCAGTGGTTATAGATAAGTTTTTGCCTTTTGGTCTGTTTTTCTTACACTGAATGCTATTTGACTACTATATTGGATGTATGGAATGATTGTAAAGTGTACATGTCTAGCTAGCAGGTGTCATCTGACCTTGACCTTAATTTCATGGTTCAGTGGTCAAAGCTTAGTTTTTGAGTTTTGGTCTTTTTTTATAATTCTGTATGCAATAGGTCAACTGTATTTGGTGTATGGAAATTTTTTATGATTTTTTTTGTTTAATGGAAGAATTGTAAGCTGTACATACTGCCTGGCATAGTTCATCTGACCTTGACCTTATTTTCATGGTTCATTTGTCAATGTTTAGTTTTCTTGGTTAAGTCTGTTTCTTAGAAACTATAAGCAATAGGTCAACTATATTTAGTGTATTGAATGATTGTAAGGTGTACATGTGTTTATTGTTTGATTTATATGACCTTGACCTCATTTTCTTGGATCATGTTAAGTTTGTGTGAAAGTTGTGGTCAAGCTTTATCTTTAGGACTATCAACATAATATCAATGATTAGTAAAGAAGACGAGACATTTCAACGTGTACACTCTTGTTACAATCTATATATATATTAGCAAGGATTAAAAAAAAATACCATTTGAAACTAGAAACACTTTTATCATCTTTTTTGAATGTTTTCTCTAATGCCTACAACGTAAAATTGAACAAAATAAGTAAACTAAATTGGATGATAATTTCATTGTGTTGTGCACATATATAAGCAATTACATTTATTCGAAACAAATTGTTAAAACAAGAAATTAGAAAAGTTCCAGCTACAAATAAAAAAATCTAGATATGACAAACTAAAGCTATTTTCGTGTAGCAACACAACCTGGCTCAAGTTAAATAATATTCTTACAATACATGTATGGAGATTTAATAAAAAAAAGTGTAATAGGTGAACTAAAATTTGTTAACAGTTTTAATTAGATTATGTCAACAATTTAACGGTATATATATATATACAAGGTTGATGCTGTTGCATAAATCTTGCATACAGAAAACATGACCTTGTATTTTAGAAATTTAATGTAGACATTGCATTAGAATGAAGATAACCGAATGATATGTAACCATAGATATGATGCTTCCAGTCATATTTAAATAAGACCATGCACATCATTACACATTATGATGAAACCACACTGATTTTTTTTATTAGGGTTAAAATCTAAAATTGCAAATAATATTCTAAAAGATCCAATCATATTTGAACAGCTGTGTACAAGATTTCCTATTTCATATAAAACTACTAGAAAGCAAAGCTAACAAGTGATTGTAGGCTTGGCATACGTATTATGTGATTCATTCACTCGTAGAAACAATGTTTTACAAAATTAGTAAAATACACTGCAATGTAATGTAATGCAATGCAATGCAATGTTATGTAATGATATGTAATGTAGATATTTACTTACTTCTTTCATCTGTGTTGCTGTCAGAACATCATTCCCTTGGTTAATGTATCTCCTTATGTTTGATTTCAGTGTTGCTGCTGTTCAGTCACAGGCAACCTTTCAACTCTGTGCTTCACAGAAGTCATATGAGGTTACAAACTTACTACAATACAAAGCATATATTGTGTCTGAGCTTTTGTAACAGCCATCATTGTGTGTCCATAGATGGATTTTGTTTATACTGTTGTCTTGTTCTTTCAGACCATTGACTTTATCAAGGATGACTGCAGATGTTGCATACGAGTCTTGTGGTACTTTGCCATTGAAAATAAGGTTGAAAGCTAAATTTTCAATAACATTTCTTCGACGAAATGCTACACCTATATGCCAAGAAAGGCCTCGTTTAGCAAACCAATTGCTCTGGTCTTCTCTGTACCTTCGTGGGAGGAACTTCATCGCCCAATCAAGAACTATCAAAATGTCATTTGGACCCATGGTGTTCATAATTTCTGTTTTGGCTTTCTCTTGATGGCAAGTTCTTAGAATATGTGTCTTCCAGCTGAAAATACTGGTTTGAGCCTGGGATAGTTTGTATTGGTAATCATCCCTGCAGTCTTTGTTTTCTTTCAGATCACTGTTTGCAATCAGGCTGTTTAATGATGACAACAATTCAGAAATTTGCCCACAGTTGCTGCTAACCATATCATGATTATGACCACATAAGCAACTAAATGCTTCTTCTTTGTCGCTAAGTGCAACTAGTCTGCAATGAGCAGGAACAGTTGCCAGTTCAGAAATATGAACATGAAATATATATATATATACCTTGACGAATGCCTGTGTACGTATATAAAGGTCATTTTGTCCCTTTTTATGAAGCCATTACTGATTTATCTAATCTGTCAAAACTCATTATAATAGTTAAGAAGAAATCACAAGACACAAACCCAATCAAAAATGTAATGCAATGTTGATCCTCGTAAAATCTTATTAATGTATATAATACCGTTTCGATCCCTAACATCACTGAAGAGACATTTATTGTCGAAATCCGGATCTGGTGTACTAAAAATTATTGACACCATATGTTTGTGGCATAACATCGTGACCACAAGTTAATTTTTATCTGTTTAGTATTAAAGTTATATTAAGATCCATTTTGTTACATCTTGTGATCAATTTTATTTGGCAATCTCCAATGGCAGTCAGCAGGGTTAAAGAACATCAGTTGTTCGACCTGTTAGTCAAATGCGTTTTGTTTAAATATACTTTATCACTTTTTTGGTCTTTTGGAAAATGTTGTTTGTGCTGTTTTTAGACCCTTCTACAACGAAATTTGTTTTACATGCACACGTATAAAAATTGCGGTTTTTATCCAACGCAATCATAGGTTTGAACGTAGTTTTCAATTTAGACTCGTTTATATTTTTTCGTTTGGGCTTGTATCATATTTTCCCTCCGGTTTATATGATCCGTTCATCCTATATTGACTCTTAAAATTCAAGAGTCTATCTGAAAAATGAGAGTACTTTTCTAAAAATTAGGGTACTTTTTATATGGCCTTCCAAATACCGTTTCGATCCCTAACATCACTGAAGAGACATTTATTGTCGAAATCTGGTGTACTAAAAATTATTGACACCATGTTTGAGGCATAACATCGTAACCACAAGTTAATTTTTATCTGTTTAGTATTAAAATATTAAGATCCATTTTGTTACATCTTGTGATCAATTTTATTTGGCAATCGCCAATGGCAGTCAGCAGGGTTAAAGAACATCAGTTGTTCGACCTGTTAGTCAAATGCGTTTTGTTTAAATATACTTTATCACTTTTTTGGTGTTTTGGAAAATGTTGTTTGTGCTGTTTTTAGACCCTTCTACAACGAAATTTGTTTTACATGCACACTTATAAAAATTGCGGTTTTTATCCAACGCAATCATAGGTAATATAAAAATAGATATACTGCAGCTGTGCTATTTGAGCAGTCAAATTGCATTGACCGTATATTCATATGTGATATACAGTCACTGACCGTATATCACCTTGTTTATGACGTTGACAATGTGTTTCCGTAGAGTTTTATTCATGACGTCAATAAAACATACAGGTTCGCGTAAATTTTACGTCTTCCGCTCAAAATTAAGAAATAATGGTTTTTCCCCTAAATACTTCATTTGGAACAGTTATAAGAGTTGCAGTATATAAAGAATAACTATACATTGTCTCGAAATATCAATGGTATTTGTACTCGGCTCGAAACAGGCAGAAATGCTTGGCACAGTCTCGCTTTCTACCTGTTTCTTAGCCTTGTACAAATAACATTGATATTTCGAGACGATGTATGGTTTTTCTATATCTATATAAATCAATACTGAACATAATAATAAATATATAAATTGCAATATTTTTACCCTCTCAATTACACATTTAATCCATTAGAGGGATGATTATTCTCATTGTTGAATACCACAACACTGACAGAGAAATTATGTTTTGCATTTGGATATTGTGTGAAGAAGAAATCAATGTTTCAATTGAGTTTACCACATATATTCTTTCAGTATCACATATTTTGAAGGAGTATCTTAAACTTTGTTTTGTATAATAATAATAAGTGCTTTGTTAATATTTTAATATCTCACAAATTTTTATAATCTCCTTTCTTTACAGGATACATGGTGGGATGATGTCCATGCTGTGGATTTCTAACAAATGCTGATGAAGAACTCTTGGTAATCATTTATACTCTATATATTCTATTCATAATCTTGTCTGATCTTTTCAAATTTATCATGCATAGAGATCAACAGAATTTTTTTGTAGCAAAAGCTTTTACATAATTATCTATTTTCTTTTTTTTAAAGACACATTACTTAAAGGCTTTATGTTAATATACTTGAACATTATATTTTACAGATTCAATGCAAAAAATGCAAGAATTTGTTCCACATTGTGTTGGTGAGGCTTTTGCAGCTGGCACCAGCAATGAAGACTTTGTTTGTGAAATAGACAGAACAGTTGAAAAAAATGAGCTATTTTGTAAATAAAAATCAATTTTAAGGTATTTACACATAAGGGATAGTCAACCATATAATATGAGTTTGGTTTTACTGAGATCAAGTGTTGTACAGTTATATTTCTGTGTAGAACATACTGCCAGGTTACTGAAGTTAGTCTAATGTCTGTACTAACCTCCATAAACTGTTTATACATAAGGGATAGTCAACCATGTAATATGATTTTTGTTTCACAGAGCACAAGTGTTATACAGTTATATCTCTGTGTAGAACATACTGCCAGGTTACTGAAGTTAGTCTTATGTGTGTACTAACCTCTGTAACCTGTTTATACATAAGGGATAGTCAACCATGTAATATGAGTTTTGTTTTACTGAGAACAAGTGTTGTACAGTTATATTTCTGTGTAGAACATACTGCAAAGTTACTGACGTTAGTCTTATGCCTGTATACGTACTAACCTCTGTAACCTGTTTATACATAAGGGATAGTCAACCATGTAATATGATTTTTTTTTACTGAGAACAAGTGTTATACAGCTATATTTCTGTGTAGAACATACTGCCAGGTTACTGAAGTTAGTCTTATGTGTGTACTAACCTCTGTAACCTGTTTATACATAAGGGATAGTCAACCATGTAATATGAGTTTTGTTTTACTGAGAACAAGTGTTGTACAGTTATATTTCTGTGTAGAACATACTGCAAAGTTACTGAAGTTAGTCGTATGCCTGTATACGTACTAACCTCTGTAACCTGTTTATACATAAGGGATAGTCAACCATGTAATATGATTTTTTTTTACTGAGAACAAGTGTTATACAGCTATATTTCTGTGTAGAACATACTGCCAGGTTACTGAAGTTAGTCTAATGTCTGTACTAACCTCCATAAACTGTTTATACATAAGGGATAGTCCACCATGTAATATGAGTTTTTTTTTTACTGAGAACAAGTGTTATACAGCTATATTTCTGTGTAGAACATACTGCCAGGTTACTGAAGTTAGTCTAATGTCTGTACTAACCTCCATAAACTGTTTATACATAAGGGATAGTTAACCATGTAATATGAGTTTTTTTTTTTACTGAGAACAAGTGTTGTACAGCTATATTTCTGTGTAGATCATACTACCAGGTTACTGAAGTTAGTCTTATGTCTGTACTAACCTCCATAAACTGTTTATACATAAGGGATAGTCCACCATGTGAAATGATTTTTTTTTACTGAGAACAAGTGTTGTACAGTTATATTTCTGTGTAGAACATAGTGCCAGGTTACTGAAGTTAGTCTTATGTCTGTACGCACCTCCATGAACTGTTTAGAAATAAGAGATAGTTAACAATTTTATATGCGTTTTGTTTTACTTAGAAGTATTATGTGGTTATATAACAACGTAGAACATAATGCCAGGTTACTGAAAGAGGGGCGAAAGATACCAGAAGGACAGTCAAACTCGTAGATCGAAAATAAACTGACAATGCTGTGGCCATAGTCGTATGTCTAAACTAACCTCTATAATCTGTTTATACATAAGAGATAGTAAAACCGTGTTATATGAGTATATGTGTCTGTTGTCCCAAGGGTCTTTTAATCAGTCCTCTGTGGTAGTGTGTGACAACAATAGTACCTGGTTATGATGGTTAGTCCTTTTAAGATACTAATCTGTAAAACCTGGTCTGTGTCTATGGTCAAAACGGTCTTATAATCAGTCTTTTGTGGTAGTGTGTGACAAATATAGTACATGGCTGTGGTGGTTAGTCCTTATAAGATACTAACCTGTAAAACCTGTTCTGTGTCTATGGTCCCAAGGGTCTTATAATCAGTGTTTTGTGGTAGTGTGTGACAACTAGAGTGCCTGGTTATGGTGGTTAGTCCTTATAAGATACTAACCTGTAAAACCTGGTTTGTGTCTATGGTCCCAAGGGTCTTATAATCAGTCCTTTTTTGGTAGTGTGTGACAACTTTAGTACCTAGTTATGGGGGTTAGTCCTTATAAGATACTAACATGTAAAACCCGGTCTGTGTCTATGGTCCCAAGGGTCTTATAATCAGTGTTTTGTGGTAGTGTGTGACAACTATAGTACCTGGTTATAGTGGTTAGTCCTTATCAGATACTAACCTGTAAAACCTGCACCTGTGTCTATGGTCCAATGGGTCTTATAATCAGTGTTTTGTGGTAGTGTGTGACAACTATAGTACCTGGTTATGGTGGTTAGTCCTTATAAGATACTTATCTGTAAAACCTGTTATGTGTCTATGGTCCAAAGGGTCTTACAATCAGTCGTTTGTGGTAGTGTGTGACAACTATAGTACCTGGTTGTGGTGGTTAGTCCTTAGAAGATACATGTAAAACTGGTATCTGTGGCCTTAATAGTATTAGTATCATAGTCCTCTTAGGTGTTATGTGACAACTATAGTACCAGGGAATACAGGACATCTCGGCACACTACAAACTCGGGACATGTTAAACTCGGCATAGTACAAACTTGGCCTATACATACTCGGCACATTAATGAATATATTTATGGAAATGGTTCATAAAAAGAATCTTATATGATAATTAAAGGTCTTTCCACATCAAAGAAATTTTGAAATTAATTAGCTAGTTACTTTATACTGATGCGATCCATAAGTGGTTTCGATATACTTTTGGTTGAAATGAGGGAGATAATTTGCTACTTCTGGTTAAGTAAATGGTTCTTCTGGTCTCATATGATAGCTTTTTTCACACTGATTCCAAAAATATATAGTTTTCATATACTTAAGCCTTTAAACCAGGAGATAATTGGCCACTTCCGGTTGATCGAATGTCATTCCTAGTCTTGAGTGATAGGTTCATGTATTTAAATGACAAAATATATGTTCCGACTACTTTTTCTTGAAAAAAGTGCAAAAAATGGCTACTTCCGGTTCTCTCAAGGTAACTTCCGGTTGTCATTTTTCAAGGTCATATTTCACCTAACCTTTTCTTAAAGGTGATATGGCTTTATAATCAACCAAGTTGAAGTAATAATCAATAAACCTTATAATTAGACATTTCAGGGGCACTAACTCCTATAAGAAGTCATTAAATTGTTTCGAACCTAATGTATCATATCTTCATAACAATTAGGCAAATAGTTTACGCATGTTCTTTTATAAATATCTTTAAAAGTGTTGGAAAAAATGCCCAAAAAAACAAAAGTCAAAATTCAGAACTTGACCTTGACCTTTGACCTTGACCTTATTTTTAAGTTAGGACACTTCAAATAAAAATGTTTCAGGGTTCTACGGTTAAAGGTTTGTGAGTTAAATGAACATAGCTACAAATTTATTGTGTAAAAGTAGATAACTCCTATAAAATTTCATCAAATCGCTTTGATCCAAATGAGCCAAAAATTCATGAGGATGTAACGAACAATTTGTAAAAAGAATTTTGTCGCTATCTCTTTTTGTTACGAAGGAGATGCACACAGATTGTAAACAGTGAATATGGAGATAACTCTTACAAAAGAATTGGTTCGGCTTAGCAGGGTGAAATTTAAAGCGCATAAACTATACGATACAATATGAGAAATATCTAAGCGACATATTGCGAAACAAACATTAATCGCAAGAACAAAATTTGGCGGAAAAAAAAAATTTAAAACCAATTGTTCAAAGAACAATTGAAGGTCTTTCAACCAAAAACAATGTATTTTAATACGAAAGTTGTAAAATAAAGTTTAAAATGTCATTTCAATCGTCAAATGATAGCTTTTTGTACGCTGATTCCCAAGGTTAAATGATTTGGTACCTTTTTGCCAAAAGTCTCATGGCTCTATCATGTATACATATGAGGTAAAAGCAAAGGTCGAAATCTAGAAAGTCAAATTAAGCTATGACCTTGAGATCAATTTCAAGATCAGAAACCAAGGACCTCAAATCAAAACCCCTTAGGTCTTAATTATATTTGGTTAATGAGTTATATCACGGTCACCATACACGTATCTTTAGATACAAGAGGGGAGAAAACTCCTTTTCATTCAAAGTACCATTGCAATCAAAATTTACGTGTTACGACATGTCCCAATTATCAATTTAGTAAAAATAATTTGTTGATATCTTATACGGTTTTTTGGAATAAGTGAAAATAAGCCAAATTCAAAAATTAGAATATGACCTTGACCCTTGACCTTGACCTTATTTCATTTCTTTGAACCAAGGACCTCAAATAAAAAGATCCTAGGTCTCTATCACTTATGGTTTACAAGATAGAAATTCATATCACTTATATCAAATGCATAAGGGGAAATAACTCTCATATGGAGCTTTCATATTCATTCAGTCAAAATAGGACAAATCATGTGAAGGATATAACGAGCAATTTTATAAAATAAATTTGCTGTAATCTTTTACGGTTGCGAAGCAGTCGTGGACACAAGGAAAACAGTGTTTGGGGAGATAACTCCTACAAAGAAAAGTATTCAGTTAAGCAGGGTAAATTTCAAAAGCGCATAAACTGTTCAATATCATATACCAAATATCTAAGCGATATATTGCGAAACAAATATTAATCACAAGAACAAAATAAGCCGGAAGAAAAGAAAATTAAATTAAAAACCAGCAAATTGTTCAGAGAACAATTGAAGGTCTTTCCACCAATAACAATGTATTTTAATATGAAAGTTGTAAAATTAAGTTTAAAATGTCATTTCAATTGTCAAATGATAGCTTATTGTACGCTGATTCCAAAAATATATGGTTTCTATACAATATTTTTTAAATAAGGGAGATAATTTGTTACTTCCGGTTTGAAAAATGATACTTCCGATAATATTTGAATATTTACTTGACACTGATTCCAAAAATATCTGGTCTTATATACTTTTAGATTAATGAAGTGCAAAAATTGCTACTTCCGGTTAACACAGGTCACTTCCGGTTATTTTTTTCAAGATTAAATGGTTTGATACCTTTTGCCAAAAGTCTCATGGCTTTTTCATGTATACATATGAGATAAAAGCAAAGGTCAAAATCTAGAACATCAAATTAAGCTATGACCTTGAGATCAATTTCAAGGTCAGAAACCAAGGACCTGAAATCAAAAGACCATAGGTCTTAATTATATTTGGTTAATGAGTTATATCACCATACGCGTATTTTTAAATACAAGAGGGGAGAAAACTCCCTTTTACGTTCAACGTACCCTTGCAATCAAAATTTACATGTTACGACATGTCCCAATTATCAATTTAGTAAACATAATATGTTGATATCTTATACAGTTTTTGAGAATAAGTGAAAATAAGCCAAATTCAAAAATTAGAATATGACCTTGACCCTTGACCTTGACCTGATTTTCATTTTTTTGGACCAAGGACCTCAAATTAAAAGATCCTAGGTCTCTATCACTTATGGTTTATAAGATAGAAATACATATCACTTATATCATGGAAGTATTATATTGACAGGAACTCCAACAAGCGGACTTCAAACGTTTATAGTGCGATGCGCAAAATCGTTAAGTATATGTTAAGTAACTCGACATGTCTTATGGATGCATGGGTTTCGATCAAATTTTTGAAACCTCGTGAATGATCGTAATTACGGAACATACCGTAATAAACGGATATGTATTTAATTGTCAAGGAAATGAATTTACCGACCATGTGAATGACAAATGTGTCAGTTTTTACGGGTTTTGCTGCTTAAAAACAAATAAAAAGAAAAGAAACGAAATCTCCGCGACTGTTTTCACCAAATAAAAAAACAAAAACAAAAAAACTGAAGAGTAAAAATACTCACAAGCCATAAACATTTCAGTTGAAGTTGCAATCAATTTTAAAATAGTAAGATTTTTATTCATGAGAGAGACGTTGACTAGACACGCGTAACTATAATATACATGTTAGTCTTGAAAATCATAAAATTCTCATGTAAAGTAAACGGAAAAGTTTTTATCAGTAATTATTATCAGGTTTTACTGCTGACTTTGACAAATGTTGTAATGAAGTGTTTAATGAGAGATTTTCCAACAAAAATTTAATCAAAAAGTTGGCCCGGGGGGGGTTACTAAAAGTCCAAAGCCAAATATTTTATGCAATTTAACAAGAAACAGAAAAATAAATTGCTTAGCATACGATGTAAGATGTTTCAGAACTGTAAAAGCTTTTAAACACATAAATAAATTCTAAATTGGTTTCCATGATAAAAAAAAATAAACTGCTTAGGACCCATCATGGTGATCGTTCTTTAAATGCATCCAGAAATATTAAAAGACATCCGTAAAAATAAATCTGTCAGACGTCAGATCGAGTAATCTCGACTAGGTTGAATGTTTAAGGTTGTTAACAACTTTGTAATTATCATAAAAGGTGTAACAATTCATCTGCATGTCTCGTAACCTGATATTGCTGTGTAGAGGTCATCACATGCGTGTAATTATTAACCTCTTTTAGTCTTTAAAACATGTTTGATAAATAAGTTAATAACATTTTACGATAGAGAAAACCGAAATATTTGTGTAACACTCGATAAAAGTTTACAATCTTTAACTTAAAATTTGAGTTATCAGGCACCATCTGGCACACTACAATTAAGTGCATCACATTATTTTCTGCAAACACTCTACTTCAGAATAATGTAATTTTCATAATCGGATATTTCCCGATTTCCAAGTTCCAAGGATTAAAACATACTCAACAAAACTTAAAATAAGCTTGCCCTCTTTCCGAATGCAGTTAATTTTCTTATGTCATTCTGTTAAATGTGGACAATTTTTTTCTATCTTTTCAGCGTTGTTCTTCATTTATTGAACAGAAACAGGTGTTGTTATTCATGTGGCGATTCACAAATAACCACGGGAGTTCCCGTATTTATTTACATTGGGAGGTAGATAAGACAATCGATATCAAATCACGTGATAAGACCAGCTTCAGTTAAAAAAACAGGCGAAGGCGTCATCACAGATACCCCACAAAGGAGTCATCACGTACTTGACAAACTGAGTCGGAACCTTTTATTTTCTTAAACAAAATCAGTGGGATGGGAATGTGCTAATTTTTCGTTGGAGTTCCTGTCAATATAATACTTCCATGCTTATATCAAGGAGGTTATATTAGAAGGAGAGTGAAAACTCTGCTTGATACAAAATTAGCATCCCCAGGATAGCAGTTCGATCAGAGAAAAATGATAAAATTATAAAGAAACCGACATGTTTATCACCCACTTGACATGGCCTCTGATGTACCGGGCTGTTACCGCGAGTAGTTCGGGCTATTACATAAATCGCATATATTACGTGATTATTATCAGTGACTGGGTCATTAAAGTTCAGGTGTATTTTTAGTAACAGTGCAGTGCATAGGTGTTTATGATTTGGAAAAAGATTTGACGCGCAATTTCAAAATTAACCGTCTGTCCACGGTAAGAAAAGATAAAGAAATGTCAAAGTTATGAGGGTTTAAAGGGAAGTTAGTGAGCGATTTTTATTCAACACTACATTGCTTTAAACAAAGATTTTCGCTTCACCTGTCAATTTCTGCTTATAAGAATTGGCAGGTAATGATCATAGAAAATATACGAATATGCAAAGTACTTTAGTTACGGTGACCGGTAACGACCGGAAGGAATATTTGCAATTGAAACATAGAGAATTTATCCATGTTATCGGGAACATCGTAAAAGTGACTTTCTGTTATGACTGTTGATATTAACATTGACGGCAATGATCGAGACAGATATTCGTTTTATTGCTTGTCGGATTTGTGATTCAGAACATTAAAAATAAACACACTATACATCTATTTTGATAAGATTAAACTGCATTTATGTCCGATTTTGGGGGTATTTGTGTGCGTACAGTGTCAGAAAAACACATTTCAAATGATTTTTTTCCGATTTTCTGATCGCCTTGATATCTGCAAAAGGGACTTTTTAAGAACGTTTATTATTACTCTAACGAAAACTTGTAGCTTTTTGCGTAAACCCCTGAGGGTTTACGCAGTATATATTGGACGAGTGATGTAGTCTTTCGGAACACCGGATGTTAGTCGGAACACTTCTGGTCTTTCTATGACCACCTTTCAAATACATGCGCAATAGCTATGACCACCTTTCAAATGCATGCGCAATAGCTTACAAATCTGTTGAATATGCATTAGCATCTTAAGTTGCTATAGAGATATTTTACGTATGATCTGAAATTTATTATGATATAATATTTTCTTGCACACGATTACAAGCTGCTAATATTAACCTACATGCGTAGTATTTTAATTAGTCAAACGATGTAACCAGCTGTTTTTAGATATGAGATAAGATTTCATGTAAACAATGCGCTTTATATTCTGAACGAGAATAATTAAAAATAAAATCTTTAGAAAGAGTTTTAGTAGCATTTTATTTTAGATTTTACGTTTAGTGAAGATGTACATGTTGTAAAAAGCAAGCTATTTATTTTTTTTATACTGAAATTAAAGGGAAGTCTTTCTTGCATATGATTAAATTACAGTTATTTTTTTTGGTTAAATATTGCAACTTTAATAAAAAAAAAAATGGTTATTAAAAATAAAATTAAATAGATATTGAATATGAAAAAATAAAATATTTTGAACGAAAACAATTAAAAATAATATCTTTAAAAAAAGTATTAGCACTTTTTGAAATTTTACGTCTAGGATAGACCAAGGACATGGAAATATAATCATAAATACGTGCCTCAAATAGGTGTAAAAACGAGGATTTAAAAAAAAATCGTTTATTGAAAATAACGTTAAAATTAATTATGAAAGTTATGTCCGTATTTATTTTCATTAATATTGCAAATTTAAAGTTATTTTCTTTGTTTAAATATTGCAACATTATTTACTTTTTTTAATAACCTCTGAATCCTTTTCGTCATTAAAATGCGACTGATTAGTATAGATATTCAATATGAAGGGGGAAAAATAACCGTGACTGAAATCTAAATCTAAAATTTATTTTAAAAAAATACACATTTGACCATGCAGATGTAAGAAATGATACTTCAAGCAATGAAACAACGAATCAGTTAAATGTGCCACTTTAATTACGACTGATAACCTAAAAATGAATCATGCATGCATTTTTAGCAGACTTAACCAGGTCGGCGATAAGATATCGAATATAAAAAAAGAAGATATCGGGTTTGGTGTCAATGAGACAACTATCTGCAAGAAACCAAAATAACACAGAAATACAAACTATGGGTCACCGTACGGCCTTCAACAACAGGCAAAGCACGTACCGCATAGTCGGCTATAAAAGGCCCCGAAATGACAATGTAAAACAATCAGTCAAAAAAAGAAAATTAACAAAGTCCGTATCATCGTATGCGTAACTTAGTTGCTCACCAGAGGAACTTTACGCAAGCGTTTAAACACGCGTTCCATAAGTTTGAAGTACGTCGAAATGCAAAGGTATACGCTTGGTGAACGCTTTTACTTCAGGAAAATTTTAATGGAACATAAAAAAAATCATTCAGCTCAAGCGTTTGTCAAACGTATATACATGTACCTGTAAACTGCACGCACATAATATACACGCTACACGAGCGTTGAAAACGTTACAGATAAGTTTTAGACACGTTAAGGGCACATTGCATACAAAAATACTCGTCGCCTTAAAGCTTTCATTTAGGAAAAGAAGTCCGATACGGGTGAAACTTCAACCAGACACAAGTTGTTTCCTTTTTATACTGCAATCAGCTATTTTACTATACAGATAAAGCTATACGTATAAACGTTAGCTTTATACGTCAATGACCTCAACTCACCTATATAAGCCCCGCCTACTTACAACGTCACGTCACAACCATGACAACGTGTAGTAACAATGGTCAAACTTTTATGAATTTAAACTTGTTATGTCTTCAAATTGGTAATTTATATACCATGATTTATCAAATGTTATTAATTAGAGTTCATTCCCCTGTCTTTTTCCTGAAAATGTCAATTTTGTACCGCCTGGACTACGCTCAAAGGGAAATACCCCAAAATGGTACCCCAAGAGGGAAATTCTAAACACTTTTTTTAACAATATTAGTTTCATATTTTTATTATTTTTTCAATTTTTTATCGATCTCAGTATAAAAACAATATACGTATAGTGTCTTGAAATATGAAAATTATTTGTATTCGGCACGAAACGGGAAAATGCTCGGTAGAACCTCGCATTTCCCCCGTTTCTAAGCCTCATACAAATAAATTTCATATTTCAAGACACTATACATATATTGTCTAATTCCTTTTTCCTTTTTCGATATTCAAATTTTGAAAAATATTACAAGTCCAAACTGAATTTTTTTTTTCCCTCAAAATTTTTTCACAAATTTTTTTTTCCTAAAATTTTTTTTTCCTTAAAAATTTTTTTTTTTCAAATTTTTTTTCCACAAATTTTTTTTTCCTCAAAATTTTTTTTTCCACAAATTTTTTTTTCTATTTTTTTTTCCTCATTTTTTTCTTTTCCTTATTTGTTTTCTATTTCCTTTTTCGATTTTCATTTCCTTATTCGTTTTCTATTTCCTTCTTCGATTTCATTTCCGTATTCGTTTTCTATTTCCTTTTTCGATTTTCATTTTCTTATTCGGTTTCTATTTCCTTTTTTGATTTTCATTTCCTTATTCTGTTTCTTTTTCCTTTTTCGGTTTCTATTTCCTTTTTTGATTTTCATTTCCTTATTCGGTTTCTTTTTCCTTATTCGGTTTCTATTTCCTTATTCGATTTTCATTTACTTATTCTGTTTCAATTTCCTTTTTCGATTTTCATTTCCTTATTCGATTTCTATTTCCTTTTTCGATTTTCATTTCCTTATTCGTTTTCTATTTCCTTTTTCAATTTTCATTTCCTTATTCAGTTTCTATTTCCTTTTTTGATTTTCATTTCCTTATTTGGTTTCTTTTTCCTTATTCGGTTTCTATTTCCTTTTTCAATTTTCATTTCCTTATTCGGTTTCTTTTTCCTTATTCGGTTTCCATTTCCTTATTCGATTTTCATTTCCTTATTCGGTTTCTTTTTCCTTATTCAATTTTCATTTCCTTATTCGGTATCTTTTTCCTTTTTCAATTTTCATTTCCTTATTCAGTTTCTATTTCCTTATTCGATTTTCATTTCCTTATTCGGTTTCCTTTTTCCTTTTTTGATATTTAAATTTTGAAAATATAACAAGTCCAAACTGAATTTTTTTCCCTCAAAATTTTTTTCACAAATTTTTTTTTCCTAAAATTTTTTTTTTCCTTAAAAAATTTTTTTTTTCAAATTTTTTTTCCACAAATTTTTTTTTCCTCAAAAATTTTTCCTCAAAAATATTTTCCTCAAATTTTGTTTTCCTCATTTTTTTCTTTTCCTTATTTGTTTTCTATTTCCTTTTTCGATTTTCATTTCCTTATTCGTTTTCTATTTCCTTCTTCGATTTCATTTCCTTATTCGTTTTCTATTTCCTTTTTCAATTTTCATTTCCTTATTCGGTTTCTTTTTCCTTATTTAGTTTATATTTCCTTATTCGATTTTCATTTCCTTATTCGGTTTCTATTTCCTTTTTCGATTTTCATTTCCTTATTCGGTTTCTATTTCCTTTTTCGATTTTCATTTCCTTATTCGGTTTCTATTTCCTTTTTCGATTTTCATTTTCTTATTCGTTTTCTATTTCCTTTTTCGATTTTCTTTTTCTTATTCGGTTTCTTTTTCCTTATTCGGTTTCTATTTCCTTTTTCAATTTTCATTTCCTTATTCGGTTTCCATTTCCTTATTCGATTTTCATTTTTTTATTTGGTTTCTTTTTCCTTATTCAATTTTCATTTCCTTATTCGGTTTCTTTTTCCTTTTTCAATTTTCATTTCCTTATTCAGTTTCTATTTCCTTATTCGATTTTCATTTCCTTATTCGGTTTCTATTTCCTTTTTCGATTTTCATTTCCTTATTCGGTTTCTTTTTCCTTTTTCAATTTTCATTTCCTTATTCAGTTTCTATTTCCTTTTTCGATTTTCATTTCCTTATTCGGTTTCTTTTTCCTTATCAGTTTCTTTTTCCTTTTTCCTTTTTCGGTTTCTATTTCCTTATTTGATTTTCATTTCCTTTTTTCATTTCTGTTTCCTTATTCGGTTTCTTTTTCCTTATTCGAAATTCATTTCCTTATCTGGTTTCTGTTTTCGTATTCGGTTTCTTTTTCAATACGGTGGTCAGACGGTCCCGGATCCCAGAAAAATATTTAAGTGGGAAATAGCTTGTGTCAATCCCTTTCAAAGGTATTGACATAAGCTATTTCCCACTGAAATATTTCTTGGGGATCCGGGCCCGTCTGGCCACCACAGAGCTCGGTTCAAAGGTGACCCTTAACGTAATTTTCCGTATTAACCACACATTCGGTACTACTCGGCATATCCCTACATCAAAGTTCTGAACCGGACCTAGTTCATTTCAAAGGTATTGACCTAGGCTATTTCCCACTTAGATATTTTTCTGAGATCCGGGCCCGTCTGGCCACCACAGAGGTTCAAAGTTGCTCTTTAACATAAATACAATACCCAGAACCCAAGTTCCTTTTTAATCACGTGTGTATCTACATCCATTTGGTATAAGTTTTATATATTACAGAGTCTATTATTTCGTCAAATTTAGGACATTGAAAGACCGGGGGTCTCAACATCATTTAAGCGGTCCTAAGCGGTAGGTTTTCACTGTACATTTCTTTTTTGGCTTTTCATAAATATTTCTATTTATATTTCTAAATGTCACTGGAGTGATCGGTATTTGTTTTTGTTTTATATATCATATATTAAAGTACATCTTTGCCATGATGAATCTTTGATGTCGTTTTATTGATAAAATTCTATACTACATAAAGACAAATTTTCAACTTATATAAGGGCTTAAATTCGAGGTCAACGAGAATTATCGACAGCTTGAAGGGGTCATAAAACGATTTGCAGTAGTCTATTCCATTATTGAAATTAAGCTATTTCTCAATCATTGTTCACGCGTATTTCGATATTAAGTCCGTCGGTACTCCTCTAATATGCGATGCGGAACATATTGACTATATACCTTTTGTTCCATTCTTAATAAGCATTCGAGTGAGGTATAAGCTAAGGTTTATCTGTACTTACGGGCTGAAGGGTCACAGCAGTCCATTTCATTATTCAAAATATCCATTTCATTATTAAAAATTTGCTATTTCTTAATTTTCACGCGTATTTTTGTATTTAGGCCTCCGCAATCCAGCTAATTGTCATTGCGGCACATATCGTTTATTCTCAATGTATTCCTCTATCAATAAGCTTTAATTTGGTGTATATTTTTTTTCCTGAATTAGGAGCTGACGGCCGGGTTGCAGCAGTCCGTTCCATTATTCCAAATAAGCTAGTTCTCAATGTTCACGCGTATTTCGATATTAATATATAAAAAAGAAGATGCGGTATGATTGCCAATGAGACAACTATCCACAAAAGACCAAAAAAGACACAGACAGTAACAACTATAGGTCACCGTACGGCCTTCAACAATGAGCAAAGCCCATACCGCATAGTCAGCTATAATAGGCCCCGATTAGACAATGTAAAACAATTCAAACGAGAAAACTAACGGCCTTATTTATGTAAAAAAAAAATGGACGAAACACAAATATGTAACACATAAACAAACGACAACCACTGAATTACAGGCTCCTGACTTGGGACAGGCACATACTTAAATGTCCGTCGGTACTCCTCTAATATGCGTTGCGAAACATATTGACTATATACCTTTTGTTCCATTCTTAGTAAGTTTTCGAATGAGGTATAAGGTTTATCTGCAATAACGGGCTGAAGGGTCACAGCAGTCCATTCCATTATTCAAAATATCCATTTCATTATTCAAAATTGGCTATTTCTTAATTTTTCACGCGTGTTTTGGTATTTAGGTCCACCGTAACCCCTCGAAAGGTCATTGCTGCACAATCAACTTGTTATATCTTTAATCAGAGGATGAAAAATAGCAAAGGTCCAGGGGAAATGAAAAAAAGACAACGTAGAGTATTTTGATATATATGTTTTGGTATTAAGGTTGTCCATACATGGAATTAGTATGGCGTTCATTATCACTGAACTAGTATATATTTGTTAAGGGGCCAGCTGAAGGACGCCTCCGGGTGCGGGAATTTCCCGCTACATTGAAGACCTGTTGGTGACCTTCTGCTGTTGTTTTTTTTTTTCTATGGTCGGGTTGTTGTCTCTTTGGAACATTCCCCATTTCCATTCTCAATTTTAATTTCTGTTAAAAATAGTTAAGGAAAAGCCATTAGTTTATCCTCCTGAACTAAATAAATAAATAAAATAAAAGATTTACAGAGTGTTTTTATTTTTTTCTTATAATAATTTGAATGTTCGTTTGATAACAGCAAAATGACGAATTTAGAAATACGGAACTTAGCTATAGTGTCAGTTATTTTTTTTTTTAATTTTTATTTCACTATTCACCGCTCCAACTTAAATAATGAAACCTAAACTATTTCATTTACATTGAATAGTGAATAGTGAACTATTCCATTATTCATTATTAAATTTTGAATAATGAAAAATTAATAATGGACGTACTTCAGCGCGGTAAAAATGACATGTATGATGAATTTTTTTTCTGTGCTCGGTAAAAAGACCACCTACATAATGTAACTACTAGTACTTTACAGATCTATGGACAAATCGACAGGCAGGACGGAACACACTTGGTTAATCATATATACATACCATATAAAACTTCATTTTTGAGGGATTATATATATATATACAACCTCTAGTAACTTACCCTGTATTTCACTTTAAATGTGTCTCGTTTTATATTAATGTATAAGTAAAATTGTCGGGCAATCTATGACAGATTTGTTAGTCTTTCTTTGTCAGCTGTTCATATTAAATTGTTCGTATTGCCTCAAATCTGTGTGTCTTCTATGCCACGTACAACTGTGACGATATTGACTTACAATTCTGCTCAAACCGGTGCTAGGGCTGTCTTGAAACTTTTATTGAGACGAGAATGATTTCTCTGTGTTGAAGATCTCACTGTATTTTGTCAAGATGAAGAACAGCAATAAAGTCTTAGACGCTGTTTCTTTGCTGCAAATTTATTTTGTATATGTCTTGATTTTGGTGTCGGGCAAACTTAGGTAAGAAAACGGAAACGAAAAATTCAGTATTTTTTTTTTTTATTTGTTAAGGCGCATAACCCTAGAATGGTATAAATGACGCCATCAAAATCAAATGTGATATGTATTTTGTTGTAATACGGATTGTGTATAAGTTTCATAACATTTTGTTGAGGCAAACTCGAGATAAAAGAACGAAAACTAATTTCTTGACGTACAGACATACACACGGCTAGCAAAACTTAATGCCCCCTCCTGACTATAAGTCATATTTCATTGAGTAACCCGATGTTTTCATCACTTAATAACGATAATTGCTATATCCTATTCTCTTTTTATTTATATAAAGTTCCGGAAAAAATGTCCCTAACCATATTAATCAGAATCTTAATATCTAGAAGGAATTCCGACCTATATATAGGACATTATTGACCTGGCTACTGAGGTTGTTATTTGTCGCTTCTGTAAAAGAAGTAAAAAAACGGGGCATGTATTAATACCGAAATCGGGAATACCGGCTGGTATTTCATAATCTACCATGTATTGTTTCGTAGGGGAAATTTGTTCTTACGAAACAGCTTCTAAATGCACATCTTATATCATTTTAATGTCTCATATAGACTTTCCAGGTCGTTTTTCATTGTATACTAGAAAGATCTCATTTTTTTCTGAATTGGAGAACCATTTTCAAACGATAAAGATTAAGCCCCAGTCCCACTAGACCACGATCCCACCACGCTCACCGCGATCTAAAATAAATTCAGATCGTGGTGAGGTCGCGGTATGAGCGGCATGAAAATGTAAATTTCCGTTGCTTTCACAATGCTACTACGTCCTCATTACACTTCTACAACGATCCCGCTACGATTATACTACGTTCTCACCGCGCTTATTCTGCGACCTCACTACGCTTATCAAGATCTTTCTACGCTCATCGCGTTCTCACTACGACCATACCACGAGTTATCCGATTGCAACACGATCTAACCACGATTCTACTGCGATTATAGCACGTTCTTACCACGATTATACTACGCTCATACCGCGATCTTACTACGTTCTCAGCAATAACGTCAACATCGTGTTCCATATCAATACAGTTCCATTCCTTCTATTTCTGATAAATACGTAGATTTCGCGGAAACAATACAGTCATGCCGCCAAAATTTACTAGAACACGTGGGCGTGGTGGTAGGGGTTGATGTAGAGGCAGAGGGAGCTCCAATAGTAACAAATCCTGATCCAGCAGAGATGTCGGACCTACCAATCCAACCCAAGTTACAACCTATTGCTGGTCCATAAAACTCAAATGACGATATTTTAGTGAACGATACCAGAGATGACACAGATGTGTCAACAGATATAGGAATATGTGGTATGAGTGCGTTTGAGACAACTCTCCATCCAGAGACATATATACACATGTGTATATATGTCTCTGCTCCATCCAAGTAACAATTTATAAAAGTAAACCTTTATTGGCCAAGGTACGGTGTCCAACACGGAGCTTGGGCTCACACCGAACAGCAAGCTATAAAGGGCTCAAAAAATTACTAGTATAAAACCAACGGTCTAATCTAGATAGAAACGAGAAGCATGGTTGAGGCGTTAGAGAAAATGGACAAGAAGTCCTAATCACATACAGACAAACAAAATCTGGAGAGATTTAATATATTTTATGTGAAAATGACAACGAGAATGATGGTCGTAGTATGCACGTAGTCAGGTCGTAAGAAGAGCGTGGCGAGTACGACAAGGGCGTGCTAGAATCGTACTATGGTCTTGAACAGCGTGGTGCTGGGAACAGTATATCTAATATTTATGTTCCTGCGTGGTGTAAACGTGGTGTTGTCGCCGTGAGAACGTGATGGTCGTAGTGATGTCGTAATAACGTCGCTGTGAGATCGTAGCACAATCTCTATGAATAGAATCACGCTCTCGCTACGATGGTACAGCGACCTTTGCGATCTTACTGTGACCTTAGCGCTCTCTCACTACGCTTCTACTACGACATATGATTTCGCCACGACCGCAACACGATTGTTTTGAACATGTTCAAAGTTGTCCACGCTCATCACGATCTTGAAGACCTCTCCACGACCGTGATACGACCTTACTACGATCTACACGATCGTACTACGATCATCAAAATTTGCATTTTTTTCACAGATCGTAGTGCGATCGTAGCCTAGTGGTACTGCGGTATTAGACAGTACTTTACATACGAAGAAACAACTCAGTCTCGTGCTACTTAGTGGACATTTTGATGAGTTAGTCTCGTGCTACTTAGTGGACATTTTGATGAGTTTAGTAGTTAACAAAACCGTTTCGTAGTGGACAAATTGTGTCGTAATTGATATCAACTCAATATTAAATTGATAAAAACATACTGAAAATTACACATGTTACATGGTACCGACCCTTGTTAATTGTTTTGTACAAATATAATTGAAAACTGAGTATACAAAACGACTGCATGCCATGGTAGTTGTAGTGTCCCGGCACCACGAAACGATTCTCTCCCGCAAACCGAATAAGGAAATAGAAATCCAAATAAGGAAATAGAAACCGAATAAGGAAAAAGTAACCGAATAAGGGAAAAGAAAATAAACTCATCAAAATGTTTTTCTCCCGCAAACCGAATGAGGAATTAGAAATTTAAATAAGGAAATAGAAACCGAATAAGGAAAAAGTAACTGAATAAGGAAATGAAAATCGAATAAGGAAAAAGAAACCGAATAAGGAAATGAAAATCAAATAAGGAAATAGAAACCGAATAAGGAAAAAGAAACTGAATAAGGAAATGAAAATCAAATAAGGAAATGAAAATCGAATAAGGAAATAGAAACCGAATAAGGAAATGAAAATCGAATAAGGAAAAAGAAACTGAATAAGGAAAAAGAAACCGAATAAGGGAATGAAAATCAAAAAAGGAAATACAAACCGAATAGGGAAATGCAAATCGAAAAAGGAAAATAGAAAACGAATAAGGAAATGAAATCGAAAAAGGAAATAGAAACCGAATAAGGAAATGAAAATCGAAAAAGGAAATAAAAAACGAATAAGGAAACGAAAAAAATGAGGAAAAAAAATTTGAAGAAAATATTTTTGAGGAAAAAAAAATTTGAGGAAAAAAAAAATTTTGAGGAAAAAAAAATTTGTGAAAAAAAATTTGAAAAAAAAAAAATTTGAAGGAATAAAAAATTTGAGGAAAAAAAAATTTGTGAAAAAAATTTTGAGGGAAAAAAAAATTCAGTCTGGACTTGTAATATTTTCAAAATTTGAATATCGAAAAAGGAAAAAGGAAACCGAATAAGGAAATGAAAATCGAATAAGGAAATAGAAACTGAATAAGGAAATGAAAATTGAAAAAGGAAAAAGAAACCGAATAAGGATATGAAAATTGAATAAGGAAAAAGAAACCGAATAAGGAAATAAAAATCGAATAAGGAAATAGAAACCGAATAAGGAAAAAGAAACTGAATAAGGAAATGAAAATCAAAAAAGGAAATAGAAAACGAATAAGGAAATGAAAATCGAAAAAGGAAATAGAAACTGAATAAGGAAATGAAAATCGAAAAAGGAAATAGAAAACGAATAAGAAAATGAAATTCGAAAAAGGAAATAGAAACCGAATAAGGAAATGAAAATCGAATAAGGAAATAGAAACCAAATAACGAAAAAGAAACCGAATAAGGAAATGAAAATCGAAAAAGGAAATAGAAACCGAATAAGGAAATGAAAATCGAAAAAGGAAATAGAAAACGAATAAGGAAATGAAAATCGAAAAAGGAAATAGAAACTGAATAAGGAAATGAAAATCGAAAAAGGAAATAGAAACCGAATAAGGAAATGAAAATCGAATAAGGAAATAGAAACCGAATCAGGAAAAAGAAACCAAATAAGGAAATGAAAATCGAAAAAGGAAATAGAAACCAAATAAGGAAATGAAAATGGAATAAGGAAATAGAAACCGAATAAGGAAAAGAAACCGAATAAGGAAATGAAAATCAAAAAAGGAAATAGAAACCGAATAAGGAAATGAAAATCGAAAAAGGAAATAGAAAACGAATAAGGAAATGAAATCGAAAAAGGAAATAGAAACAGAATAAGGAAATGAAAATCGAAAAAGGAAAAAGAAAACGAATAAGGAAACGAAAAAAATGAGGAAAAAAAATTTGAGGAAAATATTTTTGAGGACAAAATTTTTGAGGAAAAAAAAATTTGAGGAAAAAAAAAATTTGAGGAAAAAAAAATTTGTGAAAAAATTTGAAAAAAAAAATTTTTAAGGAAAAAAAATTTTTAAGGAAAAAAAAATTTTAGGAAAAAAAAATTTGTGAAAAAAATTTTGAGGGAAAAAAAAAATTCAGTTTGGACTTGTAATATTTTTCAAAATTTGAATATCGAAAAAGGAAAAAGGAAAAAGGAAACAACTTGTGTCTGGTGAAACTTCATCAAACCTACAGAAGATATTACACTCTCTCTAACCATGCAACATGGGACTAGACATAGAAGTACAGGAACTACTCACATTAGTTTGAGCTGTACAAGATCTACAAAAATATCCCGCCTGCCTCAAAGGTGCATATAGGATCGACCATGGTCCAGCACTAATGATACAAATACCAACCAGAGTTACAATGACGTGGTAGTAAGTCTTTAAAGGCCACCGAGCGGCCTCCAAAAATGAAAAAAAAACTACTATTTAGTCGGCTATTAAATGCCCCGACCATTAAGATTTAAAAACAAAAATCAAACAAAACTAAACAGCCTTATTGATAACAAAATAATTTACGAAAACAACTTGACCGACATGAATTATGAACAACAACCACTGTACTACATGTTTCTGGCTTTAGAATGGACATTGGCACATAAACAATGTGGTGGCCATAAACCCAACCCTCCCAAATGAACCAAACCTTAAGGACAACACATCGCAAGAAAAAACTGTAAAATATCAGTTGCAATTCGCGTCCCTAAAATTATGGGTACGGTGCACAATAATCACTTACATAAAAACAATAGACACAAATCACTGAAATAATCGCACTTACCGAAAGCTATTTCAAAGCTAGTGAACATGTAGACGAACCAGTGGACATAGACGGACTGGTAAACATGTAAACAGACGGGTGAATGTGACAGACTTATTGACAGACATTCACATATAGACAGACCTGCAGTTGGGAATGTAGGAAGACCAGGAGAAACGCTAAGGTACGCTTTACGCACACCCAATACACGCTTTAAGCTCGTTGTGCACACGATACAGATATGATTGACAGGTTGAATGCATCAAAATTACTAGCGTTTTGGTAGCGTGCATGATTTTTTTTACCTCGGCCGACGTACGTCGGATCTATACGTTGATATGTGAAGCCGGTATTACATTATTTAAACCACTAAACAGGCAATGTCAGTTTCTAATTCTTATGCACAACAAAAGTAATATAAGACAATACATCTTTATTAAACAATTATCTAATATATATATAATGCCAAACAAGCATTTGGGTTTACGATTGCATTTCTTTTTTTAAAGAAAGCAACTTGTTTTATCATTGCATGTAACATATTATATACAAACTAAATTCAATCAGCGTACGGGAGGTTCATGTCTATCCTGTTACCGCTACTTAAATCAGCCGTTGCATTTTTCTCCCTATGAATATTGAATCAGTCAGTGTTGATTTCAAAAGTGCAAAGTAATCTTACATTTAAAACGGCTCGTTTCTTGAACAACAGTGTAGAGAAAATAAATTTCAAGACATTTAGTGAAAAAAATAGAGTGTACTTTTTTTCTCGCTTAAATTTTCAAGATGAAGAGCAGCAATAAAGACGCTGTTTCTTTGCTGCAAATTTATTATGTATATGTCTTTTGTTATGTTTATCTTTTTAATACTGGATAATGAAATCATTACAGTGTGTACTGGCTGGTCATTAACGCGTATGATACGATTTTGACACGCCTTCCGGCATAGCTAATGATTGAATATGAATATAGATAAGATCAGCACGTGTAGCCATACACTGAGAGTTGTAAATTTGTAGCATAACTGTACATTCTGTTATCCGAACATACGGGCATTTTCAAAACGAGTGATCTCCCTTTCCTAGTTACGCCGATTTCCGATGTCAAGGCGGCGAAGCTTTGATGTATAGATAATGGGGCAGATGCTCATTTTTAATAAAGAATTTGTCGTGAATGCACCTGTGTCTTATTTTGTTATTTTAATTGAAACATGCCCAAGTCATGTTGTGCAGTTGGCTGTAAAAATCACAACTTGATGCTGAAAAGATTATCATTCTTTAGATTTCCTAGAAATGCAGAAAGACAAATTAAGTGATTAACTGCACTAAAAAGAGACAAACCAGACGGTACACCGTGGGTTTCAACAAAACACTCAGTAATATGTAGCGAGCATTTCATCACAGGTAATACATTTGTATTTCACTTCATATGTTTGAAATGATTATAAATTAATTAATTCGTCGTCGATCCAGTACACGATCTTAACGTAACGGTACCCAAATTGCACCGAGTACCCAAATTGCACCTATTTAGCAAAAATAGCAGCAGAAATCTTACAAGATTTCCTAGAGACTAAACAATTTGTATTTTTATGATTTTATACTATGCACGTCGTTCAACATAGGTAAAAATATTTTGATATACACAAAAACGTTCACAGTATTTATCAACAGATGAAGTGTTTACTGAAAAAGCAAAATGTACCGAAACGTCGCCATGCGACGTCATCAAAACGTTATCTGTTTAATATTAGCAAATACAATATGTTCCAAGTAACCATTTCTTAAAAAATGAAGAGTAAGCATTGAAAAATATCCAATTGTTCAAAATATTTGAAAAAATTAAACAAAAGCTCCGTTATTCGACTTTTGACGATGCGAATTTAAGCATGGATGCAATTTTGGGTACTCCTCATAACAGAATCATTGATGGTTTGGAGGTTAGTTCAGACTAATTTTTCTATGATTCCATATGGATTGAAAATCAAATTGGTGTACCAATATAATAAAGAAGGATACGGCTACAAAATAAACACAAAATGATTTTTTTTGTCTTGATCATAAAGATACGTAGTTGAAAAAACTGTCAAAATAGGTGCAATTTGGGTACCGTCACGTTAAATGTATTATACCAACTCACAAAACACACCTTCAAATTTTGTTTTTTTCAACACTTACCGTCTTGTTATTTTTTAATTCCTAAAGACAAGTTTTTAAAATCCTTTTTTGAATATTTTTCATTAACTTAAGTAAAGTCTGTTTGCAATAACTTGATAAATGATATAAAATAAAACATTGTGAAGTCAAATGGATATTAGAAATTATTTCAATGAATCCCAAGCCATGTGTGATTGTATATCTTGTTTGATTAAGCCACTATCGTATTCGTGTTGAAATTAATTGCGATATTAAAAATATAAACAGGTAGATGTGGTCATCTGGTAAAGATAAAATTTAGAATCAAGCTGTTTTTATAACGTGCAAACAAGTTGATTAGTCTGATAGCATATAATCTGTTTATCTTGAATGGAAACTAATTAACAGATAGGTGATTATGACCAAATTAACATAAATAATTATTGTGTTTGCAATAAGACAAGTGAAACACGAATTTTAAATGTTGCCTTGAATTCATTGGTCATTAAAATACGCTGTTTTAAAAACAAAACAAATTCAAATAAATACACCTCTCGATTTGAACTATTTGTATAGTATTTAAAAATATATCTAACCTCTAAGCATTTTTTTTTTTCATTAACTGAATTGAATTAATATCTTTCTTACTGACATCTGTAGTGTTACACTATTATACTTAATGTAAATGCATGTCGTAAACAGAAGCTACGTGGAAGTACAAAGGTATTTGATATTAAATATAATATTTCAGGTAAACCAAATGACGATCACGATCGTCCCGACTATGTGCCTTCTGTGTTCTCTTTTGCTGTAACCAATACAAAGACAGTTCAACAGAAAAAAATAGAGCGTTATGAAAGCGTAGCTAAAAGGAAAATCCACTTTACATCACCAGATTTAGCAGTGAAAAGGGTGAAATTTGACCAAAATCTTCCAACCCCTGATACCTGTATTATGTATGAAGCAACACCATGTTCACCTTTAAGGCAAAAGAAGGAAAATATAGCAACTTCACCGTTGTCACCTATGCCGTATCGTAATCATGCTTTCATGGAATCATCTGCTAGGGGCACGTCTGCCATAAACAGGCCCGTTACCTCATCTGAACGGGAGATGATTTATAGTGAAATGAACAACTTACGATCAGAACATGACCGTCTGATACAGGAAAATGATAAATTCTCTTCTCAGATAACAACGGTTAGACTTTCTTCCTCTATCATCGAAAACAATGACGGCAAATCAAATTTTTATACTGGTTTGAAGTGGGACGTTTTCCTGTCCGTATTTACATTTTTACAGACATTTATGTCAAAAACGCCTCTAGCAAGTAAATTGGCTTTGCGTGATCAATTCTTTGTGACATTAGTTAAATTAAAGTTAGATATGCCGTTTGAGTATATTGCAGACCAATGTGGAATTCCTTCTTCTACTCTTCATGACATGTTCTGGAGGTGGATTGACTTAATGAGTGCAAAGCTTGACTTTCTGATACACTGGCCTGATCGTGAAACTATGAAACGTACCTTACCAAGTGTTTTCAAGGTCAAATACCCTCGACTAACATGTATAATAGACTGTTTTGAAATATTTATAGATAGACCAAAAAAATTAAACGCCAGAGCAAAATGTTACTCAAACTATAAAAAGCACAGTACTGTTAAAGTTTTAATTGGCTGTAGCCCTGTAGGTTCAATAACATTTTTATCTGAAGTATGGGGCGCTAGAGTGTCAGACACCGAAATTGTGAGATCTTCCGGGTTTATAAGTTCCACGCAGTGAGCCACGGCTACTGAACCATCTCCGGAGAGGGCAACCCATGGATGATGAGGTTCCTCATTCAGTCTTTGTGACGGCCTAACATCTGCTTTTAGTATAGTGTATGCACTGGTGGCAGGCTTATAGCTGTAAACTGTCTGAACCCATCCTGACTTAAAATAGTTGTGGGCATCCGAACTCTTATAGGATTTCATACTTGCACGGGTAAAAATGCCTGAAAAACATATATTGACTAACATAAGAACAAGTCCTTGAGGCTGGGCATATATACTGTCCTATATTCACAATAAAAAACAATTTAAATTACTAGAAACAAAAAAAAATAACAGATTTTTGAAAAAAGGGGAAGGCTAAAAGAATTTATTCTGTTCCATAGTACCTAAGCATATTTATTAGGAGCTTTATACATTATTTTCAGTATAACTGGCAAAGATTTTAAAACACATGTTTAAAACATTGAATACGTAATCTAGTATTATTCCTAATAATTTAAAGGGGTATTCTGTAACATTCTTAAAAGTTATGCACTTTTTATTTTAATCTATATCTTCAGCTTCACGTCATTTTAAAAACTTGACACCTATCATAATTATAACTTTGTGTATTAATTAAAGTTTACATGGACACTAAACTATGATAAATGGGCTATGTCACAGATTTTTTAAACTTTTGTCTACACCTTTGACTTGTTGAATTGTATATGAAAATCGAAAAAAAATATGCTGCTTTATCTCCTTGTTTCCCTGCCTATGAAGAGACTTATACTAACAGAAGGGGTACTGATAATTGTAAATAATTGAACAAATTGATAAATAAATAAGTATGATGACCTGTATATTTTACCTGAGTTTACCTGTCAAAAAAAATGCGCGCAAATGTAAGCAAAAGATGCGCGCAAACGTAATGATTTTTTGCGCGCAAATGTAATGGTAATGCGCGCAAACGTAATGCACCGCACTAAACGTATATTAAATCTATCTTTTCACACCTGACCTGGGAGGAAATCACCCACTGTGCAATGTTTATTGCCAAAGATTGTCATCTCATCTTCATTTATAACAACTTCTATCATAAACTCAAAGTCCGCGTCCTTTACATTTAAAAAAACAAAACAAACAAAATTCAAACTTTAAAGAACAGAATTAGAATCAAATTAACTTTAATTGCTACACAATTAATCTATATTACATATGTATCAATCTTTGTTTAGTTCTAAATAATATCGCCGTGAATATATTTTTTTCCCTATTTTTTTTTTTCATATTTTGTTAGTTATTTCAAGGATGTATTTATTATGTCTCTGCTTACTTTAAATACACAGAGACATATATATGTCTCTGCTTTTCATACTAATATTTCACTGCATAAATCGATACACCCTTATTCTATAAAACCGGGAAAAAAATAAAGTTATCTAGGTGTGCTCAGCTTAATAATTTTTAATTCTAAATACCTGGCGAGTCAATTAAATATGAATACACATCTCCAAACTGAAGATCTGGCCAACATGATGGGTTATTTTTCCAAACACCTGCAGGGAACTTGTATGGACATTCATCACTGTTAATTAACACTAATTTGGTACTATAACGACCTTGTGCCACACTGTCTAGCTTATCAAAATAATTGTATGCCATCTAATTATTGTTTACACCTTGATTAATAAATATAAATTGCTATCTCAATAAACTTACCCTCGGGTATTACCACTGACCATTAGCGATGATTGGGGTATCTAGGGAAAAGCGTCACCTACAGGGATGCCCGGATGCTGTAACTAACGGCTGCTACGTCACGCCGGATAACAGATATTCTGTTATCCGAACATACGGGCATTTTCAAAACGAGTGATCTCCCTTTCCTAGTTACGCCGATTTCCGATGTCAAGGCGGTGAAGCTTTGATGTATAGATAATGGGGCAGATGCTCATTTTTAATAAAGAATTTGTCGTGAATGCACCTGTGTCTTATTTTGTTATTTTAATTGAAACATGCCCAAGTCATGTTGTGCAGTTGGCTGTAAAAATCACAACTTGATGCTGAAAAGATTATCATTCTTTAGATTTCCTAGAAATGCAGAAAGACAAATTAAGTGATTAACTGCACTAAAAAGAGACAAACCAGACGGTACACCGTGGGTTTCAACAAAACACTCAGTAATATGTAGCGAGCATTTCATCACAGGTAATACATTTGTATTTCACTTCATATGTTTGAAATGATTATAAATTAATTAATTCGTCGTCGATCCAGTACACGATCTTAACGTAACGGTACCCAAATTGCACCGAGTACCCAAATTGCACCTATTTAGCAAAAATAGCAGCAGAAATCTTACAAGATTTCCTAGAGACTAAACAATTTGTATTTTTATGATTTTATACTATGCACGTCGTTCAACATAGGTAAAAATATTTTGATATACACAAAAACGTTCACAGTATTTATCAACAGATGAAGTGTTTACTGAAAAAGCAAAATGTACCGAAACGTCGCCATGCGACGTCATCAAAACGTTATCTGTTTAAAATTAGCAAATACAATATGTTCCAAGTAACCATTTCTTAAAAAATGAAGAGTAAGCATTGAAAAATATCCAATTGTTCAAAATATTTGAAGAAATTAAACAAAAGCTCCGTTATTCGACTTTTGACGATGCGAATTTAAGCATGGATGCAATTTGGGTACTCCTCATAACAGAATCATTGATGGTTTGGAGGTTAGTTCAGACTAATTTTTCTATGATTCCATATGGATTGAAAATCAAATTGGTGTACCAATATAATAAAGAAGGATACGGCTACAAAATAAACACAAAATGATTTTTTTTTGTCTTGATCATAAAGATACGTAGTTGAAAAAACTGTCAAAATAGGTGCAATTTGGGTACCGTCACGTTAAATGTATTATACCAACTCACAAAACACACCTTCAAATTTTGTTTTTTTCAACACTTACCGTCTTGTTATTTTTTAATTCCTAAAGACAAGTTTTTAAAATCCTTTTTTGAATATTTTTCATTAACTTAAGTAAAGTCTGTTTGCAATAACTTGATAAATGATATAAAATAAAACATTGTGAAGTCAAATGGATATTAGAAATTATTTCAATGAATCCCAAGCCATGTGTGATTGTATATCTTGTTTGATTAAGCCACTATCGTATTCGTGTTGAAATTAATTGCGATATTAAAAATATAAACAGGTAGATGTGGTCATCTGGTAAAGATAAAATTTAGAATCAAGCTGTTTTTATAAGGTGCAAACAAGTTGATTAGTCTGATAGCATATAATCTGTTTATCTTGAATGGAAACTAATTAACAGATAGGTGATTATGACCAAATTAACATAAATAATTATTGTGTTTGCAATAAGACAAGTGAAACACGAATTTTAAATGTTGCCTTGAATTCATTGGTCATTAAAATACGCTGTTTTAAAAACAAAACAAATTCAAATAAATACACCTCTCGATTTGAACTATTTGTATAGTATTTAAAAATATATCTAACCTCTAAGCATTTTTTTTTTTTCATTAACTGAATTGAATTAATATCTTTCTTACTGACATCTGTAGTGTTACACTATTATACTTAATGTAAATGCATGTCGTAAACAGAAGCTACGTGGAAGTACAAAGGTATTTGATATTAAATATAATATTTCAGGTAAACCAAATGACGATCACGATCGTCCCGACTATGTGCCTTCTGTGTTCTCTTTTGCTGTAACCAATACAAAGACAGTTCAACAGAAAAAAATAGAGCGTTATGAAAGCGTAGCTAAAAGGAAAATCCACTTTACATCACCAGATTTAGCAGTGAAAAGGGTGAAATTTGACCAAAATCTTCCAACCCCTGATACCTGTATTATGTATGAAGCAACACCATGTTCACCTTTAAGGCAAAAGAAGGAAAATATAGCAACTTCACCGTTGTCACCTATGCCGTATCGTAATCATGCTTTCATGGAATCATCTGCTAGGGGCACGTCTGCCATAAACAGGCCCGTTACCTCATCTGAACGGGAGATGATTTATAGTGAAATGAACAACTTACGATCAGAACATGACCGTCTGATACAGGAAAATGATAAATTCTCTTCTCAGATAACAACGGTTAGACTTTCTTCCTCTATCATCGAAAACAATGACGGCAAATCAAATTTTTATACTGGTTTGAAGTGGGACGTTTTCCTGTCCGTATTTACATTTTTACAGACATTTATGTCAAAAACGCCTCTAGCAAGTAAATTGGCTTTGCGTGATCAATTCTTTGTGACATTAGTTAAATTAAAGTTAGATATGCCGTTTGAGTATATTGCAGACCAATGTGGAATTCCTTCTTCTACTCTTCATGACATGTTCTGGAGGTGGATTGACTTAATGAGTGCAAAGCTTGACTTTCTGATACACTGGCCTGATCGTGAAACTATGAAACGTACCTTACCAAGTGTTTTCAAGGTCAAATACCCTCGACTAACATGTATAATAGACTGTTTTGAAATATTTATAGATAGACCAAAAAAATTAAACGCCAGAGCAAAATGTTACTCAAACTATAAAAAGCACAGTACTGTTAAAGTTTTAATTGGCTGTAGCCCTTTAGGTTCAATAACATTTTTATCTGAAGTATGGGGCGCTAGAGTGTCAGACACCGAAATTGTGAGATCTTCCGGGTTTATAAGTTCCACGCAGTGAGCCACGGCTACTGAACCATCTCCGGAGAGGGCAACCCATGGATGATGAGGTTCCTCATTCAGTCTTTGTGACGGCTTACATCTGCTTTTAGTATAGTGTATGCACTGGTGGCAGGCTTATAGCTGTAAACTGTCTGAACCCATCCTGACTTAAAATAGTTGTGGGCATCCGAACTCTTATAGGATTTCATACTTGCACGGGTAAAAATGCCTGAAAAACATATATTGACTAACATAAGAACAAGTCCTTGAGGCTGGGCATATATACTGTCCTATATTCACAATAAAAAACAATTTAAATTACTAGAAACAAAAAAAAAATAACAGATTTTTGAAAAAAGGGGAAGGCTAAAAGAATTTATTCTGTTCCATAGTACCTAAGCATATTTATTAGGAGCTTTATACATTATTTTCAGTATAACTGGCAAAGATTTTAAAACACATGTTTAAAACATTGAATACGTAATCTAGTATTATTCCTAATAATTTAAAGGGGTATTCTGTAACATTCTTAAAAGTTATGCACTTTTTATTTTAATCTATATCTTCAGCTTCACGTCATTTTAAAAACTTGACACCTATCATAATTATAACTTTGTGTATTAATTAAAGTTTACATGGACACTAAACTATGATAAATGGGCTATGTCACAGATTTTTTAAACTTTTGTCTACACCTTTGACTTGTTGAATTGTATATGAAAATCGAAAAAAAATATGCTGCTTTATCTCCTTGTTTCCCTGCCTATGAAGAGACTTATACTAACAGAAGGGGTACTGATAATTGTAAATAATTGAACAAATTGATAAATAAATAAGTATGATGACCTGTATATTTTACCTGAGTTTACCTGTCAAAAAAATGCGCGCAAATGTAAGCAAAAGATGCGCGCAAACGTAATGATTTTTGCGCGCAAATGTAATGGTAATGCGCGCAAACGTAATGCACCGCACTAAACGTATATTAAATCTATCTTTTCACACCTGACCTGGGAGGAAATCACCCACTGTGCAATGTTTATTGCCAAAGATTGTCATCTCATCTTCATTTATAACAACTTCTATCATAAACTCAAAGTCCGCGTCCTTTACATTTAAAAAAACAAAACAAACAAAATTCAAACTTTAAAGAACAGAATTAGAATCAAATTAACTTTAATTGCTACACAATTAATCTATATTACATATGTATCAATCTTTGTTTAGTTCTAAATAATATCGCCGTGAATATATTTTTTTCCCTATTTTTTTTTTTTCATATTTTGTTAGTTATTTCAAGGATGTATTTATTATGTCTCTGCTTACTTTAAATACACAGAGACATATATATGTCTCTGCTTTTCATACTAATATTTCACTGCATAAATCGATACACCCTTATTCTATAAAACCGGGAAAAAAATAAAGTTATCTAGGTGTGCTCAGCTTAATAATTTTTAATTCTAAATACCTGGCGAGTCAATTAAATATGAATACACATCTCCAAACTGAAGATCTGGCCAACATGATGGGTTATTTTTCCAAACACCTGCAGGGAACTTGTATGGACATTCATCACTGTTAATTAACACTAATTTGGTACTATAACGACCTTGTGCCACACTGTCTAGCTTATCAAAATAATTGTATGCCATCTAATTATTGTTTACACCTTGATTAATAAATATAAAGTGCTATCTCAATAAACTTACCCTCGGGTATTACCACTGACCATTAGCGATGATTGGGGTATCTAGGGAAAAGCGTCACCTACAGGGATGCCCGGATGCTGTAACTAACGGCTGCTACATCACGCCGGATAACAGAATATGTAGATTTGAAGAATATCGAATAGATACAAAAATATGTGTTTTTAATATTAGCATCCGAGCAAGTAAAACACGGATCTATCATGGTGGAGGACTCAAATTATATTTATTGATATTGTGACTTTAATTACGTAGAAGTTGCACTGAGGATTTGGTTGACAATGGCTTGTTTTTCTCCTGGGTAGATTATTTTTTTTCTTCTTTTGATTCACATGGATTTTGTGCTGATTCAATAACATTTCTTTGGATATCGGAGGTGGACTTGTGTTGTGACTACAACGATGATTTAAACGAGTGAAACTATATACAGCAACGGAATTTTCAAAAGCCTTATGTACATGTATCTTTATTATTTCTGTACTCTATGGATTTTTATTTAAGAATTGACCGAAGTACATTTTGTATTTCCGCGCTTCATTCTAAAAATGTACGCACGGTCAACGCTTTTACAACCCTATGAAGTTACAAGAAGCATTCAATACTTATAATTACATTTTTTAGCTAGGATAATGAAAACACGATTTTTTTATTTTTTTTTTATTTAATTCACCTGTGCACTTTATTGTGGGACCTCGTGTTATCATGAATGATAAGTTTTATTGAGTAATGCAATTGCTGAAGGAATAACACGTTATGTGTAATTAGCCAATCAGAATAACGTATTCTAATGAAACATACATCTAATGTAATTATTTTCACATATAAGAGGTAGGCCAGTGTACGAAACAATCTCGGATATATTGGCGAGTTTTGGATGTGTCTATGGGCCACTCGATATCTCTCGGCCGGAAGTCAGAATAAAATTCTCGGAACGTGTCGAAAGTTTTCGGTCATTTATGGAAGTACACCACTAATTAATGGCCCCATTGCTTTCTATGTTAAATTCCTCAATTTCGAGTGGTCACAGCTCTTTTATCTTAAGTTCAAATAAAGTGACAATCATTGCATGTCAAAGCAACACCTTCTGGTGTCCTGTACTGAAAAAATCAACATACCTTACATTGCATATAAGAAAGAACTGGTTCCCGGAACTTCGGATGTACCAAAACAGGTACTTCCGATCTGACAAAAAGGCAAAATGTACCCTCCTTTTTAAATTTCATGCCATTTTTTTATTATTCAAATTTATCAGTCAAAAATTGTTCTACAATGATCATCAGTCATGCAGCTTTCATTTGATACCAAAATTAATAAAATACTCTAAATATTTTGAAAGTTATGTCCATGCGTAGGAACTATTTTGTGTTAAATATGTACTACTTTCTGGTATGTGCTTCCTGGCCGGGCCCGAATTAGTGGTGTTACACCTATACAGGTCTCAACAGGTTGTTATCTACGTCTTTGATATGATCCCTTGATGGCCCTTGACGACGCAATTATATTTGTTTTAAAACGACCACTGTACACTGTGTGTATCTGGTAGGCACTTAAAGTTAACCATCGAGAGACGTTAACCACCGAGAGTCGGTTTTTAGACCCGCCCAGTGCACCTAAGCACGCCTACTTTTGGAGCTCTTTAGTATGAAGATAAGAAAAATATACGAAATTACGGAACTGTGTACCCTATTTTATCCTTGTTGTTGGTGTTTCTTGCGCATGCGCAAAAAGAACGGTGATAGTTACGGTTACTGACTCAGGAACCTTGTATATTATATACCTCGGTTTACAGACGTTTAATAAACTGGTTCCCTGTTGTGTTCACTTATCGATACACTACGATGGAATTACGGACCAGTTTAACATAAACATGGTAAATAGATAGACAGCTGATAATCATAATTGATTAAGAAATAACCTGGAAGAAGAAATGAGTTAACTATTGATTATAACAGAGACGAGAATGCCATCGTGTTTGTTCTGCTAAAAAAAGCAGGAACATTGGAGTTTATGGTTAGATTTTAAATATTTATTGTCTCCAAACTGGGTAAATTTGATATAGTAACAACCCCCCCCTTTTTTTTTAAAAAAAACTCGAGAACCACACATCGCGCTCGCTTAACAAAGTAACAATAAGAAATAATTATTGTTAGTTTCAAGAATAATTAATCGTCAAAACTTATCCCCTCCCCGACATCAAATTAAGGAAGTTAAATGTATTATCCCAAAATTAGACCATATTATTATGATATAAGGACGTCTTGACAGGCTATTATTTTATTTTGTTTTGTTGGTGTTTTTTTTTGCTTTGACGTCTTCCTCCTGTATGAAAAATAAAAACATAATAGACCCCCCCCCTTTTTTCCCCATAATATAGCTTTTTATAAAGAAGTCATAATTATTTGGACTACCCCTGAATATATTTCAGACAGACTCTTCTCTAAAAAAATGTAAACATGATTTGAGAGAAATCTTTGGAATAGTTTTTTAAATGATTTAATTATTATATGTCATGTATATAATTAACATAGTTATAAACTGAGACTACTAGTATAACACATAGTGTTATAGTAGTCTCAGCTATAAACTTTCCATTGTATTGACCAATATGACTAACTCATATGCTCTTTCCCATAAATGTCACAATATCAATATATTACAGTAAAACTGATAGTTTGATGACATTGTTTAAGACTATTGACCTCAGGTCAGCCTAAACTGAGTTTAAAACTGTAATTTATTCATTAAAACAGTTCAAGACATGTACCTTCTGAAATGTGATTGCATCAAAATTAAACCTAAGGCATAACATACTTAGTGTGCAGGAAGTGCCACCAAATAAATACTGATTTGTAAAATTAGATGATGATATTTGTGAAGTCAAAGATATTATAGCTAGTTATAACTGGTTTTAGATATAAATCTGAGTAAAAGGTTGATTTATATGTGCTCTTTCATGTTTAGATTATAATTTAAATTTAATCTTTTGAAGTTTTTTTTATAATATTAAGACATTAAAATCACAATTATTTATTTATACACAAAAAAATAATTTTTGTCCTTTTTTAGTTGAATGACTGTACACAAACATTATACACACATAATTTTGATAATTCTGTAATGTTTTTTTCTATAGCCCCAGAATGTGATAAAAGACTTATTAATCCAGATTTACAAAAAATAGAAATAGTTCAGCTACCATAAGACTGCTATGACAAAAATTGTGCAGTTTCCAGAATTTGAGGTAGAGTATAGTTAGGAATAGTTTGATTATGCAGATGCTTAGTTTGCCATAAACAATTATGCCCTTGATACAAAAGCAGAGGAAACAAAAAAGTATGAAAATAGTTGAAAAAAGTAATCATTATTATCTAGTCATATACTGTAAATAGAAAAAAAGAAAGGCACTGGTTATGATTTGGTATTTTTAATAGCATTATCATTTGTCCATAACTTGGAATATATACTGGATTGAGCTTGACATTTATTTAATATCATTGACACATGGTTGCAAGAAATGAAAGATGGTAATTTAAACCTAGCAATTTTATTAAGATTTAAAAAAAAGCTTTTGATTTGGTAGAATATGACTTTCTTTGTTTAAAGCTCAACATTTATGGATTAAGTGAGACTACTGTTAGTTTTTTTAAGTCGTACCTGAATAACAAAAGGTATACATTTGTAATGTTAACTCTGAACAACAACATGTAAAATTTGGTGTTCCCCAATGTTCTATACCTTGTTCTCTATTGTTTGTGCTATTTATAAATGACCTTCCCTTATGCATTAAAAATTGTGAAACAGACTTATTTCGTTGTATATGCTGATGACACCACTATTCATAAATAAGGGGGAAACATCTAGAAAATATAAATGATGATGTTCAAGAAGATTTATACAGGGTTGAAGAGTGGTGTAAAATGAATAACATGTTCATAGATGCAAATGAAACAAAATGTTTGATTACTGGAACAAAGCAGAAACTATTCAGACTTTTCAACCAAACTTGATAATAAATTAATGTATTACAAAATTTTTCATGTGAAAAAATATTAGTTTCAAAATTGACAGCCCTCTAAGTAACTGGAGAAATCAAATTGACCAAGGTTGTGCTAATATATCATCCAGAATATACCATCTTTCTTAAATACATTTTTTTTTTATATAACTGCAAGAAAACATAATACAATGGGTGTTCTGCCCCTAATTGACTACTGTTGTATTATTTGGGATGAATGTAAAAATTGAGGGATAACAAGAATTTTAAAAATCCAAAAAAAGGGTAGCATGATAAATTCTAGATGCAGATCCATTATCCCTCTTGGTATATAGGAGCACTATATTCTATGTTAACCTCCCACAGTAGGTATAAACAAATACTGTTGATAGACAGTATATAGGAGCACTATATTCCATGTTAACCACTGACGGTAGGTATAGTCAAATACTGTTGATAGACGGTATATAGGAGCACTATATCTTATGTTAACCACCGACGGTAGGTATAGACAAATACTGGTGATAGACGGTATATAGGACCACTATATTGTATGTTAACCACCGACGGTAGGTATAAACAAATACTGTTAATAGACGGTATATAGGAGCACTATATTGTATGTTAACCACCGACGGTAGGTATAGACAAATACTGTTGATAGACGGTATATAGGAGCACTATATTGTATATTAACTACCCACAGTAGGTATAGACAAATACTGGTGATAGACGGTATATAGGACCACTATATTGTATGTTAACCACCGACGGTAGGTATAAACAAATACTGTTAATAGACGGTATATAGGAGCACTATATTGTATGTTAACCACCGACGGTAGGTATAGACAAATACTGTTGATAGACGGTATATAGGAGCACTATATTGTATATTAACTACCCACAGTAGGTATAGATTAATACTGTTGATAGACGGTATATAGGAGCACTATATTTTATGTTAACCACCGACGGTAGGTATAGACAAATACTGTTGATAGATGGTATATAGGAGCACTATATTGTATGTTAACTACCGACGGTAGGTATAGACAAATACTGTTGATAGACAGTATATAGGAGCACTATATTGTATGTTAACCACCGACGGTAGGTATAGACAAATACTGTTGATAGATGGTATATAGGAGCACTATATTGTATGTTAACTACCGATGATAGGTATAGACAAATACTGTTGATAGACGGTATATAGGAGCACTATATTGTATGTTAACTACCGACGGTAGGTATAGACAAATACTGTTGATAAACGGTATATAGGAGCACTATATCTTATGTTAACCACCGACGGTAGGTATTGACAAATACTGGTGATAGACAGTATATAGGAGCACTATATTATATGTTAACCACTGACGGTAGGTATAGCCAATACTGTTGATAGACGGTATATAGGAGCACTATATCTTATGTTAACCACCGACGGTAGGTATAGACAAATACTGGTGATAGACGGTATATAGGAGCACTATATTGTATGTTAACCACTGACGGTAGGTATAGCCAAATACTGTTGACAGACGGTATATATAGGAGCACTATATCTTATGTTAACCACCGACGGTAGGTAAAGACAAATACTGGTGATAGACGGTATATAGGAGCAACTACCGACAGTAGGTATAGACAGATACTGTTGATAGACGGTATAAAAGAGCACTATATTGTATGTTAACCAGCGACGGTAGGTATAGACAAATACTGTTGATAAACGGTATATAGGAGCACTATATTGTATGTTAACTACCGACAGTAGGTATAGACAAATACTGTTGATAGACGGTATATAGGAGCACTATATTGTATGTTAACCACCGACGGTAGGTATAGACAAATACTGTTGATAGATTGTATATAGGAGCACTATATTGTATGTTAACTACCGACGGTAGGTATAGACAAATACTGTTGATAGACAGTATATAGGAGCACTATATTGTATGTTAACTACCGACAGTAGGTATAGACAAATACTGTTGATAGACGGTATATGGGAGCACTATATTGTATGTTAACCACCCACGGTAGGTATAGACAAATACTGTTGATAGACGGTATATACATTGTAGGAGCACTATATTGTATGGTAACCACCGACGGTAGGTATAGACAAATACTGTTGATAGACGGTATATGGGAGCATTTATATTGTATGTTAACCACCGACGGTAGGTATAGACATATACTGTTGATAGATGGTATATAGGAGCACTATATTGTATGTTAACTACCGACAGTAGGTATAGACAAATACTGTTGATAGACGGTATATGGGAGCATTTATATTGTATGTTAACCACCGACGGTAGGTATAGACATATACTGTTGATAGATGGTATATAGGAGCACTATATTGTATGTTAACTACCGACAGTAGGTATAGACAAATACTGTTGATAGACAGTATATGGGAGCACTATATTGTATGTTAACCACCGACGGTAGATATAGACAAATACTGTTGATAGACGGTATATAGAAGCACTATATTGTATTTTAACCACCGACGGTAGGTATAGACATATACTGTTGATAGATGGTATATAGGAGCACTATATTGTATATTAACTACCGACAGTAGGTATAGACAAATACTGTTGATAGACGGTATATAGGAGCACTATATTGTATGTTAACCACCGACGGTAGGTATAGACAAATACTGTTGATCAACGGTATATAGGAGCACTATATCTTATGTTAACCACCGACGGTAGGTATCGACAAATACTGGTGATAGACAGTATATAGGAGCACTATATTATATGTTAACCACTGACGGTAGGTATAGCCAAATACTGTTGATAGACGGTATATAGGAGCACTATATCTTATGTTAACCACCGACGGTAGGTATAGACAAATACTGGTGATAGACGGTATATAGGAGCACTATATTGTATGTTAAGCACTGACGGTAGGTATAGCCAAATACTGTTGATAGACGGTATATATAGGAGCACTATATCTTATGTTAACCACCGACGGTAGGTATAGACAAATACTGGTGATAGACGGTATATAGGAGCAACTACCGACAGTAGGTATAGACAGATACTGTTGATAGACGGTATAAAAGAGCACTATATTGTATGTTAACCAGCGACGATAGGTATAGACAAATACTGTTGATAAACGGTATATAGGAGCACTATATTGTATGTTAACCACCGACGGTAGGTATAGACAAATACTGTTGATAGATTGTATATAGGAGCACTATATTGTATGTTAACTACCGACGGTAGGTATAGACAAATACTGTTGATAGACAGTATATAGGAGCACTATATTGTATGTTAACTACCGACGGTAGGTATAGACAAATACTGTTGATAGACAGTATATAGGAGCACTATATTGTATGTTAACTACCGACAGTAGGTATAGACAAATACTGTTGATAGACGGTATATGGGAGCACTATATTGTATGTTAACCACCCACGGTAGGTATAGACAAATACTGTTGATAGACGGTATATACATTGTAGGAGCACTATATTGTATGGTAACCACCGACGGTAGGTATAGACAAATACTGTTGATAGACGGTATATGGGAGCATTTATATTGTATGTTAACCACCGACGGTAGGTATAGACATATACTGTTGATAGATGGTATATAGGAGCACTATATTGTATGTTAACTACCGACAGTAGGTATAGACAAATACTGTTGATAGACGGTATATGGGAGCATTTATATTGTATGTTAACCACCGACGGTAGGTATAGACATATACTGTTGATAGATGGTATATAGGAGCACTATATTGTATGTTAACTACCGACAGTAGGTATAGACAAATACTGTTGATAGACAGTATATGGGAGCACTATATTGTATGTTAACCACCGACGGTAGATATAGACAAATACTGTTGATAGACGGTATATAGAAGCACTATATTGTATTTTAACCACCGACGGTAGGTATAGACATATACTGTTGATAGATGGTATATAGGAGCACTATATTGTATATTAACTACCGACAGTAGGTATAGACAAATACTGTTGATAGACGGTATATAGGAGCACTATATTGTATGTTAACCACCGACGGTAGGTATAGACAAATACTGTTGATCAACGGTATATAGGAGCACTATATCTTATGTTAACCACCGACGGTAGGTATCGACAAATACTGGTGATAGACAGTATATAGGAGCACTATATTATATGTTAACCACTGACGGTAGGTATAGCCAAATACTGTTGATAGACGGTATATAGGAGCACTATATCTTATGTTAACCACCGACGGTAGGTATAGACAAATACTGGTGATAGACGGTATATAGGAGCACTATATTGTATGTTAACCACTGACGGTAGGTATAGCCAAATACTGTTGATAGACGGTATATATAGGAGCACTATATCTTATGTTAACCACCGACGGTAGGTATAGACAAATACTGGTGATAGACGGTATATAGGAGCAACTACCGACAGTAGGTATAGACAGATACTGTTGATAGACGGTATAAAAGAGCACTATCTTGTATGTTAACCAGCGACGATAGGTATAGACAAATACTGTTGATAAACGGTATATAGGAGCACTATATTGTATGTTAACCACCGACGGTAGGTATAGACAAATACTGTTGATAGATTGTATATAGGAGCACTATATTGTATGTTAACTACCGACGGTAGGTATAGACAAATACTGTTGATAGACAGTATATAGGAGCACTATATTGTATGTTAATTACCGACAGTAGGTATAGACAAATACTGTTGATAGACGGTATATGGGAGCACTATATTGTATGTTAACCACCGACGGTAGGTATAGACAAATACTGTTGATAGACGGTATATAGAAGCACTATATTGTATGTTAACTACCGACAGTAGGTATAGACAAATACTGTTGATAGACGGTATATGGGAGCATTATATTGTATGTTAACCACCGACGGTAGGTATAGACATATACTGTTGATAGATGTTATATAGGAGCACTATATCTTATGTTAACCACCGACGGTAGGTATAGACAAATACTGGTGATAGACGGTATATGGGAGCACTATATTGTATGTTAACCACTGACGGTAGATATAGACAAATACTGTTGATAGACGGTATATAGGAGCACTATATCTTATGTTAACCACCGACGGTAGGTATAGACAAATACTATTGATAGACGGTATATAGGAGCACTATATTGTATGTTAACCACCGACGGTAGGTATAGACAAATACTGTTGATAGACGGTATATAGGAGCACTATATTGTATGTTAACCACCAACGGTAGGTATAGACAAATACTGTTGATAGACGGTATATAGTAGCACTATATTGTATGTTAACTACCGACGGTAGGTATAGACAAATACTGTTGATAGACGGTATATAGGAGCACTATATTGTATGTTAACTACCGACGGTAGGTATTGACAAATACTGTTGATAGACGGTATATATAGGAGCACAATATTGTATGTTAACTACCGACGGTAGGTATAGACAAATACTGTTGATAGACGGTATATGGGAGCATTATATTGTATGTTAACCACCGACGGTAGGTATAGACATATACTGTTGATAGATGGTATATAGGAGCACTATATTGTATGTTAACTACCGACAGTAGGTATAGACAAATACTGTTGATAGACGGTATATGGGATCACTATATTGTATGAAAACCACCGACGGTAGGTATAGACAAATACTGTTGATAGACGGTATATACATTGTAGGAGCACTATATTGTATGGTAACCACCGACGGTAGGTATAGACAAATACTGTTGATAGACGGTATATAGAAGCACTATATTGTATGTTAACTACCGACAGTAGGTATAGACAAATACTGTTGATAGACGGTATATAGGAGCACTATATTGTATGTTAACCACCGACGGTAGGTATAGACAAATACTGTTGATAAACGGTATATAGGAGCACTATATCTTATGTTAACCACCGACGGTAGGTATTGACAAATACTGGTGATAGACAGTATATAGGAGCACTATATTATATGTTAACCATTGACGGTAGGTATAGCCAAATACTGTTGATAGACGGTATATAGGAGCACTATATCTTATGTTAACCACCGACGGTAGGTATAGACAAATACTGGTGATAGACGGTATATAGGAGCACTATATTGTATGTTAACCACTGACGGTAGGTATAGCCAAATACTGTTGATAGACGGTATATATAGGAGCACTATATCTTATGTTAACCACCGACGGTAGGTAAAGACAAATACTGGTGATAGACGGTATATAGGAGCAACTACCGACAGTAGGTATAGACAGATACTGTTGATAGACGGTATAAAAGAGCACTATATTGTACGTTAACCAGCGACGGTAGGTATAGACAAATACTGTTGATAAACGGTATATAGGAGCACTATATTGTATGTTAATTACCGACAGTAGGTATAGACAAATACTGTTGATAGACGGTATATAGGAGCACTATATTGTATGTTAACCACCGACGGTAGGTATAGACAAATACTGTTGATAGATTGTATATAGGAGCACTGTATTGTATGTTAACTACCGACGGTAGGTATAGACAAATACTGTTGATAGACAGTATATAGGAGCACTATATTGTATGTTAACTACCGACAGTAGGTATAGACAAATACTGTTGATCGACGGTATATGGGAGCACTATATTGTATGTTAAACACCCACGGTAGGTATAGACAAATACTGTTGATAGACGGTATATACATTGTAGGAGCACTATATTGTATGGTAACCACCGACGGTAGGTATCGACAAATACTGTTGATAGACGGTATATAGAAGCACTATATTGTATGTTAACTACCGACAGTAGGTATAGACAAATACTGTTGATAGACGGTATATGGGAGCATTTATATTGTATGTTAACCACCGACGGTAGGTATAGACATATACTGTTGATAGATGGTATATAAGAGCACTATATTGTATGTTAACTACCGACAGTAGGTATAGACAAATACTGTTGATAGACGGTATATGGGAGCACTATATTGTATGTTAACCACCGACGGTAGATATAGACAAATACTGTTGATAGACGGTATATAGGAGCACTATATTGTATGTTAACCACCGACGGTAGGTATAGACAAATACTGTTGATAGACGGTATATAGAAGCACTATATTGCATTTTAACCACCGACGGTAGGTATAGACATATACTGTTGATAGATGGTATATAGGAGCACTATATTGTATATTAACTACCGACAGTAGGTATAGACAAATACTGTTGATAGACGGTATATAGGAGCACTATATTGTATGTTAACCACCGACGGTAGGTATAGACAAATACTGTTGATAAACGGTATATAGGAGCACTATATCTTATGTTAACCACCGACGGTAGGTATCGACAAATACTGTTGATAGACGGTATATAGGAGCACTATATTATATGTTAACCACTGACGGTAGGTATAGTCAAATACTGTTGATAGACGGTATATAGGAGCACTATATCTTATGTTAACCACCGACGGTAGGTATAGACAAATACTGGTGATAGACGGTATATAGGAGCACTATATTGTATGTTAAGCACTGACGGTAGGTATATCCAAATACTGTTGATAGACGGTATATATAGGAGCACTTTATCTTATGTTAACCACCGACGGTAGGTATAGACAAATACTGGTGATAGACGGTATATAGGAGCAACTACCGACAGTAGGTATAGACAGATACTGTTGATAGACGGTATAAAAGAGCACTATATTGTATGTTAACCAGCGACGATAGGTATAGACAAATACTGTTGATAAACGGTATATAGGAGCACTATATTGTATGTTAACTACCGACAGTAGGTATAGACAAATACTGTTGATAGACGGTATATAGGAGCACTATATTGTATGTTAACCACCGACGGTAGGTATAGACAAATACTGTTGATAGATTGTATATAGGAGCACTATATTGTATGTTAACTACCGACGGTAGGTATAGACAAATACTGTTGATAGACAGTATATAGGAGCACTATATTGTATGTTAATTACCGACAGTAGGTATAGACAAATACTGATGATAGACGGTATATGGGAGCACTATATTGTATGTTAACCACCGACGGTAGGTATAGACAAATACTGTTGATAGACGGTATATAGAAGCACTATATTGTATGTTAACTACCGACAGTAGGTATAGACAAATACTGTTGATAGACGGTATATGGGAGCATTATATTGTATGTTAACCACCGACGGTAGGTATAGACATATACTGTTGATAGATGTTATATAGGAGCACTATATCTTATGTTAACCACCGACGGTAGGTATAGACAAATACTGGTGATAGACGGTATATGGGAGCACTATATTGTATGTTAACCACCGACGGTAGATATAGACAAATACTGTTGATAGACGGTATATAGGAGCACTATATCTTATGTTAACCACCGACGGTAGGTATAGACAAATACTATTGATAGACGGTATATAGGAGCACTATATTGTATAATATGATTTATTCTTATATTTTAACAAATTTGATTCGTTTAGGGATAGTCACATGTTAAACTATATTTTCGAAGGTAGAGAGAAAACGGCGGATAGCAAAAAGCATATTGACCGGCAAAAAGCATATTGCACGGTTATTTTTAGAATATCTAAAAACCGATATACTTTGTGACGTCATGTAATGAATATAGGAGCACTATATTGTATGTTAACTATCGACAGTAGGTATAGCTTGTCTGCTCTATGGTCGGGTTGTTGTCTCCTTGACACATTCCCCATTTCCATACTCAATTTTATAGTATGATATATATCTGCAATAATCACGAAACAATCAGAAACAAGTTTGGGTCTAAATCTGTATGTCCCACATAATCAAATTGACCGAAGAGAGAGGCGAAAGATACTAAAGGCTTATTCAAACACATAAGTCAATAATAAACTGACAAAACCACGGCAAAAAAAAAAGAGAAAGATTAAAAAACAAACAACAGAATGCAAAACACAACAAAGAACATCACAGACTGAACAAAACGAACCTCGCCAAAAAACTGGTGTGACCAAATGACTTATTTATCTCAGCCTTACATTATTTAGCAGACCCTTTATTATACCAAACCAAACAAAGTTATTTATGGTACAATGTTTTTGATCCATCGGTCTGTCAGTCCTGTTCTCATTATTGCAACTCCTCTGAAACCACATAACAGAGTTTTATAAATCTTTGTAGATAATGAGGAAATTATGAAATTATCAATTCATTGATTTTCTATATACTCCTACAACAGTTTGTCATAAAATCTTTCTAAAGACCACAACAGAGTTTCATGAATTTTTTAGATAGTTAGGACATGCTATGTAAATGTGCATATTGGCAGAAAATCATGATTAATTTTTTTATGCCCCACCTACGATAGTAAATGGGCATTAGTTTTCCGGTCTATGCGTCTGCTCCTTCGTCCGTTTTCTCGCTTCAGGTTAAATGTTTTGGTCAAGGTAGTTTTTGTTGAAGGTCAGGTCCAATAAACTTGAAACTTTGTACATATGTTTCCAATAGTATGTTTTTTTCTAAGCTTAATGCCAAAGAAGGTTTTTTCCCCCTATTTCACGGTCCACTGAACAAAGAAAATGATAGGGCAAGTGGGGAACGGTGTACGATGGACACATTCTTGTTTTTGTCGAGCCTGCGACTTTTGTCGCAGAAAGCTCAACATAGGAATGGTGATCCGACGGCGGCGGCGACAGCGTTAGTTCACTTCTTAAAAGCTTTATATTTTAGACGGCGAACGACCTGGATGCTCCATACTTTAAATACAGATGCCTTAAGTTTGGAAGTTTCCGTCTGTCACATGTCCATTGTCCTTGAACTCATTTTCATGGTTCAGTGACTACTTGAAAAAAAGTTAAGAGTTTTTGTAATTTGTCTCATATTATGGGTAACTATGTTTAGTATTTGCGTACCTTGGTCAGCATGCCCATCAGACAGTTTTCACTTGACCTCGCCATCATTTCATGGATCAGTGAAAAGGGTTAAGTTTTTGGTGGTCAAGTCTATATCTCAGATACTATATGAAATATGTCTTGTATATTTGGTGTATGGAAGGATTGTAAGGTGTACATGTCCAACTGGCAGGTGTCATCTGATCTTGACCTCATTTCCTTGGTTCAATGGTCAAAGTTAAGCTTTAGAGTTTTGTTCGTTTTTTCTAATACTATATGCAATAGGTCAACTATATTTGGTGTCTGGAAATATCTTATGATGTCAGCCTCGCAAGTCTCATTTGACCTTGACCTCATTTTCGAGGTTCATTGTTCAGTGTTTAGTTTTTGTGCCAAGTGTCATCTGACCTTGACCTGATTTGTATTGAATTATTGTAAGGTGTAAATGTATTCCTCATTTTGGTCATATGACCTAGATCTCATTTTCTTTGGTCATGTTATTAATAAGTGTATGTGATAATTGTAGTAAAACTTTATATTTAGGTCTATCAACATAAATAAGGCGAGAAATTTCAACGTGTGTACTCTTGTTAGGAATTAGGAACTATGCCTTCTGAACTTAGAATTTCGGCCTAAATATACTTCTGCATATCTTCTGAAATTACACAACAGAATTTCATGCGTGTTTGAACTAAATAATCTGTTGAAATTTTGTTTGCTTAGTAACAATGTCGGGCTGTGAAGTATGTGAGCGTGCTCACAAAGGTTATTTGATTACACACAGTCAATGCATTGTCTGTGCTTCCCAGATACAGTCTGTATGCATTTTCTTTGTTGTAAATTAAATTAAGTTTATGTATTGTACGTCGTTCTTAGTCTTTATACATTGTTTATATGCTTTGACTATGAGTCTAAGATACTTCTATTGTCGGTATATCTTAGATTTAGTCGGTTAACACTGTCTATGGATCAGAGACACGGTATGTATGCATTGTAAGTTGTTCCAAGTTGAAATAAAAGTCTGTATGTTTTGCCTGTTACTGCAAGATAAAGTGTGTGCACTGCCTGTGGCTCTTATATACAGTCTGTATGCATTTTCTGTATGCTTTATCTATGGGTGTAATTTTTAGATACAGTCTGTATACAAACTGTATCTCTGACCCATATACAGTGTCCAAAAAAACTCTGTTTTAAGATCTCTAACCCATATAGAGTGTGAAAATGATCTTTGGTTCTAAGATGCATTTTGTTTGATTTGCTGAATGCTTAGTATATATTGGTTTCGATATATGGTCTGTATGTATTGTATGGATCTTATATATTTGTATTTTTTTCCATCTGATGAGTAAGCCTTTTTCAACTGATTTTTATAGTTCGTTCTTATGTTGTACTGTTACACCAAAGTCCCAGGTTATTGGAGGTTTGGGATCCCGCTAACATGTTTAACCCCGCCACATTCTCTATGTATGTGCCTGTCCCAAGTTAGGAGACTGTAATTCAGTGGTTGTCGTTTGTTTATATGTTACATATTTGTTTTTCGTTCATTTTTTATATATAAATTAGGTCGTTAGTTTTTTCGTTTAAATTGTTTCACATTGTCATTTCGGGACTTGTTATAGGTGACTCTGCGGTATGGGCTGTGCTCATTGTTGAAGGCCGTACGGTGACCTATAGTTGTTAATTTCTGTGCCATTTTGGTCTCTGGTGGAGAGTTGTCAGTAGTGTTTGTGGGACAGAATGAACCCATAAAGGTGTACGTCGGACGCTGACGCTATATTTGGACCTGGGTGTGAACGCCGACGCCATATTTGGGCCTTAACGCGGACGCCATGGTCGACCGTATGATTCGGACATCGAGACACCGACGCCATATTTGGGCTTTAAACTTGGACGCTATACCTTAATGTTGCATCAGACTACCCTTTAAAGTGGACGGTATATTCTCGAAAACGGACGAGAATTTGTCTTTGATAAACGCTTACCCAACCCCTAGGTAATAAGTCTGTGATAATTCTGAAAAGAATCTTCTACCTCTTAAATAATTAACTGCTTATACATGTTTATAACAACTGTAAGAATTCTTCAAGATATACTATTTATATTAATCAGAAAAACTGTCACTCAATGCAGTAGGCGGAACTATTACCGTGTAAAGAGAATTGGATTAAAATGTTTGATATCAATACATAAAATATTTGTCTTTATCTTTTTAATTTTTGGATTTCTTATCTTATTAACATGACAATCGTGAAACATTCAGTAGTATTGCTTTCTACGGAAGCCCATTTAGGACCTCCAAAAGGTATAAAATTATTTGAATTCGAAATCACGAATTTAAATTGTTATCTCGAATTTTATAATTCGTTTTAACAGATTAAATTTGTGATAATGAATTGGTGAAAATCGTTATAACAGATCTTGTTATTCGTTATTAAGAATTAAATTCCTTATCACAATTTTTTGTAATTTGTGATAACGATAAATTCGTTATAACGATTTTATCGTTATAACGAATTGTAGAATTTGTTTAAACTGATTAAATTTGTGATAACGAATTTGTGGAATTCGTTATCACAGTTTTTATTGTAATTGGTAATTTCAGATTAAAATTCATTATCACAGATTTTTAGCTCACATGGCACACAGAATTAAGAGAGTTTTCTTCCTCACTCTGCACCCATCGCTGTTTATTACTTTTACAAAAATCTGCTTCATTAAAACCTTTTTGACAAAGTGAAACAAACTTGACCGCAATCAATTTAGTTTTAACGTATTTTACACTATACCTAGAAATTTTTGTCGTGTAAACGGGTGGGTTTATTAGCCAGCGACCCAGTTTACACACCGAAACTCTCCGGGGGAAAATATGTCTAATTCTCATATTTCTTGACCGAAATATTTTTATTCTTTATTTTCTACCAAAGTTTTTTTAAGCGGTGAATATCATTAGTGTGTGTACCTGGATACATTTTACACAGATGCAACGGAAATAGTTTCGCCAACATGGTTTATCGAAATCTAAACCTAGGGATGAAAATCTTAGGTTTTACACTTCGATTAACCATGTTGCCGAAACCAATTCTTTTGCTTCTGTGTAAAATATATTAATTGGCGATACACACGAAGGAAATCGCCTGTCTAAGAAGACTTTAAATTAAGAAAAAAGGAATACAAATGTTACTGTCACGAATTATGGGTATCAAACACATTTTTTATGCCCCCGCCGATAGGCGTGGGAGAAGTTTAGTCTAGCCCTTGTCCGTCAGTCCAGTCCAGTCCGTTTGTCGGGTACGTTCCCAGAAATGGTTTCCGTTTGCCTCAACCAAATGTTATAAATTCAACTTATACACTATGCCAATTACTAAAACACACAGATAAAATTTGAAATTGAAGGGCGTCTCCTTAATAGTTCGTGAGTTATGCCCTTTACAAATGGTCAAAGACGTAGTGCTTATTCTGTAATTTCCGCTCTCTACATTTAGTTTGCCTCAACCAAATGTTATTGAATTAATACACAATGTTTATTAACACAAAACACTGAGTCTGATGATCAAGTTTAAAATTGGGTGACGTCACTTTTACCGTTCTGAACTTGTGCCCATTCAGTGCTAATTTACAAAAACAAAACAAAACCAACAAACAACCAAATTAAGTGTCCAATCAATTTTGCTAATTTTTAAAATAAAAATCGTTAAAACTAAATTGCTCGTGGTCAAGTTTGTTTAACTTTGACCAAAAGGTTTCAGTAAAGAGAAAAATGCTCACTTAACCCTGTGTGCCAGGTGAGGTAGTTCAAATTTAGGTGAAAATGTTTTTAATCTGGAATCACAAATTACATTAAAAAAAATGTGATAACAAATTCCACAATTTCGTTATCACGAATTTAATCCGTAATAACCATTTATACAATTCGTTATAACGATTTTAATTCGGTATCACACATTACAAAAAATTGTGATAACGAATTTAATTCGTAATAATTCGTAACGAATTACAAAATCTGATATAACGATTTCCAACAATTCGTTCTCACAAATTTAAGCTGTTATAACGAATTATAAAATTCGTAATAACGATTTAAATTCGTGATTTCGAATTCAAATTATATTTGTGGGAGGTCCTATGGGCGTCCGTAGCTTTCCGACTTATTTGAACCACTTAATTAATATCCTACGGTCCTGTTTAACATGACATCTCAAATAATTAGATTAAGAGATAAAGCACATCTGGTGATTAAAAATAAGTATCTTTATACACTTTCTTTCAATAACATGTTTACAGGTGTACACTTTTTTATTTGGTTCTAATTAACGGACACCAATTATAAAAATATGTCTCGGTTATTGTATAGAAAGGTATATACTATGAAAATTAGAGCGAGGGGCTTTGCCCCAAGCTCTTATTTTCATAGTATATACCTTTCTATACAATATCCAATTTAGCACATATTTACAACTTGAGTAATCCTGTAATTAGTCTATTGATATGTTTTGGCTGACTGGATGTAGCTCATTTACGTAGTTTTGTAAATCTACTCACATCAATATCATTGTAAAAATGGGATTTCAAAAGGCCCTTGACTTTAGAATGTAAAGAAGGTAGCTGCTGGTGTAAGTATGTTTATTGATATGAACGAAGCGTTGTTTTACTATACATGTACTTATTTACATGGTAGGATGACAAAATGAATTGACCAAGAGCAGACAATTCTTAAATTGCAGTGAAAGCTTTACATTCCTGAAAACATTTTTTTAATTTCACATAAAACCTAAAACTAGCTTTTGAATGAGTACAAACAGTTGGATCCCCCTCCCACATCTTTGGTTGAAACACCTTTTAAAAATGGCTGGATCTGCCCCTGGTATGTACCATTAGGTAGTCTAGTAGATTTTATATGCATGAAATATTTGTCACTGGACATTAGGCAACCAATTATCGACCAATTTATATCAATAATAATTTCCATTCAAAATATTCATGGTTGACTCTTTTTGTGTACAAAGTAATTGCATGGAAGATAAAGGATTACAAATTTTAGATTGAGTTGTACTTTAATCAAGGTATAAAGCACCATTATTATTACTCTTTATTTAAATGAAAGAAACTTTTTTAATTGTCAAAACAAAATTTAGATCAAAAGATTGATTAGTAGGATGTTAAAAATCTGTTTGAAAACTAATTACAAACTATTTAGTTAAATTTGGAACACATCCTTTATTTCAAAATAGCCAGTAGCAATTTTTGTTATAATATCTTGATTACAATACAATGAAATATTACTCTTGTGGTCATTCATCCGTAGTTAGTTAGTACACGGAAAAAGTATGTACTATGAAAATTAGAAGGCAAATTCAAGCAATTTGATTGGACGAGAAGTCGTAAGTATGTGCTAAAGTCTGTGACATTAAATAATTATCTTTATCTTTTAGATAAGCATGACAACCGTAAACATTGAGTAGTATTGCATTCCAACTCATTTCAACCACATATAATTACTATCATATGATTAGGATTTCAACCCAAATGATTAACTAAAACCACGTCTGGTCATTTAAAATTGTTTCTCATTTAACATAATCTTAACGATATATTTGAAAATTCCACGGTCGTAGTTGGTTTTTATCTTCAAAAATACACGGATAATATATTTAATCAATCAATATTTATATACAAGGAGTTTGGATTGGGTTTACAGAATAGAGAATAATGGACGAAAAAATAAATAAAGAATGATATGGGCGAGAAAAATAAAGAATAAAGAAATATGACCAAAATAAATATAAAGAATAGTGAACTAGGGACTGGTAAAATATATCGAATAGAGAAATATACGGCTGCTTAAATATAAGGAATTAAGAATTATGGGATGTTAAACTATAAAAAAAATTATAAAGGAATACAAACAAATACGACTGTTACAGTATATAATTGCAGTAGCATTTTTTGTTTGTTCGTGCACGTGCAAGAATTATGTCCGTGCAGAGAAACAAGAACCGGTTTGAACCGATATAAATGAGATGATTCTGTCTCTGTAGGTGGCCGGCTCTTAGCATACGGTCCAATCAAACAAGTTTTATGTCTATATAGTCCTTAACATAAAATTATGATGAAGATTACTAAATGCTTAAGGAAGAAAGATGATCAGGAGGATTCATTAATTATACAGAAACAGAAAAAATTGTATTGACTATAATAATTATTTCAACCGTATAGAAGATAAATTAGTCTACTGCACTTATATAGTTATACACAACACATTTTAGCCTATTGCAAGGCAAAATTTATGTTCCTATCCAATATACCCTATATCCCGCGGGGTGGCCTCTTTTACAAGACCTATACCTATTGTATTTATGGTTAACGTGTTCTAAACATTCATGAACTATTTGCCACTGGACGTTAAGCAATCAATTACTATTTCCGTTTATTTCCTTAAATACGGCTTTGAGTATAACAAAGCTGTAAGAGAGATACTAAAGGTTTCACTGGAATTAACACTATGGACGAGTTTTGTTTATTTATTAATAGCGAAAACTCGCTTTCATCCATCGTTTGAAAATAACGTACGTGGCAATTTCAAAGTGCGCCTTCCAAAACGCTATACGTTGGATGGATCGTGGGAATGTGCATTGAAGGTGACGTTCATACCGGAATTAGAAGCCTAAACGAGACGTATGTACTTCTGTTCTGATTTCGTGCACCAGTCGTACGTTAGGGAAAATCTCTCCATATTCTCCAGTCGATACGATTAAATGAAGATATCACGGACGTGACGTTTGGGAAACCAGTCTATTTCACGGTAACCAGGAATGAATTGTATCACATCGAATTTGTTTTGAGATACGATCATCTTCAAATATGTCGTCTAAAAGATGACCATGTATTTCTCTTGCTATATTTTCGAAACAAGTGAAGTAAATTTATAAGAGGAAACTACTCACTGTCATTTAGGAAATTACGAGTATGTTTAATTGCAATATTTGCCGTAAAGTGTATGAGTGCACGATCTTCAAAGACATATAAGAAGTAAGCATTCTTCCGATGAGCCACTATACCACCCAGGTGTTACCCAGCAGCAGCAAAAGCAGCAACAACAGCAGCAGAAAAAGAAGCAGCAGCAGCAAAAGCAGCAGCAGAAGGCTTTCGTGTTTAGACACCCTTTCACCATGATTGTGTCCGGTCCAACCTCCTGCGGAAAAACTTATTTGATCTTATTTGTTTCAACACATAAAAAAACTGTGAAGTCCTAGTCCAGACAGGATCGTTTGGTTGTATAAAAGGTGGCAACCTCTTTACGAGGAAATACAACGAACAGTGCTTCCACGCGTTGAATTCATTCGTGGAATTCCTTTTGATCTCGGACGGGACGATTTTTCGATCCCATCATTCGAAACATGATACTATTAGATAACCTCATGTCCACATCGGACAAAGACTCCAGAATAAATGATTTGTTTACGGAAGGGTGTCACCATAGGAATTTATCGGTCGTCGTTTTTAATCAGAATTTATACTTTGGCAAAGACCCCACCCAGAGACGAAACTGTCATTATCTCATTCTCTTTAATAACCCCATTGATCGACAGCCCATCGTGACTCTTGGCCGACAGATGTATCCTTCTCGAGGGGACTTCTTTCTCCGGAAATTTGAAGAGGCAAAGAGGACACCTTTCGGGTACTTTCTTGTTGACCTAAAAGCTGGAACCCCAGAAGCCTCCAGATTGCACACAGAGGTCTTGCAGGTCGGTCAAGGAGAGACACCAGACGGACAGAGGGATGACGAATACTATTGAAGACGATAGTTCGGTCTCATCAGACGAAGATATTGCCGACGAGACAACACATAGTTCGTCAGAGGATGCTGAAACACGGAAAGATCTCATCGCCTGTCAGGATTGCGGAGTACTTAGTGTTTGCTCATCTACGTGGATTAGAAGCCCAACGTCAGCAAGGTTGTGGGAATAAAAACGGCATTACTCTCCCGATGACCGGGAAAGATGTAGAGGATGCTTTGAGTGGATTGCCCGTGACCGTTTGCTGTGCAGAAGACTTGCCTAGATGTGTGAGCGACAGGCGTAGAAGGTTTGTGGTCAATACGGACAACTGTGATTAAAAGGGGAGTCATTGAGTTGCATTTCATTTCCCCGCATCGGGTCCATCAGAATTTTTCGACTCCTTAGGACGATTACCGGAAAAGTACCAACGCTATTTCAGAAATGTACTCATCGTCAATGGACCGAAATACTGTGTGGTTTGCAATCAAATCCAACCCGATGATTCAGATACATGTGGCCTGTATTGCATTTTTTTACGTCAAATTGAGATGTCGGGACTCGAGATGAAGGACATTATCAACAACTTTTCATCCACTGACACGATTCAGAATGACAGTAAACTCGTAGCTCTATTTGGTTAAATGAAAAATAATGATACAAAAAAAAATAATAATAAAAAAAGAAAGAAAAAAAAAACAAAAGAAAAGAAAAAAAAAATCTTAAAACACCTACATGGATGTATAGCAGGTCTCAAGTCTTGAAAAACTCTTTCTAGGGTCACTAAAAGTATCCACCCTGGAGGGTAGCCTGGTCAAACATTAAGATATAGCGTCCAGGATTTAAGCCCAAATATGGCGTCGGCGTCTCGATGTACGAGTAACATGGTCCAACCCGAAGTTTACGTCTTGATTTCAGGGTCGACTATGGCGTCCGCTTTAAGGCCCAAATATGGCGTCGGCGTCTGCGCCAACTTTCGAATATGGCGTCAGCGTCCGACGTCCACCTTAATGGGGGTCATTCTGTCCCACAAACACTACTGTTGTCTCATTGGCAATCATACAACATCTACTTTTTTATATTATATATATATTATCTATACGTATATATTTTCTATATACGAATTTTACATGTTTAGATGATGCAATGAAAATTCAGAAGATATGTGGTAATATTGCCAATGAGAAATTTATCCACCAAAGACAAACGAATGTGAATCAGCCATGAGTTACACATATGTATTCATGTAAAATGCTATTAAAACCCATTCCTGACTAGATGTGACGAAAAACGAAAACTAACAGCCCGATTAATGCTGAAACGATAAACGTAAAATCAATATCAAAGACAGCAACCAATAACAATACAGTGCTCCTATATATCGTCTACCAACAGTATTTATCTATACCTACCGTCGGTGGTTAACATACAATATAGTGCTCCTATATACCGTCTATCACCAGTATTTGTCTATACCTACTGTCGGTAGTTAACATACAATATAGTGCTCCTATATACCGTCTATCACCAGTATTTGTCTATACCTACCGTCGGTGGTTAACATACAATATAGTGCTCCTATATACCGTCTATCACCAGTATTTATCTATACCTACCGTCGGTGGTTAACATACAATATAGTGCTCCTATATACCGTCTATCAACAGTATTTGTCTATACCTACTGTCGGTAGTTAACATACAATATAGTGCTCCTATATAACATCTATCAACAGTATTTGTCTATACCTACTGTCGGTAGTTAACATAAGATATAGTGCTCCTATACACCGTATATCAACAGTATTTGTCTGTACCTACCGTCGGTGGTTAACATACAATATAGTGCTCCTATATACCGTCTATCACCAGTATTTGTCTATACGTACCGTCGGTGATTAACATACGATATAGTGCTATTATATATACCGTCTATTAAGAGTTTTAGTCTATACCTACTGTTGGTAGTTAACATACAATATAGTGCTCCTATATACCGTCTATCAACATTATTTGTCTATACCTACTGTCGGTAGTTAACATGCAATATAATGCTCCTATATACCGTCTATTATCAGTATTTTTCTAAACCTACCGTCGGTAGTTAACATGCGACATAGTGCTCCTATATACCGTCTACCAACAGTAGTTATCTATACCTACCGTCGGTAGTTAACATACGATATAGTGTTCCTATATACAGTCTATCAATAGTATTTGTCTATACCTACTGTCGGTAGTTAACATACAATATAGTGCTCCTATATACCGTCTATCACCAGTATTTGTCTATACCTACTGTCGGTAGTTAACATACAATATAGTGCTCCTATATAACGTCTATCAACAGTATTTGTCTATACTTACCGTCGATGATTTACATACGATATAGTGCTATTATATATACCGTCTATCAAGAGTTTTAGTCTATACCTACTGTTGGTAGTTAACATACAATATAGTGCTCCTATTTACCGTCTATCAACAGTATGTGTCTATACCTACTGTCGGTAGTTAACATACAAAATAGTGCTCCTATATACCGTCTATCAACAGTATTTGTTTATATCTACCGTCGGTGGTTAACATACAATATAGTGCTCCTATATACCGTCTATCAAGAGTTTTAGTCTATACCTACTGTTGGTAGTTAACGTACAATGTAGTGCTCCTATATACCGTCTATCAACAGTAGTAGTCTATACCTACTGTCGGTAGTTAACATACAATATAGTGCTCCTATATACCGTCTATCAACAGTATTTGTCTATACCTACCGTCGGTGGTTAACATACAATATAGTGCTCCTATAAACCGTCTATCAACAGTATTTGTCTATACCTACTGTCGGTAGTTAACATACAATATAGTGCTCCTATATACAGTCTATCAACAGTATTTGTCTATACCTACTGTCGGTAGTTAACATACAATATAGTGCTCATATATACCGTCTATTACCAGTATTTGTCTATACCTACTGTCGGTAATTAACATACAATATAGTGTTCCTATATACCGTCTATCAACAGTATTTGTCTATACCTACTGTCGGAAGGTAACATACAATATAGTGCACCTATATACCGTCTATCAACAGTATTTGTCTATACCTACCGTCGGTGGTTAACATACAATATAGTGCTCCTATATACCGTCTATCACCAGTATTTGTCTATACCTACCGTCGGTGATTAACATACGATATAGTGCTATTACATTTACCGTCTATCAAGAGTTTTAGTCTTTACCTACTGTTGGTAGTTAACATACAATATAGTGCTCCTATATACCGTCTATCAACAGTATTTGTCTATACCTACTGTCGGTAGTTAACATACAATATAGTGCTCTACATGTGTATATACCGTCTATCAACAGTATTTGTCTATACCTACCGTCGGTGGTTAACATACAATATAGTGCTCCTATATACCGTCTATCAACAGTATTTGTCTTTACCTACCGTCGGTGGTTAACATGCAATATAGTCCTCCTATATACTGTCTATCAACAGTATTTGTCTATACCTACCGTTGGTGGTTAACATGCCATACAGTACAGTATATATCGTCTATTAACAGTATTTGTCTGTACCTACCGTCGGTGGTTAACATGCCATACAGTACTCCTATATACCGTATATCAACAGTACCTGTCTATACCTACCATCGGTGGTTAACAAGCATTACAATACTCCTATATACCGTCTATCAATACTATTTTTCTCTACCTACCGTCGATGGTTAACATATAATACAGTGCACCTATATACCGTCTATTATCAGTATTTTTCTAAACCTACCATCGGTGGTTAACATGCAATATAGTGCTCCTATATACCGTCTATCAACACTATGTTTCTAACCTGTTTCTATACCCACCGTCGGTGGTTAACATGCAATACAGTGCACCTATATACAGTATATCAACAGTATTTGTCTATACCTATCGTCGGTGGTCAACATGCAATATAGTCATCCTATATACTGTCTATCAACAGTATTTAGTCTATACCTACCGTCGGTGGTTAACATGACATATAGTACTCCTATATACCGTATATCAACAGTACCTGTTTATACCTACCATCGGTGGTTAACAAGCAATACAGTACTCCTATATACCGTATATCAAAAGTATTTGTCTATACCTACCGTCGGTGGTTAACGTAAAATATAGTGCTGTCTATTAAAATTATGTGTCTATACATACTGTCGATGGTTAACATACAATAAAGTGCTCCTATAAACCGTCTACCAACAGTTTTCATTTATACCTACCGTCGATGGTCAATATAACGTATTATATGGTCCGTATTATATAGTGCTCATATATACCGTCTGTCAAAAGTATCTGAATTTACCTACCGTCGATGGTTAACATACAATATAGTGCTCCTATATACCGTCTATTAACAGTATTTCTTTATACCTACCGTCGGTGGTTAACGTAAAATATAGTGCTCCTTTATATACCGTCTTTCAATAGTATTTCTTTATACCTACTGTCGGTGGTTAACATAGAATTTAGTGCTCCTATATACCGTCTATCAACCGTATTTGTCTATACCTACCGGCGGTTGTTATCAAAACAAACTATTTTCAATCGACAGTCCAAAGTTTCGTATCTATACTTCACTCTGGATGACCGATGACATTTATTTGACCAGTAACATTCCCTATTGTATTCATTATTTAGTTTTCTCCCTGAACTTGTCTGAAATATTTGCGGCTGTACTGATGGCAAACAACAATCAATCAATTGCTTAAAGTACTTCTTAATCTAAATAATATATTATTTTTTAATCTAACCAGTAATATGTGATCGGTGAATGTACGTATGACAATTACGCCAATTTTGAAAAAGCATATTTTTTTTTCATTTGCGCACATTGACATTTTTTAATTTGCGCCAAATTGATTCGAAAGGTTAGGTCTGATAAATTTTGATGATAAAATTAAACTTGTTTAACCAAACGCAGCAATTCAATGAACACAAGCTACAATATAGATAAATGTGTATATAGACACATGTTGAGCTCATGGGTATCATCATTTAATCACACTTCTGGTACCCGAACATTTACTTTCATATATGGAACCGATGCCATAAAGAAAAAAGAGGCTTTAACTTATAAAAATTTTAATAAAAAAGGGGATGCTTTATTGTAGGGAAGATATCACAAGGTTGCAGTTCAACAGAAGTGTTGCATGACAATACTCAGTTAAAAAAGATTTGTGCATATGGAAATGTGCTTTTTATGTCAAACTGTTACAATCTTATTTTATAAAGTGCTACTTCAAGTGTGATGTACACTTGCAATAAACTTATCCTGCTTTCAATCCTCCTCCTCCTCCCCGTCACGTGTGAGCAAGTGGCAGGTGGCAAAAGGCCAGAAGGAATATTTTTGTTATTATATAAATAAATTCTATACATCTTATATGCCTCATGACTTGTGTTTACCTGTTAATTTGTGCAAATGAAGAAAATAAATTTGGCGCAAAGAAATAAAATAAATAGGCGCTAATTAAGTGCAGATTGGTGCAAATGGAAAAGGCCGAAGCAAATATAATCTTTTCTCGTATCAAGATTTCAAGATGTTATTCATAACCTCAGACACATACTTGTGTACAAGAGGACAATGATATATACAACCATATTAAGATAATACATAGCGAGACAGGACAAACGAAACACAAATACATAGTATATTTTAAAAGACAATTGGTATAATTAGATTAAGTATTTTATGATTTTCTTCACGAAAATTGATAATTTCCTTTGAACTTGTACGTTACATATAGACAACAAGCCAGTGAATTTCTTCTTGCTTGGATTCATTACATAGTAAATTGGTACAAACTTTGATCTAAGAGCAGAAACATCAGCATTTTTACAGGTAAACAATATATGAAACTCATCCCCTATTCCCTCATTACATAATGTACATATTCTATTTTCCCTCGCGATCCCCGCCCATCTACCCGTCTCAAAAGGTAACTTCAAATTCGAGCATCGAAGTTTAGATATGTAATATCTGTCCTTGGGTAATAATCGCAATAGATACGGTTCCAAACCAAACTCGAGTTTGAATAAAGAATAGAATTCACCCCTATCAGATCAAATTGGTGTTTTCTTTCTTTTTTTCGTTCAGTTTCATCTAGTCCATTTGTTCATTTGACTCTGTCTCCATCACGACTAGGATGCATTTTAATTTATAATGTAAAGTCGTTCAGGTTTTTGTTTTATTATATAAAAAAAGAAGATATGGCATGATTGCCATGCAATGAGACAACTCTTTAAAAGAGACAAAGTGACACCGGAATTAACTATAAAAAAAACCTTTAACAGATCACGGTACGCTGACGGTACAGATGTCTGTAAATTCAGAAATTAATGCGAGGTTTTTATTATTGCGACAATAATTAAGACTCGCATTTTGAAGTCTTGCGTTTGAATTAATTGGGATTTTTTCTTAATCGTTGTAATCAAAATCTCATTTCAGGCTATAATGACACTCATCGCATTAAATATTTAATAATTGCACGCAACAAATTTACATTCAAAGATTATGAATTTGATGTATAGTTGACAAGATTAGTTCGTTAAAGATGTATATATGTGGTGGTGTTTAACGACCTTGACTGGCCTTTCAGCCCTCGCACGGTCGGCTCGGTGCCCGAAGGCGTTTGGTGAGCTTTAAATATTCTGGAGCCATGGGTCAGGAACAAGTAGTGGAGGTCGCAATATGGAGGCCGCCATCTTGGTTTTGGTGAGTTGTTTTTGGTTTTTGACTATTTTGTTGTTTATTCTTTACTAACGGCTGCTTTCAGGGCCAGTTTGGTCAGCTTGGCAGCCCGCTAGCCTCGATGATGGAGTACTGGTAGATGATCTCGGACGTAGTTCGAAAGATGACAGGAAGCATTATCAGGACCAAAGCCGTGAGGCAGTGAAATGAAGGTCGTATCACCCAACAGCCTAGGATACAGCCCTCGGACGTTAATCGGCATAACACTCCCCATAATACAATGGTTTTGGAGTGCATGTTAACGCGGGTACGCCAACCGCTACGTCTATCTGTACGGCATGGATCGGTTTCTGTCATCTTAAGTAGTAAGTCGTTGATATCTAACTGTAAACCGTCATCGAAGATGACAAAAATTCTATAATTAGTGTATTATTCTCCCAAGTTTATTTGAAAAGGTATAATTTCTCTATACAAATGGCAAAATCTTTCATAAAATATCCAGTAAGTTGGATAAACGTTTACCAAATCATCCCAATACAGTTTGATTTATATATTCACTTTGCTATTCCGTTCTTGCACAGTGATATAGTTCATTTTGCGTCATCCCATATTCTAGCAAAGGGAGATTATCTCAGCATCACCGTTACATTAGTAATAGCTCTCGTACATAAAATAGTTAGCTCGAACTGTATGAGCCTGTGTGAATCTGATCTTTATATTAAAAGTGCATAAATGGTTCACATATAGGTCTTATTTAAACATTAAACAGTATCAAAACAATTAGTGCATTATAATATAACCAAATAGGCATGCAAAAAAGAATCAATAGGCAAAATATGCTTGTCTACCGTCTAATTCTAATTGCTAATATTTACTGTATTGTACATAGCTCAATTCCATTCCATTCCATTCAATTTTATTTATTTTTTAATTTTCAGCAGAAAACAGTATTTCTAACAATTAAATTGAATTAATTTGATATGACGTTGACACACGGTAATCACTCTCATGTTTTTATTTACATCGCTGTCAATCATCCGGTAAAGATGAATATTCATTACTACCCTCGGTAGTTAACGTCCCTCGATGGTTAACTTTAAGTGCCTACCTGTGTATCTGGGTCAATTATAACGTGGTATTGTATGTTGTCTCGATAACATGTGAACTGATTTAACCACGGGATACTGAGTGTGTATTTTATCATAGACTTACGGGAGAGAAGATTCTGGTTTAAATATTAATATTAGATCGGAAAACAGAAAGATAATATTCTTATCAAAAGTATTTAATTCAATCGGAATCAAAGAAATATATACAAAATATATACTGTATTTATGTTTCGGAAGAAACTAACAATGATTGAAATCAGAATATTTTAATTCAGAGTTGCAATTAAAAAATAAGTATTTTATATTACAAGATACTCTGCTTTGGTATTTTTAAATATTCATTTGTAAAGGAAACGTAAAAATTAAATCTAAATAAATTCATGCATCCTACAAAAAAAAATGTTTATAAACAATAATCATTATATTTCTGCGTTAATTATTTCATACCATTTTAGTATTTAGGTTTTATGAGTAATTATTAATTTTGTTTGTATTGTAATATATCCATAAAACGGAAAGTAAGATAAATTTAGTAAATATTTAAATTTTAAACGGTCGTGAATAAAAATACTTGTGTGTTTTCAATTTCATAAAGCATGATTTTAAATCCTTGCAACTCACAACAACCGTAAAAATAATTTACAACAATCACAACAAAATTTAATTACAACCATAATGTTGATTATTTTATACCGTTTTAGTATGGATTTAGAAGTCTTTGCTTATATTTTGTATAGTAATATATTCACATAGTGGAATGTTAGAATTTAAAAGTAGATTCATTCGATAAATAAACTGTCCATCCGTAAATACTTGACGTTCGTGTTTATTGATATTATATATATTCAAAAGAATTTGAAAAAAAAATACTAACAGGAACGTTAGTTTTTTATAAAATTTAAATTCAATTTGTGTTTGTTTGTTTTAATAGTTTAACCGTACTTATATTTGTACTATATGTAACGGTTTTGAAAATTGTATTCATTGTGTTGACCAACTACCCTACACCTCTTGATTCATTCACATTATAGATCACATTTCAAAAGCACACTATCGGTTTGCGTTCTCAAAAAATCCAGATAAAATGTCAATGAATCCGGAGTCAAAACATTTAATGTAGGCAGTTTGACATTCGAATTCAACTATTTGATTAAGATTTGTGATGATGCAAATGCGTATTCTTTTCCTGAGTATCAGTGAGATGCTTTCTATTTACTATTTCGTTAAGATACTACTTTTGCATGCGATACTATTAAATTCACTCGTGAAAGCTTTTTTTCGTTTTTGTTATCTAAATTCAGGACACGGCAGAAAGAGCTTCACATGTGACTTTCAAGCACGGTCATCATTTCTAACGGTATTCTGACCTCGAGTTGTTTCTCTTTTGTTTCTTTTTTGAGTCACTGTCCTATTATAAACTTTGACATTTTCGAAAAGCTAAGGATTGTCTATCCAAGGATTATAGATTCCTTAACTTTATGATGTATTTAGCCTTTTAACTTTTTTCATTCGAGCGTCACTGATGCTATTTTGTATCTACTGAACTCGTATCTGTTATCTTTTTATATCTACATACCTTTTTATATAAATAGGTTATTTTGAAAGTGTGTTCAGGTATTCATAAACTTCTGAATTAAGAAATTCTTCGGCAAAACTAAGTTTCCCTGTAGAATGTTTGAATTGATTTAAGTAAAATCAGAAAATCCTTAAAATTTGATATGTTTTATTTGACCAAAATAAGTCTCTTCTTCGCATACAACATCTACCATGAGTAAAGACAGCTTCAAATACGAGTTGAGAATATAAAGGCATTCATGTAGGAAACAAAATATAAAAATATGATAGATAAAATAAATGCATCCAGAATTCCACATTATAAAGCAAACTGAGTAGGTTTGTGCAATTTGCATAAGACATCCGGTTAGTAGAAATTAGGATTTGCCAAAGGGTTATAATCGGAAAAATTATGTACATTCCCATGGCCAAGTAATAAATAAAATAGTCGAGCTTTAAAATAACTATTCAAATAGAAGCTGTAAATATATACTTTCAACTGGCTTCTTATATTCACAGTCAATTATTTCAATTCAAAAGCAAACACAAATTCAGCAACAATCTGTTGGTGACCCGGCAGTCAGCGGTCTTAGGTTCATGTATTGCTTTTCTTTTTTTAAAGTAAGCAACTTGTTTGATTATATCTATTAGTTCCAAAATCATTTTTATTGTAAAAATAAAACGACAACCGCTGAACTGTTAAATATTGGATCCAGTGCATATATATTTTAATCCGTTTTCTCCAATGATACTGTGAGTCTATTTTTGTGTGTGAAAATCGTTTCGTCACAACCAAGCAACATTGTTTTATCGTTTTATACAGATCTGTGTGTGAGAATTGCCTCGCCACAGAAAGTAAAGATGAAGTTTTATACTTGTGTGTGAGAAATGCCTCGCCACAAGATTCTGGAATTGAGTGTGTGAATATTGATTCGCCACTTGTAACGTGATTGTCTCGCCACTTTCGATATATCTAAAGAAGAGATGAAAGAATATTTGTGTGACAAAATTTAAAAACTTGATGATATGTTTTAGAATTGATTTACATTGAACTGTTAGTGACATTAACTCTATTTGTTTGTTATATTGATTTTTTTTCGTCTTTTGCATGCTTATATATAGGGCTACACGTGACTGCATTTAGTAGTAGTATATATTTGTTGTTGTTGGTCCTTAAATCGTGCTGATAAGGTTATTTGTAAAAGTTAATTTGAGTGTCTACTTGTATAAGGAATTATTGGGTTGAATCAAATGATTCATGAGATATTAAGTGTTATACATGTTATAGTGGCCAAAAATTGGTGGCTGGGTAGAATCAAGGAGGTTATCTAATATAACCTCCTTGGTAGAATCATGGAAGTATTATATCGATCAAATGATTCAAGAATAAAAGTGGCCAAAAATTGGTGGCCAGATGGAAACAAATGATTCAAGAGATATGAAGTGTAATAGTTGCCAAAAATTGGTGGCCGGGATTTTGTTAGAGGGGCCAAAAATTAGTGGCCGGGATTTGTTAATTGTTTGAACGTTGAACAACAGATGTAGTAGCGCAAAAGATGTTATGCTAGAAATAACCTTTGTTTTCATATATTAATATCTATTTTGATTGTATCTTGTAAGAATCTTTAATCCTCGGCGGGGGATTAATGGATAATTGTGTGAGATAAACTAGTTATTATTATTTGAAATATATTAAGAGTCACGGGTTTCTGCTAGTGTCATCACTTTGAAACATGTATGTTTACTTTTAAAGCTACATTTTTATGCATCGCAAGTGTTCACTTGAGCAAAGTTGACAGTTGTAATCTGTCGTGCTCTTGGAAGTATCCGTAAGATAAACAAGTAAGAGTTTAATGGTCAAGATTTTACGACCTATGGTATCGAACATCTGTGTCTCGGATTTCACAGAGAGATAAATCAAATCAAATCAAATCAAATCATTTTATTGGTGTAAAATCCAAATGTTGGATTGTTACCAAGACAAACATGACAATCATTACAAACATATAATATCTAAATTTAAACAACATTCATATTCTTATAAGACTATATATTCAAATGTTTTGGAGGAGGTGATACCTTTGCAAATTTGAAAGTACAAGTACAAACAATCATATTAATGCAATTGTTATAAAATATATCATTACAAGTACTATAAGAAAATATAAAATAGTCACATAATTTTTTTTACATCGGATCCACTAGTTTTTCTTATCAGCTAGGCTGTTCCTTAATACATATAAGTCATTAACTCCCTTGACAATAATTTTAGTTACGTCATACTCATTAAAAGTAAACAAAAATACAAATTTTTCCTCATCAGACATTTTGGTGAAATCTGGAACTATATTCTCTACTTCTTGAAGAAGATTTTGCCTACATTTTTCTAAAATTTGACATTTTAAAGTAAAATGATAGTCATCTTCTACATCCTTTTAACAGAGAGGACATAATCTTTTTTCCAACGGTAATTTACGGTGTCTACCCTGTTCAATATTTAGATAACTATTACTTATTCTTATTTTTATAAAATTTGATATCATGTATCTATCTAAATCTATTAATAAAAAAATTTCTAATTTGTATTCTTTTTTTAATTTTCTGTATGTTCTTAATTTGTTTCCATTAGGGTTATTTTGGTCGTTAAAAAGACTGTCTTTCAAAAAATCTGTATACCTTTCAGCTAATTTTTTACCTTAAGTATGCATTTATAAGGCATTTTTTAGAGAACGTACTTTGATTTTCCCATACATGATTAAACCCTATTTTTGAAAGAGCATTTTTTAATTTGACTGCAAAACCATTATTTAAATTTAAACTACATTTATAGTCATTTGAAGCATAACTATCTTTTTTTGCATTTATCAAATGGTACCAATAGCCAACAGAAGCCTTAACAGCATCAATAGCAATAGGTAACATACCTATTTCTGCTAAAACTGCTGTGTTTACTGCAGCTTTATTTACACCAACTAGATATTTAGCAAATTTTATTTGAAATTTTGATGGTAAAAAAGACAAATATCTACATTCAAGACTTGAATTATTATCTTTAACTAACATATTAAGTGCCCATATTTCACTGCAATAAAGTAGTATAGGTTTTAAACAACTTTCAAACAGTTTTAAATGTGGATGAATATTAAGTTTATCTGAGAATAAGAGCTTTATAATGCAAAACATTGCCTTGGAAGCTTTTTTGCACAGATGATTGACAGCATAAGTGAAAATTCCTGAGGGCTTAAATAAAATACCCAAATATTTATATTCATTAGTCAAATCAACTGTGTGTTCATTAAATTTAAAGTTATAATTTTTCAGGACTTTACCTGATTTATTAAATATCATAACATTAGTTTTGTTTAGATTTACAGTTAAATTCCACTTATCGCAGTAAGTGTTGAGTTTGTCTAAACATTGTTGTAAGCCAGACTCTGATTCAGATATTAATACTAGGTCATCTGCATATAACAAACAAGATACATTTTTATCATTTAATACAGTAGGGTCACAAGAGCTGTCAAATATGTTAACTAAGTCATTTATATAAAGAAAGAACAATGTAGGGCTTAAAATGCACCCTTGCTTTACACCAACAGTGGAACTGAAGGATTGTGTTAACCCTTCACTAAACTTTACTGAAAATTGACATGTCATAATTGAGAATATCAGAGTTAAATTGATCAATAAACTTATTATCATTAGAAAAATTGTCGTTCTGATTTACATTCATAAGCATTTTAAAGTATTCAAACCATTCCTGATGAGTTATATTTGAACTAGGATCAGAATTTGTATTGGATTTCAAAGTATTTATGGCTTTCCAAAATTCTTGAGGATTGCGTTTTTCTGCCTCCAAAATATTATCCAGAACTTTTTGACGAAAATTTCTATATTTCTTTCTTACTAGCTTATTATACTCCTTTTTCTGTTGTAATACATATAATCTCAAAGTTTTATCCCAAGGTTTCTCACACAACCTTCTACTTAAACATTTAACATTTCTGTACATAGTTTCACACTCCCCATCATAATATGGCATAATGTATTTTATGGAGTGGAGTGTTGGAGTGGAGTATTGGAGTGGAGTGTTGGAGTGAGATTTTGGAGTGAAATTTTTGGAATGAGATTTTGGAGTGATTTTTTTTGGTGAAATTTTAGAGTATATAATATATTATTCTAGAAGTAGTAGAATGTCAGGGGGTTAAATGTTTTGTTTAATTTTGAACAAGTATTCATTAAAAATAAATAAAGAAAAATTACAGTGCTAAATTGACTCAACACCTTACCTAAAGATATATTTAACTTTATTAAACAAACAAATGCACAATTATACCCCAATGGGGTTGAAGGCATGACTTACAAATTAACAATTACTAAAACAGTACATCATAAAAAACAAAGAAGAACAAATTAATAAGACATTATATACATATGTACATATCATGCAGCTGTCGAGTCCACCCTCCTCAGTGACCATGACTTTTTAACAAATGGAGCAGCATACTGCATAATTAACGGACACGAAAGACATAAAATCAATTTATTAAAATTCTCCATATTATCTATATAAGAATAAGTATTTTTAACTTTCTGTAAAAATTCAAGTCTCAATTTTTCATTTTTTATACGCCCGTCAAAATTTTGACGGGACGTATTATGGTATACAAATGTCCGGTGTCCGTCCGTCCGTCTGTCTGTCCATCTGTCTGTCCGGCGTAAACATGTCGCACCGTAACTTGAGAACGACTTATCTAAATTTCATGAAACTTAATATAGTTGTTTTTTATGATGGTCAAATGATCTGTATACTTTTTGGTGAAAATAAGATTTAAACTTTTTGAGTTACGGCACTTTGTAACTAAAACAGGGGTGTGTTTTTTTTTTCACATGTCGCACCGTATCTCAAAAACGATTCTTCATTATTGCTTAAAACTTTACACACTTCTTAGTTATATTAATCTAATTATTTCTAGATTAATTTTATGAACTTTTGGAAGAAGGTACATGTGTCCGTGTTTTGATTCATTATTATTCCTCAAGAAATTATAAGTTTGTGAATCTATTTCTTTTTTCCTATATAGATTTTCAACAATATCTTTTATAGATTTGACAACAACGTTAGTAGTTGGTTCATTTATTTTCAACTTTTATTAAATGCGGTTCCTTCAACCAACATACGTAATGAATCTCAAGACTTATATATTTTATCGAGACCATAATTATTATATGCCTTATAACTACAACTAAATAGTATCCACATATTGGAGATTTATCATATATATACTAGAACACACCCGTGATATCGCGGGTCCGTGACTGAATTAAAGTATAGAACTATGCGTATTATCTGATAAAGTCATGCCGATTATAAGATGCACAGTTTTCTCTGCTTTAAAAAGCTTTCTGTTTGAACCCGTCGACCTTGAACTTATCAATTATTGGTAATATTAATTATTTGGAAAACAAAAGTGCCTGGAAAGGAGCATTTTTTAATCAACAGCATTGTCCTATATTAGTTATTTGATCTTTGATTCGCTGTTTTACGTCATGCCGGCAAACAAATTGAAAACTGTACCTATACGCCTTAATTTAAGTCCAAATTTTTAGTATTCGTATTGTCATCTTAGAAAGTCATACTGATTAAAATACTACAATAGGGAACAATGTGACAATGGTTGAATTTAGTAGTGTCAACCTTGTGGTTATGACCCGTGTATATAGCGAAATTCTAAATACACCGTATGGTGGTGCGCCTGTTAGATGCGGAACGTACAGGTAATAGGTTACCGGTGAATATACTATTGAAATCGGTATCGGATTCGACCCGGAACTTGTTAATTATTGGCAATATTAATTATGTGGACTTCAAAAGGGTCTGGAGTGGTGTAATTTTTAATCAACACCAATGTCATATATTAGCTATATATAAAGTTGAATTCTTTGATTTGCCGTTTTTACCTGATGACGGCTGACAAATTGGACCTCGTCATTTTAGTATTATAGATATGATATTATATTACTATTGATGTATCTATACCAGTGCCTGTATTAAAAATTACCATATTACCTATGTTTTATATTTATATTTATAGCTCAGCCTGCTACGAAGGTTTAACCACACACCCCAGGTGTAACAATATTTTCTCAATGTAAATCGAGGAAATAACACTGTAATTGCAGTTCATCTTTTATTATTGTGTTCTATTGATACCGAAATGATAGCTAGGTAATACCAATTAATAACTTATTTTTTCATCAATCCAAATTTCATCTAAATTAAATTCAGAAAATGAAAATGCTTTCATCATTGTTGAAAACATTTAAACATTCTTTTTTATTTAAACAGAAGCTCAAGTCAATTAATTTGTAAATCATTTAAAAAACTAAAAACAACAGTGCAAAAACAATAAATATGATACTTTTAAACAAGATAATGTGAAGATTTTTTTGTTCATTTTACAAAATAATATAATATAATAAAGAATGGAAATGGGGACTAAACCTAATACACGAGCATGTAAAATTTTCCTAAAGGATGCTGCCAGATTCTTAAGAGATTGGGAAATCACAATGCTAAATAATTATATAACTCTTAGTTATGCATCAGTAGATCAGGAGAATTTGAAATTGTTTATAAAGGACTGTTGATATGAGGTCGTTCACATTATTATTCGAAACATTATTATTCGAATACTTCACTGCATGCATTTTTTTATTTCTATTTCAGTATAGTTTGTTTTTAAATTATTCCCTACAAAATTTTTCATCAAATTTCACTCCAAAATCTCACTCCAAAAATTTCACTCCAAAAGTTCACTCCAACACTCCACTCCAATACTCCACTCCAACACTCCACTCCATACAATACATTATGCCTCATAATATGGTTTCTTTATTTTTCTACGTTTCATTCCTGAGAGAGATATTAATGGTGTTGTGGTTTCTACATAATGAGTTCTAATGAGATTTAGTGGTTAGATTGCATGTAGTAGATTTGTAACTAAAAATGTATGCACACTTGTCATTTTGAAAGATCAGATAAAGAGAATTCCGTTTCAAGACTGCAATTTAATTACATTGGTAACTAAATTTAAACCATGATCATTGATTTTAATTGATACAAATGTTTAATTTTTAATTTTTTTTTCATATTTATTTTGACATTATAATTTTTTTACTGCATATTTTAGCGATGAAAAAGAAACATTTTATCATAATTCTTTTCTATTTTTATTTTATTATTTTTTAGTCTCCAAATTTTGCAGTTGTTAAATTTAAAACATAGTATTTTAATGAGAACTTATGATTTTTTTTAATGTGTGTATATTAAAGTACAATTAGTATTTGCTGAAAGATTGTTTCTGAATTTTTAATTTAAATTTTTTTTTTGATTTTATTATTATTATTCATAATTTTTATATAAATAAATTGTTGAAAGCCGTACGGTGACCTATAGTTGTTAATGTCTGTATCATCAGTTTGGTCTTTTGTGGATAGTTGTCTCATTGACAATCATACCACATCTTCTTTTTTATATATTCATTTACCAGTAAGAAATATTTAGCATTTTCTAATTTGTGGGCGGGGATGTTATGTTTATCTTTTTAATACTGGTTAATGAAATCATTACAGTGTGTACTGGCTGGTCATTATAGCTAATGATTGAATATGAATATAGATAAGATCAGCACGTGTAGCCGTAAACTGAGAGTTGTAGATTTGTAGCATAACTGTACATATGTAGTTTTGAAGAATATAGAATAGATAAAAAAATATGTGTTTTTATACGACCGCAAAAATTTTAAAAAAAATTTTGGTCGTATATTGGTATCACGTTGGCGTCGTCGTCGTCGTCGTCCGAATACTTTTAGTTTTCGCACTCTAACTTTAGTAAAAGTGAATAGAAATCTATGAAATTTCAATACAAGGTTTATGACCACAAAAGGAAGGTTGGGATTGATTTTAGGAGTTTTGGTCCAAACATTTTAGAAATAAGGGGCCAAAAAGGGCCCAAATAGGCATTTTCTTGGTTTTCGCACTATAACTTTAGTTATTTTTTATAAGTAAATAGAAATCTATGAAATTTTGACACAAGGTTTATTACCACAAAAGGAAGGTTGGGATTGATTTTGGGAGTTTTGGTTCCAACAGTTTAGGAATTAGGGGCCAAAAAAGGGCCCAAATAAGCATTATTCTTGGTTTTCGCACAATTACTTTAGTATAAGTAAATAGAAATCAATGAAATTTAAACACAAGGTTTATAACCAAAAAAGGAAGGTTGGGATTGATTTTGGGAGTTGACGTCCCAACAGTTTAGGAAATAGGGGCCAAAAAAAGGCCCAAATAAGCATTATTCTTGGTTTTAGCACCATAACTTTAGTATAAGTAAATAGAAATCTATGAAATTTAAACACAAGGTTTATAACCACAAAAGGAAGGTTGGGTTTGATTTTGGGAGTTTTGGTCAGAACAGTTTAGGAATAAGGGGCCCAAAGGGTCCAAAATTAAACTTTGTTTGATTTCATCAAAAATTGAATAATTGGGATTCTTTGATATGCCGAATCTAACTGTGTATGTAGATTCTTATTTTTTGGTCCCGTTTTCAAATTGGTCTACATTAAGGTCCAAAGGGAGGAGTGGGGGGGGGGGGGGGTTAAATTTTTTTCATTTCAGATTTCATAAATAAAAAGAAAATTTCTTCAAAATTTTTTTTGAGAGGATTAATATTCAACAACATAGTGAATTGCTCAAAGGCAAAAAAAAATATTTTAAGTTCATTAAACCACATTCATTCTGTGTCAGAAACCTATGCTGTGTCAACTATTTAATCACAATCCAAATTTAGAGCTGAATCCAGCTTGAATGTTGTGTCCATACTTGCCCCAACCGTTCAGGGTTCAACCTCTGCGGTCGTATAAAGCTGCGCCCTGTGGAGCATCTGGTTAATAGTTAGTATCCGAGCAAGTAAAACACGGATCTATCACTTCATTTTGTGTCAGGCAATCTTTTAAAAGTAAGAAAACGGAAACGAAAAAAACAGTATTTTTTAATTGTTTAGGCGCATAACCCTAGAATGGTATAAATGACGCCACCAAAATTCAAATGTGATCTGTATTTTGTTGTAATGGGGGTTCGCCGTTGTGTATAAGTTTCATAACACGGATAACATTTTGTTGAGGCAAATTCAAGATAAAAGAACGGAAACTAATTTCTTAACGTACGGACGTACACACGGACAAGGCCGGTTAAACTTTATGCCCCCTCCACTTAAAGTCAAATTTCATTGAGTAACCCGATGTTTTCTTCACTGAATAACGATAATTGCTATCCTATTCTTTTTTATTATAAAATTCCGGAAAAAATGTCCCTAACCGACATTAACCAGAGTCTTAATAAATAGAAGGAATTCCGATCTAAATATAGAAAACTAGTATCTCAATTGTTTGTAAAACAATTGAAAGGTCTTTCCTGTAAAAGTGATGTTTTCGTAATGTACTTTGTACGACCTTTCGTTTGATATACGACAAGCATACCTTCTGAAACTTTTCGCTCTTTACAATCCGCCTACATTTTTGAGATCGGAAGTATGATATATGTAACACAGGGTAGATGAGCTTTCATTTGATATGCGACAACGCCATGTTCTAGAAAGTTTGATTTTTGCACTTAATAACCCCATCCAACCAATTTTTGGAGGTTGGGAATTTGATATTTCAAATGTACACATCATGACCTTTCATTTGATATACAACAACCCTATCGTAAAAGAAAATTTATTTTTTGCACTCAATGACCCCATCCAACAAATTTTTGGGGGACGTCAATTTGAAATTTGAAATGTATGCTTGATGTTCTTTCATTTGATATGCGACAACCTTACCATCTGAGAAATTTGAATTTTTGCACTAAATGACCCCACCCTTCCACTTGGGATGAAAAAGAGGTTTAAAATTTTCATTTTTAAGTAGAGTTTATTGAGACCTTCAATTTAATATATCAGATGACCCTATTTGACAAAGTGTCAAAAATGATGCAATATCAAGGATATAAATAGAAGTTATGAAACTTACAAAGTCAATGCAAAACATGAAAATTTCAAAATGATTTTTTGGTGTTTTTTTCAATGGAATGTTTTTGGTATTTGGTCAAACATATAACTATGTTAACCTCTTCAATTTCTTAAACATTTTAAGTGGTAAGCTGTTGTTGATTCAGAAATGCATGCCGCCGCTCGCAAAATTTCAAACTGCATTATCTCTAAAACGACAATAGATATCTCAAATCTGTGAAATGGTAAATGATCTACAGTTAAAGGACAACATTATAGAAAAAGAATTGGGACAATTCCAAAGTTCACCAAGGTCACAATTAATCATCAAATATATGATGCAATACCAAACTTGAGAACCGGAAGTCGTAGAGACATGGGATTACCACCATTCAACTCAGGACCACTTAACCTTTCAAATATCACAAGGTCAAGGTCATAGTATAATGTGAAGGTCAAGGTCAAATTTCATCATGACCTGACATTGACCTCAAATTGAAGGTCTTGAATTACTGATCATCTTTGCAGTTTATAGTAGATTGATATCTGTTACCTTTAAACAGATATACACAAAACACTATACTTTTAAGAATCATTCCGTTGTAACTTTTGAACAGACGGTCGGACATTTTTTGGGTTATTATATAAAATGTAGAGCTCGTCGAGAGGAACATTTTATACGCTGTATGTATGCAGCAAAGTCTTATCGTTTTCCTAATATGTAAGCTTGAAATTGCAGCGTAATTTTATTTTGCACTCTGTGACCTTTGACCTTGGGTGCATATTGAAGGTCACATGCATTAAAGATTATTGGTGAAGGTCCCAAGTCTCTACGACTTCGGGTTCTCGAAATACAATTTTTCTAAAATTGTACACAATTTTTCAAGGGGAATAACTCCTTATCAGGGTTAATAACAAAATAATTGTATATATTCATTAACATTTCCATCTGTTCCTGTACATGTTGCCGTTTTCAAATCGATTCTATCTCAAATACTTTTTGAGAAAAATGCAAAGGAAAGAAATTGTTTCAAGGGGATATAACTCTCATAGGGGACAATGAAATCCTTAGCAGCCTCACATGGTGATACATCATGATGAGATGTACCTATTGTCCAAATAAGGTCATAATATCTTGAAAAACAACGAGGGGGGGGGGGGGGCATGTTGAAAAAAATCATTAAAAGGGAGATAACTTCTAAAGGGGATGATGAAATCCTACACAGCCTCATCTGCTTATACCTCATGATAAGGTCTACCCATGGTCCATATTTGGTCTTGATGACATCAATAGAAACGGGGGGAGGGCATTTAGAAAAAATGTTGGAAAAAAAAACATTAGAAAAACAGTAAGGTCTTTCCCATGTAGGGGAAAGACCTTAATTATTGACCTGGCTACCGAGGTTAGTCACGTTTACAAAATATCAAAACAAGCCAAAGACCAAAAATTGACAAGGACAGTTAAGCGCCTTTGGGTTGCACTAATAACAGGACGATTGCCCGGATAGTGACAGGACGGTTGACCGAATGAGATATAAATACTTAGTCATAACTTTTTTGTTATTCGGTAGATTTTTTTTAATATTTGTAGACCTTATAGATATTAAACCATATTTTATGAAAATCAAACAAAAAAGTGAAAATAATTATTTACGAGCAAAAAAAAGTTGACCGGACGGTATTTACACTCGCCGATATACGCTATATATATTCAACTGGTCGACAACAAGTGTTAATATCTCTTTTGTTTTAAAATATTTGTCCATAAAATTCAGGAATCTGCGAGATTTATAATATATTATACCAAAAAATAATCTTTATAGTATAAAAACATGTTTTTCTCCAAAAAAGGTTGACCGGACGGTATTCACATTCGCCAATATATGCCTAAAATTTATCGAAAAAATCGACACAAGTGTTAATACCTCTTTTGATTTACAATATTTGTCCATGAAACTCAGGAATCTTACTATACAAATCCTTGTATCCTTATGAGTATACGAGGGTCTGGATGGGGGGAGGGGCCGTCTGTTTTTCTGTAAACATTTAATTTTCACCCCTTTTATCTCTAATCTTCAAAAAATTAACCCCTTTTTTCTCTAATCTTCTTTTTTTTACCCTTTATTCTCTAATCTTCATTTTAAGGGCATTATTCTTTTTAATGAATGGCTGTTATTTATTTTGAATTTATTGAACCATAAAATTAATTTTTGACTCTTCACATTGAATAATCCGCGAAGCGGATTATGTTAAATGTGAAGAGTCAAAAATTAATTTTATGGTTCAATAAATTCAAAATAAATTATTGCCATTCATTATAAATAAATTTCTATCAAAAATAAGGCTCAAAGATATATATTAATACAAATAACAACGTACACAGATGTTTGCGTATGAATACACAAGGTTAGAGTGGGCGTGTCGCCATAAAAATTGATAACATTGAAAATAAAGCTAATTATTTTAACCAATCAGAAGACAGTAAATACATCAAATTTATTTATAATCATTTAACCCCATCAAAACCCTCGTATATCTCCGTCAGGGATCATAGGCCTATACAAATCCTTGGTAATAAGCAATTTTTTTGGGTCCTGTCATTCTCGATATTGGTCCTGTCATTGTCATCGATGGCCAGGTCACGTTTTCGCAAGCTTTAAAAAAAAATTATATATCAAATGGTGACATCTTATTATATTTAAAATTTGAGATTAATCCTATGAAAAATAAAAAAAATTATTTGCATTTTTCATTTGGTCCTATCATACGGTCCAGTCATTAGTGTAACCCTAACATACGGGTAACGAAGGAAGACATCTCGGCACATCACAAACTCGGGACACGTCAACTCGGCATAGTGCAAACTCGGCACATTACAAACTCGGCATATTACAAACTCGGTACATTTATAATAAAAATGTATCAGATTTATTATTGTGCCAATAAAGACTTATTTTCAATTAATTTGAGATTAATACTTAGTATATATAAAATATATGAACAATTTATAAATGGCTTAGCAAAAATGGTATATTTTATTGTTTTCTCATATATACATGATAAACTAGGGGTGATCTCAGGTGCTTAAAAACTTCCATTTGTTATAATATATATCCATAATACTTTGAATTTTCTGATAAAGATAGATTACAATCACTTCTATCTTCATTTGATAGTATGGAGCTTACTGTACCTTTCATTAAAAGGTTGCACTATTAAAGGAGAGGAGACAAAAAACCTGCATGAATAATACTGTTATATATACTACTTTACATATAATGTTTAATTTGTTATGATTTCTGCATATATATTGCTTGTGTATATATTTGTATTGTATAGTTTATATATGCCTCCAACCCGTAGGGGTATAAATGTGTATAATGAATAGATAAATATTTGTGTTTGTATTTAATATTTTTACGGTGAAATTCAGTTTTTTTTTCTTTTTCTATAAAAATTTTGATAAACATTAAAAATTGCATCCCCGTGTTTCATCATATCTAATAAACTGTAAATATGTAACATTGTCAAGTGACTTGTTTCGCATTGTTTCCTCTATTTAGATTATGCATTTTATTGATGGTATTATGACGATTTTATGATTATCTCCAATTAACTGCAATAAAAAAAATAGGATGGCTAGTACCTTTATCTTTTTAATTAGAGAACTTTCAGGAAACAGGTGTTGATTATATATTGCAGTATAATAATCACATGATAATTAATAACAGCGGTATTTAATGACAGCCTGATAACATTTTTATGATGTCCCTTTAGTAAAGCAGCTTGAGTTAATGCTGCTGAACTCCATGTGATAAATGCCTACCAAATAAAATGTCAAGTACCGCCTCTTTTTAAATTTATTGCGTAAAAAGTACATATATATCTGGTAAGAAACTAAAAATATTATCATAGTCTTTTAATATTTTAAAATTGTTTCACGAATTGCTCTGTATATCCGCTTAAATTTTTTTATACTTTCGTCCAAAAATGGGCACGGACCATTGTGTCGAGTGTTCCCGTGTTGTCACTACCAGACAACAAGCACTGACCTGTGATAACTGTGAAAGATGGGTACACAGAGTTTGTAATACAGGTATGTATATATATTAATTAAATTTTAATATATTGAATTTTAAAAAAAATCAATTTTTCAACGAATTTTTATCTCATAACTTTGTTTATAGGGTGTATTTATGAAACCAACATTCCTATCATTTATATGATTTAGTCATTTAGTTAGATGAATCTTCATCTTAAAATGCTGATGAAAAAAATGCTACATACAATGCACAGTTATCTTTTTTATAATAAAAAAAATGTTTTAAGAACTTGTTACTATGTATGCTATATTGATAATTACTTGGTAATAAATTGTTACTTTTTCTATCAATTTTGGTACTTTTTGTCTGTATAAATCTGAAATAGTTGTTTTTAAAATGTATTTTATATGTATGTACCAGTATATATATAGTTAACACATCTACTTTCATTCCGATGTTCTTCCTTTTATTGATATTAATACTAAGAAGAGCGTAGTGTATCGTAGTTCAATATATTAAATTAAATACTGAGTAGGCAAACACATATTAAACTTTATACATAAGTACATAACTAAAGTGCCTCTTTACTCTGACTCTATAAACATATCTCGCTCCAAGTCTTATTAATTCCATTACTATTTGTTCTCGAATTTTCAACATAAAAAAAGCACGTATATGATCACTTTTTCAGGCATAACTCAAACAGACCATCGTCGTCTTATTAAAGGAAAGCTTGACATTGCATTTACTTGCAACCTATGCAAGAACACAACAGAAAATGCTCCTGTTGAATCCACCAGATTAGAGCAAGACAGTGAGCAACGTTCCACACTGACAGGATATGGTACCTTCAATATCTCCTTGATAAGCAGAAAATCAAACTCTGTAAATTCCACATTCACAGAAGTACCTTCAGGTACGAGCAATCCAACAAATCTTCCCTATGCATCCCCAGTTAATACACCACACAGAAATGGTTTATCAAGAGTGCCAAGACGTATTCTGCCGCCATTGTCACCTCACAGGACATTTAACGTTGCAAGTTACAGTCAGTAATGCAGCCACCAACATATCATACATCAAGAATAGTCAGCCCTTCACTGCCCGATGCATCCCAGACGCATTTAAATAGAACAACTAGTGTGCATCCTCTATCGCCCTTACCACTTGATGCTTCATTTGACTTTACCCATCACCAAGATGAAAATGATGACCAGGAGATTGTTGAAAAGTAAGATATATATATAAATAAATTAAACAAATGTTGTACTTAAATGATTTTTTTTGATTTTCATAAAATATGTCATAACATAAAAAAAAAACGTATTGATTTATCTGAAAAGTGTTAACACAAATAAATATTGCATTTCACAGCTTCAAAACTAGTCCTTACTTTCACAGAATGCATTATGTTTTCGTTTATTTTTTACAGTTCCATACACGAGCCGGAGTTGCCTGACACAATTTTACCAGATGGTCCACCAACATTTTCCATCATAGAAAAGAGGACACAAAGAAGTAATCTAAAACTGGTTAGCAGTGACGGTTACGAATACACAAAGAAGGTATATTTATTTTTCAAGTACAGAATTGATATCTCTCGACAATTATCTTTTTAAAGCTTTGGCAAAAAGGTATCTTCTTAAAAGATAAATTAACTACGGTACTACATGTATATTCTTTATATTTTAGATGTCTAGATAGTCAACTTGCAACACACATGTATAGCTACTTTTAGTAAATAAATTAATGTTGCAAAAAGCTTGTTTCGGAATCCTTTTTATTTTTTTTATTTTTTATTTGTGATACGGTATTCTGAAATAAATATGTTAACACTCAACTAATTCAATCAAATTTTCTATATAAAGCTCGATACAGATTATCTCCAATGTGACAACTTTTTGATTGAGGACATCAGAGTAGACGACCAGCGTCACTTGGTATTTTCAACGCCCGGGCAGTTACAGCTTTTGAAATATGCAAAGAAATGGTTTTGTGATGGAACCTTTAAAATAATGAAAGACCCATTCACTCAGCTATGGTCCATCCACGCCTTCATTAAAAAGGGAGACAGTTTGAAGCAGGTTCCACTGGTCTTCGTGCTCATGTCTCGAAAGAAGACAAAAGATTACAAACCTGTAAGTTTCATAATCGTCATTTTTTTTTGTTATCGACTTCAAGTTTTCTGTCAATGTGACGTTTAACCATTTTAAATTTGAAAATAGATTCGAATTTTTAGATAATCAAAACATTTTTTTTAAATATGCGGAATATTTCTTGTAAATAAGTACAGCTTGATTTAATTTTTATAATTGATCATATTTATTATTAAAAAAAAACCATGAAGCGCTCAAATATCATTAACTCTCCTAATATATATACATGTAGATTCTTGAATGTTTGAAGAGGAAGATTGGTGTACTCCATGTGGAAGGGTTTTGCTTGGACTTTGAAAAAGGTAAATAACAGCTTCACAGAATTACAGAAAAATAAATCGAAATGACTTTAAATTGGTGTAAAATTAACTGAAAACTCTAGTACACTTTTGAGTACGGGTGGATTTAGACACTAGCAACTGTGACACAATTGTTAAGGGATTGCAGTAAAGTGTACGGCCCCTCAGATGACTGATCACTTCTGCCAATACAAAGAATGCAGGAAGTGACATTTTTATTTGTCGTTAACTTTTCATTTAGTGTCTGTATGGTATTTATAGGAATTGTGTGTTGGTTTTTGTGAATGGTTCATTAGTTGATGTATGATTTATTTATTGAATTATTTATGGTATTTTCCTATTGAGAAGAGAGAGAGAGAGTGGAAGAGAGAAAGAGAGAGAGAGAGAGAGTGGAAGAGAGAGAGAAAGAGAAAGAGAGAGAGAAAGAGACAGAGAGAGAAATATCGTGTACATAATATGTTTATATGTAATTACTTAATTGAAAATACTTCATTGATAATAAACGTTCTGGTCAGTTGATTATGCTGCTTTTATCAAGGCGTCTTATCAATCATTGAAAAAAGAACTACAGAGAAATTTTACTCCATGCTACTCCAATTAAAATACACTGAAACCTAACCAAAAAAAAAAAAGTCTGATTAATAAATATAAGAAGATATGATTCGATTGCCAATGAGACAACTCTCCTTTGAAAAGATAGGTTCTTATTGAAAACTATCATATTTGATGAAACTACTATTGCGATGGTGATAATAGAAATAAATTACTGAACATGATATATTTACACGAAAACATTCGAATATGGATAACTCCTAAAATCTCGAACACTTAATCTTTCCATATGCACCCTAATTTCTTTACAAGTTGTTAAGACTGTTGTTTTTTCTAGTGATCTGATGATTTAAAATCCTGTCAGGTCTATCAGAAATGCTGTCGATTACATTTAAATTTTATCAGTCATGAGACTAATTGAAAACTGTAAGAAGTGTTGTTTCTGGTTATTTTATCAAACTAACAACTATATCACCCGAGAGACATGTAGAAATGGCCACCTTTTTTCCATCCTTAACATAATGATTTGTCGTCATTTTTTATAACTATCTATCAGTTATAGAAGAGGGAAGAAATATACCAGAGGGACAGTCAAACTCATAAATCGAAAATAAACTGCCATGGCTAAAAATGAAAAAAAAAACAACAACATACAAACAATAGTCCACATGACATAACATAGAAAACTAAAGAATAAGCAACACGAACCCCACCAAAACTAGGGGTGATCTCAGGTGCTCCGGAAGTTATCATCCTTCTGGTAACTGAATGTTTTCATTAATATGTGCATTAGTTTTAAGACATTTGATCTAGATACGCAAAAAACGAGGGCAACACCGTAAATACACATAGCATATATCAATGACCAAGAAAAAATGAATTTTCCCGATTTTTTTTTTTTTTTTTTTTTTTGTTGATTTTTCTACCATAATTAGCCTTGCTAAATGAACATTTATAAGATTTTAGGCATAAACAATTTTTTTATTCTTATTGATTTAAGTAAAATTTAATTAAAAATCTGCTTTATTTATAAAAGTAAAACAATTTTTTTTTATATCAAGTGTTTTCTTATTTAACTTGTGACTTTTTGTCATATGACTTTCTGTCCTATAATTTGTTCCATTTCTCACCTATTTTTAAAATAAAATTTGTTTATTTTTTTCTCATCGTAATTATTATATAAAATTTCTTTTTATGAACCATTTCCATAAATATATTCATTGGTGTGCCGAGTATGTATAGGTAATGTGCCGAGTTTGTATAGGCCGAGTTTGTACTATGCCGAGTTATACATGTCCCGAGTTTGTAGTGTGCCGAGATGTCCTGTATTCTAGGTAACATACGTCACGACTACGTGTCCTTTACGAGAATAGCGCATAATGATAATATAGGCCTATGATCCCTGGCGGAGATATAAACATAAGGAAATATATAGATAAATGCATATTTAAACATAAATAGGTACGTAATAATCCAGTAAAATGTCTTAAGAAACAAAATATATAAATGACAAGCTATGCATTGACGATAAACCATATAATTTTTGGGGGAAATTATGAGTGCGACCTGAACCAGAAGTAATAACGTTTTGGAATAAGAAAAATCGGTAGCTCTATAGTCCGCAAATAGTCAAAAATAACATAAGGACCATAGAACTCCGGTTTCCGCAGATAGTGTTATACAAGCAAAGTTCACAATGTTCATTATTTTGAAACCGAAAGACTTGTTATAAACAGGGTTTCCCCACTGTATGTATGTTCTGTATCTCCCTCTTTTAGTAGGATCACCACCATGGGTTATGGTATAAAAAGGAAGACATTCAACACACTATCAATACAGATTTAATGTGAGCATTTGCCTATCCAGTTTCCCAGCCTGGCCGTGACGGGTCTTACTACCAGAAAGTTAACCTTCCCCAAAACAATAAGTACAGTCCAAATAAATATGACGTCTTGGAAGGCTATTTTAAATTTTTGCTTTGACCGCCTTTCTTCCTGTTGATGTAAGGCGTCAAAGAAAAAAAATATAATAGCCTTTCAAGATGTCATAATTTATTTGGAGTAGGAAATAGAAGGCGTCAAAGAAAAAAAATATAATAGCCTTTCAAGATGTCATAATTTATTTGGACTATGAAATAGAAGGCGTCAAAGAAAAAAATATAATAGCCTTTCAAGAAATTTATATATTCCGTGATCATTTAAATTTATTTTCTGTGATCCTTTTTTGACTGGGAATAGCCGCTCTTTAAAACGCAAAATTATAACTATTATTATTATTGTTCATCAGTTCGGGGACTTACTGAAATAAGTGATTTTTAAATCACTTATTTGAGTAGCAAATTCAAGGTTTTGTAACAAATTGGGATTTTGTATTTTTTTCAAAATTTTAAACACATAGGTTTAAATCATATTTTTAATTAGTAAAATTAAAAAATATGAACTTTTTGCTTCTTTTAAATAGCAAGGTTTATGCCTTTGATGCTATCATTTAGCTGAAAATTCTATTTCAGTTGAAAAAATGCTATAATAATGGCTTTACATAATGAACTGATACTTTCTTAAAAGATTTTTCACAGCAGTGGGAGTATTTTTCCTGTGGAGTTCAAGGTGTCATCTTTCAGATAATGTAATAAAATCATGAATCATGAATGCATGAATCAGGATGCCAGCGTTTGGAATTATGAAAATTTCCCACAGTAGCGCACATTGTGAATTTTTTTTTCTAAAGCACTGAACAAAGATCCTGCGAACTGTGAATTGAATAGGATCTACATAGTACCTTGTTGAAGTCTTAAACTATTGGTAACTTTGTCTTTGTATTGAAGCTCACTTGATAATATATACATGTAGTCATTCAATGGCAATTAAATTTCTAGTCATCAGTATTGAAATCTAGTCCCTATTGAGTTTATTTTTTTGAGGTATGATACATTGTATCTTGTTTCTTTATGAAAACAATGAATACCAGATTTGCATGTATTGACTTATTCCAAACTTAAGCTCAACTTCTTGTGAAATCATGCAAATTTTAGGTTGTAATCTTTGTTGCAAAACTCTGAATAAGACTACAGATACTGTCAGAATGCAGGAAATTGCATCTAAATTTTCAAAATTTTCTTGCCCCCCTAACCACCCTAGATATTTCATGCCGCTTCGCGACACTCAGCGTGAGTATTACTGACAACATTGCAAAACTACTGACTGTTCTACTGATAGACATCATGGTGGGTAAACAGGTCTGAATTAATTTAGCTTTGTTTCTTTATGTTGGTACTCTTTGCTAATTGTTCGCTAGTTTTTATACGACCGCAAAAATTTTAATTTTTCGTCGTATAATGCTATCACGTTGGCGTTGTCGTCGTCCGAATACTTTTAGATTTCGCACTCTAACTTTAGTAAAAGTGAATAGAAATCTATGAAATTTTAACACAAGGTTTATGACCACAAAAGGAAGGTTGGGATTGATTTTGGAAGTTTTGGTCCCAACATTTTAGGAATTAGGGGCCAAAAAGGACCCAAATAGGACCCAAATAAGCATTTTCTTGGTTTTCGCACTATAACTTTAGTTTAAGTAAATTGAAATCTATGAAATTTTGACACAAGGTTTATGACCTCACAAGGAAGGTTGGGATTGATTTTGGGAGTTTTGGTCCCAACAGTTTAGGAATTACGGGCTAAAAAGGGGCCCAAATAAGCAGTATTCTTGGTTTTCGCACCATTACTTTAGTATAAGTAAATAGAAATCAATGAATTTTAAACACAAGGTTTATGACCATAAAAGGAAGGTTGGGTTTGATTTTGGGAGATTTGGTCCCAACAGTTTAGGAATAAGGGGCCCAAAGGGTCCAAAATTGAACTTCGTTTGATTTCATCAAAAATTGAATAATTGGGGTTCTTTGATATGCCGAATCTAACTGTGTATGTAGATTCTTAATTTTTGGTCCCGTTTTCAAATTGGTCTACTTTAAGGTCCAAAGGGTCCAAAATTAAACTTAGTTTGATTTTAACAAAAATTGAATCCTTGGGGTTCTTTGATATGCTGAATCTAAAAATGTACTTAGATTTTTGATTATTGGCCCAGTTTTCAAGTTGGTCCAAATCAGGGTCCAAAATTAAACTTTGTTTGATTTCATCAAAAATTAAATAATTGGGGTTCTTTGATATGCCAAATCTAACTGTGTATGTAGATTCTTAATTTTTGGTCCCGTTTTCAAATTGGTCTACATTAAAGTCCAAAGGGTCCAAAATTAAACTAAGTTTGATTTTAACAAAAATTGAAATCTTGGCCTTTTTTGATATGCTGAATCTAAACATATACAGTACAGCCTGTGACTTCCTCTTAGTTATGTCCACCCTCTTGCATGGTCAACATCCAATGGTGAACATTTATTGGGGTATTCAATCTTGAGATGTTGGCCATTTATTGGGGGTCATAAATCATGGGCAGATTTTTTATCTAATTATGTTACCTGTTAAAATCAATCAGGGTTGAAGTTTTCAGCTGGTATATATATATGTTTCATTAAAATTTACCTGTACAGGTAACTTGGGTTTCTTTTAAAATTGACATTTCACCTTTTTGAAAATGTAGAATAAAGTATTGTTTTACTCTGTTAATTTATTATTATTTTTTGTCTTTAATGTTATTTAAATTTTTTATTTTTTAATTGTTTTTTTTTTCATTTTTGTTTGTTTTGTTTCTTATTCTTTTAATTTCTTCTTAGTAAGAATCTTGAGTCGAAATGGCAAAAAGTCAAAGCCAAAGTTATTGACTAGCATTTGAAATAAACATGATAAACAGACTTTTAATAATTGTTTTTTAAATGAAAGGTTTATATAAATGTACATGATGTACATTGTATTCAATTGTTTGTTAACATTATTAAATGAGTTATTACTATTAATAATAACTAATAATCATGCAAGTGATATTTTAAATAAAAAAAATGAAAGTAATTAAACAATTTGGTTTCTTAACAAAATAAGATGATTCAATATCAATCCTTTTACAATAGATTTTGATAACATCTAATATTATTCAGGAAAACTACAAGTACCATTAAATGGTTTAGGAAAAAAACTAATTTTGTTTATTTAAATTTTCTTCAAATCTGAAAACAAGAGTTGTGCACAAACAATCACCGAAAAGACTTATTTTCCAAATGTCCACCTAGTTATCATAAAATTTTGATAAATGTTCATTAAAAATGCTAATCATAATGAAAAATGTTCTTATATATCTGAATCAAGTGAATCTTATGAAAAGAAATTATTTAAAGAAATTGTCTTGAAACTTATTAAATATGTTATCTTCAGTTTGGTTAATTTCTTTCAAAATTTGTCAGACTCTCCAGAAAAAATAAAGTGCACTTCTAAAGATGGTGACACTTTAATGGTCTATTAACTATCATTTTTTTTCAGTGTATTATATTGTTGATAGTGCTGGACTGGCATGATACATATTCTTGGTATACATTTACAAAGAATATTTCAATCAACCTAGGCCTTTAAGATAAAGTTAATAATTGCAGGGACTTGAATGAATTAAGACTTTTAAAGTCCTTAATAAAAAATGAATTTAAAGAAAAATCTAAAAATAATAACTTATCATAAAAACTGTAAAGTTAACTTGATTGTGTCAATTAAGGTAGAGAATTTTTGGTCATAATTTAGAAATAGAAAATAGTGGACAATATAAAATTCCTAGAAGGATAGAATGTGTAGGTCAATGAAGAACACCTATTCCTTGATTGTAAAATTAACAAAACAACTTTGAGATATAAATCTATTTGAAAATTATTTACCTTCTCATTAAAATGTCTCTAACCCAAGAACAAAAAGTAAAAGAAATGCTTAACCTCTAAAACATGGATCATGTTTAAAATATCATATGACAATAAAAATATTATCAAATTTTGCTGTACTGAATATTTCTAATACTTATAAATATTTTATTCAATAAAGAAATAATGAATTGCCTAAATTTTATTTAGCATAAGTCCTAAAGACAATCTTAATCATATGTTAAGATCAGTCTATCTACAATAATAAACCATTTTGATTTTAGAAAATTAATTTGAGAAACATCTAGTCAATAGAAAAAGACAGGCATTGTAAATGTTTGCAGTATATTTGAAAATGAGATTCATTTATTCTTCACTACCAAAAAATAGACTTAATATAAAAAATAACTTAAATTGATCAAAAATTATTTAAAAGGTATAATATCAAAACTAATAGTCAGGAGACAATTATTTTTTAATTAATTAAACTGTTTGTTCAACTAGTTTTATTGTTTCATTTTATTTTTGAATTTCTTGTCATAATCACAGTTATTAAATTTGACAATTACATACATGTATACTTTACCTGAGACACCTGACCTGTAAGTTATATAATTTTAACACTTCAATGCATTCAAGATTTCCCTTTATCCTTGACTAGTTTTTGAGTAATACCTTGTGTATTAAAAAAGCAACAGGGGGTAAGATGATGAACATATAGGGCCACCATGGTGAACATATTTTTTATGGCCACCATTAATAAGATAAAGTCACAGGTAGTACTGTACTTAGATTTTTATACGACCGCAAAAATTTTCGTCGTATATTGCTATCACGTTGGCGTCGTCGTCGTCGTCCGGCGTCCGAATACTTTTAGTTTTCGCACTCTAACTTTAGTAAAAGTGAATGGAAATCTATGAAATTTTAACACAAGGTTTATGACCACAAAAGGAAGGTTGGTATTGATTTTGGGAGTTTTGGTCCCAACATTTTAGGAATTAGGGGCCAAAAAGGGCCCAAATAAGCATTTTCTTGGTTTTCGCACTATAACTTTAGTTTAAGTTAATAGAAATCTATGAAATTTTGACACAAGGTTTATGACCACAAAAGAACGGTTGGGATTGATTTTGGGAGTTTTGGTCTCAACAGTTTAGGAATTAGGGGCCAAAAAAGGGCCCAAATAAGCATTATTCTTGGTTTTCGCACAATAACATTAGTTTAAGTAAATAGAAATCAATGAAATTTAAACACAATGTTAATGACTACAAAAGGAAGGTTGGTATTGATTTTGGGAGTTTAGGTCCCAACAGTTTAGGAATTAGGGGCCAAAAAGGGACCCAAATAAGCATTTTTCTTGGTTTTCGCACCATAACGTTAGTATAAGTAAATAGAAATCTATGAAATTTAAACACAAGGTTTATGACCATAAAAGAAAGGTTGGGTTTGATTTTGGGAGTTTTGGTCCCAACATAATAAGGGGCCCAAAGGGTCCAAAATTAAACTTTTGTTTGATTTCATCAAAATTGAATAATTGGGGTTCTTCGATATGCTGAATCTAACTGTCATGACTGTGTATGTAGATTCTTAACTTTTGGTCCCGTTTTCAAATTGGTCTACATTAAGGTCCAAAGGGTCCAAAATTAAACTTAGTTTGATTTTGACAAAAAATGAATCAGTTAGGTTCTTTGATATGCTGAATCTAAAAATGTACTTAGATTCTTGATTATTGGCCCAGTTTTCAAGTTGGTCCAAATCGGGGTCCAAAATTAAACTTTGTTTGATTTCATCAAAAATTGAATAAATGGGGTTCTTTGATATACCAAATCTAACTGTGTATGTAGATTCTTCATTTTTGGTCCTGTTTTCAAATTGGTCTACACTAAAGTCCAAAGGGTCCAAAATTAAACTTAGTCTGATTTTAACAAAAATTGAAATCTTGAAGTTCTTTGATATGCTGAATCCAAAAATGTACTTAGATTTTTATACGACCGCAAATTTTGAAAAAATTTTCGTCGTATATTGCTATCACGTTGGCGTCGGCAGCGTCGTCGTCGTCGTCCGGCGTCCGAATACTTTTAGTTTTCGCACTCTAACTTTAGTAAAAGTGAATGGAAATCTATGAAATTTTAACACAAGGTTTATGACCACAAAAGGAAGGTTGGTATTGATTTTGGGAGTTTTGGTCCCAACATTTTAGGAATTAGGGGCCAAAAAGGGCCCAAATAAGCATTTTCTTGGTTTTCGCACTATAACTTTAGTTTAAGTTAATAGAAATCTATGAAATTTTGACACAAGGTTTATGACCACAAAAGAACGGTTGGGATTGATTTTGGGAGTTTTGGTCTCAACAGTTTAGGAATTAGGGGCCAAAAAAGGGCCCAAATAAGCATTATTCTTGGTTTTCGCACAATAACATTAGTTTAAGTAAATAGAAATCAATGAAATTTAAACACAATGTTAATGACTACAAAAGGAAGGTTGGTATTGATTTTGGGAGTTTAGGTCCCAACAGTTTAGGAATTAGGGGCCAAAAAGGGACCCAAATAAGCATTTTTCTTGGTTTTCGCACCATAACGTTAGTATAAGTAAATAGAAATCTATGAAATTTAAACACTAGGTTTATGACCATAAAAGAAAGGTTGGGTTTGATTTTGGGAGTTTTGGTCCCAACATAATAAGGGGCCCAAAGGGTCCAAAATTAAACTTTTGTTTGATTTCATCAAAATTGAATAATTGGGGTTCTTTGATATGCTGAATCTAACTGTCATGACTGTGTATGTAGATTCTTAACTTTTGGTCCCGTTTTCAAATTGGTCTACATTAAGGTCCAAAGGGTCCAAAATTAAACTTAGTTTGATTTTGACAAAAAATGAATCAGTTAGGTTCTTTGATATGCTGAATCTAAAAATGTACTTAGATTCTTGATTATTGGCCCAGTTTTCAAGTTGGTCCAAATCGGGGTCCAAAATTAAACTTTGTTTGATTTCATCAAAAATTGAATAAATGGGGTTCTTTGATATACCAAATCTAACTGTGTATGTAGATTCTTCATTTTTGGTCCTGTTTTCAAATTGGTCTACACTAAAGTCCAAAGGGTCCAAAATTAAACTTAGTCTGATTTTAACAAAAATTGAAATCTTGAAGTTCTTTGATATGCTGAATTCAAAAATGTACTTAGATTTTTTATTATGGGCCCAGTTTTCAAGTTGGTCCAAATCAGGATCTAAAATTATTATATTAAGTATTGTGCAATAGCAAGTCTTTTCAATTGCACAGTATTGCGCAATGGCAAGAAATATCTAATTGCACAATATTGTGAAATATCAAAAAAAAATTTAATTAGAGTTATCTTTCTTTGTCCAGAATAGTAAGCAAGAAATATCTAATTGCAAAGTATTGTGCAATAGCAAGATTTTCTTTTAATTGGAGTTATCTTTCTTTGTCCAGAATCAACTTAAATCTTTGTTATATACAATATACAATGTATATTCACTTTTTACTACCAACTGATAAATTAAAATAATCTTTACCATTCAGTGATAACAAGCAGTTTTTATACATCTTAATATTTTATGATGTATTTAAATGAGTAGTTATTGTTGCAAACTCCATTAGAAATTTTAATTGAGATTAGTTTTGGAATAAGGGAAAGGGGGATGTGATTAAAAAAATTGGGTTCAATTTTTCTCATTTGAAATTTCATAAATAAAAAAGAAAATTTCTTCAAACATTTTTTTGAGAGGATTAATATTCAACAGCATAGTGAATTGCTCTAAGAGAAACAAAAATTTTAAGTTCATTAGAACACATTCATTCTGTGTCAGAAACCTATGCTGTGTCAACTATTTAATCACAATCCAAATTTAGAGCTGAATCCAGCTTGAATGTTGTGTCCATACTTGCCCTAACCGTTCAGGGTTCAACCTCTGCGGTCGTATAAAGCTACGCCCTGCGGAGCATCTGGTTTATTATGGGCCCAGTTTTCAAGTTGGTCCAAATCAGGATCTAAAATTATTATATTAAGTATTGTGCTATAGCAAGTCTTTTCAATTGCACAGTATTGCGCAATGGCAAGAAATATCTAATTGCACAATATTGTGAAATATCAAAAAATTTTTTAATTAGAGTTATCTTTCTTTGTCCAGAATAGTAAGCAAGAAATATCTAATTGCAAAATATTGTGCAATAGCAAGATTTTTTTTTAATTGGAGTTATCTTTCTTTGTCCAGAATCAACTTAAATCTTTGTTATATACAATATACAATGTATATTCACTTTTTACTACCAACTGATAAATTAAAATAATCTTTACCATTCAGTGATAACAAGCAGTTTTTTTACATCTTAATATTTTATGATGTATTTAAATGAGTAGTTATTGTTGCAAACTCCATTAGAAATTTTAATTGAGATTAGTTTTGGAATAAGGGAAAGGGGGATGTGATTAAAAAAATTGGGTTCAATTTTTCTCATTTGAAATTTCATAAATAAAAAAGAAAATTTCTTCAAACATTTTTTTGAGAGGATTAATATTCAACAGCATAGTGAATTGCTCTAAGAGAAACAAAAATTTTAAGTTCATTAGAACACATTCATTCTGTGTCAGAAACCTATGCTGTGTCAACTATTTAATCACAATCCAAATTTAGAGCTGAATCCAGCTTGAATGTTGTGTCCATACTTGCCCTAACCGTTCAGGGTTCAACCTCTGCGGTCGTATAAAGCTACGCCCTGCGGAGCATCTGGTTGAGTATGGGCCCAGTTTTCAAGTTGGTTCAAATCAGGATCCAAAATTATTATATTAAGTATTGTGCAATAGCAAGAAATTTTCAATTGCACAGTATTCAGCAATAGCAAGAAATCTTCAATTGCACACAGTATTGTGCAATAGCAAGCAATTTTCAATTGCACAGTATTGCGCAATAGCAAGAAATCTTCAATTGCACAGTATTGTGCAATAGCAAATATTTTCAATTGCACAGTATTGCGCAATAGCAAGAAATATCTAATTGCACAATATTGTGCAATAGCAAGAAATTTTCAATTGGAGTTATCTTTCTTTGTCCAGAATAGTAGTTGAATCAACTTAAATCATTGTTTTATACAATATACAATGTATATTCACTTTTACTACCAACTGATAAATTAAAACAATCTTTACCATTCAGTGATAACAAGCACTTTATTTTACATTTTAATATTTTATGATGTATTTAAATGAGTAGTTATTGTTGCAAACTCCATTAGGAATTTGAATTGAGATCAGTTTTGGAAAAAGGGAAAGGGGGATGTGAAAAAAAAATGGGGGGGGGGGGGGGTAAATTTTTCTCATTTCAGATTTCATAAATAAAAAGAAAATTTCTTCAAACATTTTTTTGAGAGGATTAATATTCAACAGCATAGTGAATTGCTCTAAAGGCAAAAAAAATATTTTAAGTTCATAAGACCACATTCATTCTGTGTCAGAAACCTATGCTGTGTCAACTATTTAATCACAATCCAAATTTAGAGCTGAATCCAGCTTAAATGTTGTGTCCATACTTTCCCCAACTGTTCAGGGTTCAACCTCTGCGGTCGTATATAGCTGCGCCCTGCGGAGCATCTGGTTAATTTTTTTAAAACCATTTCTAGAAACATCAAATGCGGTGATTTAAATACATACATAATAATTAAGAAATTATTATTGTCTTGAGATCATTAGGCCACGCTTAAAATATTTTGGTTTGCCCAAACCCTACCCAAAGGTTGAGACAGTGGGTAGGTATATATAGGTAGGCATTTTCTTTTTTTTTGAAAAAAAAAAGAAATTGAAGTATCAGATGTTTATTAGTCTTCATGCCTATCTGATTGAAAAAAAAACTTCTTCAAATCAGGACAAGAAAAGAATTTGAATAGGCAGTTTTTTTCTGGGAAGGTAGCAATCGGGCAAACAAACCTATTATTTATTATGGCCTTAGCTATAAATTCACTTTTAGAAGTCACAATTAATCAGGGGTGTGGAAATATTTGCTGTGGGCACTTGTCCCAGCTGGGCAAGTAAAATTGTAAAGTTCATTTGTCCGGAAAAAAAGTTACTTGCCCTAATGGTCTCAATAAATATTGAAGAATTTTATTGTAGTTAATATATGATTGTTAGTATTGTTTTGCATCACAAACAAATGTTTTTCATTTGTTTATTATGTGTAAAAATTAAGGAAAGTAGGTTAACATCTATCATGTCTATGGGACAGAAACCTTACAGCAAACCAACCAACGAAATGACATGTAAAGGTAATTTTGCAGCAGTTTTTGAATAAAAATTGTAGCCAGTAGGTACATAGGCCAAAAAAAATATGTCTGTTTCCTGTTTCCCGACCGACCCTGACTCAAACCCCCCCACCCTATATCTTTTTATTCAAATCCGGAAAAAAATCGTTTCCGGTCCGGAAAAATTCGTTTCCGGTCCGGGAAAAATTCATTTCCGGTCTGATCCAGATCCGTATTTTACTATGCCCAAACAATCAAAATGGCTGCTCCCAGCACAAATGTGCTACAATTAAGGTAGCAATAAACAGTTAGGAAAAAATACTAAAATTTGCCCTTATGAATTTTACCATCCCCCTTTCATTGCTTTCCTGCAATATCAAGCTTACTGTTTGTGTCATATATGGGCATATGTATGTAATAAGAATCTTCCATAGATTTTATATCCAGTATATAAAATGGTAAAATATAATTTCTTTTTGGTGTATCCATGGCAACAATCTGCATTTATTTGTTATAAAATATTGCAAAAAGGGGGGGAAAGATGTCACATATTTCCCCAAAATTTGGCTAAAAGTAGAATTTCAATCATTTGAAGTAATACCTTTTCTGAAACTGTGTACATATATCATTCAGCAAATCCAATGAAAATCATATGTCTTTCATCTCATTTTTTTGTAAAATTGCGTCAAAAACTTCGCGTAGAAAAAGAGTGTTTGTAAACAGTACATTAATTTCTGGACCGATGGCCGGTCTAGCTATGAAAATACGGATGGTCAAACAGAAAACAGCCCATAAAACATGTAAAAAATAATCTTGATGAACTTATAAACCATCTTTGAAGACTAAATTAGCACTCATCTGTCTAAAAATGATTTTTATTACACAATAACTTTCCTATTTTAAAAATCCACAGGGGCCAAAATGCGAAACTAAACTCCTAACTGTGTATTGCTACCTTAATAGTAAATATTTTTTTCAAATTCTCCCTTTTAACTTATTTTCTGAGTTCTGCTAGCTAATACGAGAAAAATGGCCTTTTATTTTTGAAAATTGGTTGAGTAATGAATATTTTATGAAGGTTAGCAGTTGACACTGAAACGCGACAAAAACTGATTTTAAAGAAAGGTGCCAAGTCAAAGTGTAAAATCTTGTCTCTACCTCAATTTTTAGCCAAATCTTAAAAACTGTACCTCTTTTGTCAGTTTTTTAATGTTGAATATCTTAATAAGATCTCTGATGATGCAACATTGTATAACATTTAGCAATTTCAAGCATAAAAATGTTAATCTTTATGCTTATTGCATACCAAAGACTTGATTAAAAAACTTGGTGATAGGGAATCAATTTCTTACATCTGATTTAACTATACATTTAATATATACCAAAATGTAACATGAAATCTTGATAAAAACAATAATTTGATATATTCGCAAGAAAAAAAAACAACGCATTCAATACTTAGGCTACTACATGCAGCCCAATCCATCAGAAGCAAGAGTTAAGCCATAGAGTACAAATATAAGCCTTGTGTCAAAATGTCTAATTTTGGTTGCTAAGGACTGTAAACAATAAAATTGGCATATATTGTCATTCTTAAACACTTAATTTACTCAGAAGTTGATATAGAATCTAAATATCAATAGATTTGTGGCATGAAAAGTCTTAAATTATACAATTCTGAGCTTGGTAAGTATGCCATAAGGTAGCAATAAACAGTTAGGAAAAAATACTAAAATTTGCCCTTATGAATTTTACCATCCCCCTTTCATTGCTTTCCTGCAATATCAAGCTTACTGTTTGTGTCATATATGGGCATATGTATGTAATAAGAATCTTCCATAGATTTTATATCCAGTATATAAAATGGTAAAATATAATTTCTTTTTGGTGTATCCATGGCAACAATCTGCATTTATTTGTTATAAAATATTGCAAAAAGGGGGGGAAAGATGTCACATATTTCCCCAAAATTTGGCTAAAAGTAGAATTTCAATCATTTGAAGTAATACCTTTTCTGAAACTGTGTACATATATCATTCAGCAAATCCAATGAAAATCATATGTCTTTCATCTCATTTTTTTGTAAAATTGCGTCAAAAACTTCGCGTAGAAAAAGAGTGTTTGTAAACAGTACATTAATTTCTGGACCGATGGCCGGTCTAGCTATGAAAATACGGATGGTCAAACAGAAAACAGCCCATAAAACATGTAAAAAATAATCTTGATGAACTTATAAACCATCTTTGAAGACTAAATTAGCACTCATCTGTCTAAAAATGATTTTTATTACACAATAACTTTCCTATTTTAAAAATCCACAGGGGCCAAAATGCGAAACTAAACTCCTAACTGTGTATTGCTACCTTAATAGTAAATATTTTTTTCAAATTCTCCCTTTTAACTTATTTTCTGAGTTCTGCTAGCTAATACGAGAAAAATGGCCTTTTATTTTTGAAAATTGGTTGAGTAATGAATATTTTATGAAGGTTAGCAGTTGACACTGAAACGCGACAAAAACTGATTTTAAAGAAAGGTGCCAAGTCAAAGTGTAAAATCTTGTCTCTACCTCAATTTTTAGCCAAATCTTAAAAACTGTACCTCTTTTGTCAGTTTTTTAATGTTGAATATCTTAATAAGATCTCTGATGATGCAACATTGTATAACATTTAGCAATTTCAAGCATAAAAATGTTAATCTTTATGCTTATTGCATACCAAAGACTTGATTAAAAAACTTGGTGATAGGGAATCAATTTCTTACATCTGATTTAACTATACATTTAATATATACCAAAATGTAACATGAAATCTTGATAAAAACAATAATTTGATATATTCGCAAGAAAAAAAAACAACGCATTCAATACTTAGGCTACTACATGCAGCCCAATCCATCAGAAGCAAGAGTTAAGCCATAGAGTACAAATATAAGCCTTGTGTCAAAATGTCTAATTTTGGTTGCTAAGGACTGTAAACAATAAAATTGGCATATATTGTCATTCTTAAACACTTAATTTACTCAGAAGTTGATATAGAATCTAAATATCAATAGATTTGTGGCATGAAAAGTCTTAAATTATACAATTCTGAGCTTGGTAAGTATGCCATAAGGTAGCAATAAACAGTTAGGAAAAAATACTAAAATTTGCCCTTATGAATTTTACCATCCCCCTTTCATTGCTTTCCTGCAATATCAAGCTTACTGTTTGTGTCATATATGGGCATATGTATGTAATAAGAATCTTCCATAGATTTTATATCCAGTATATAAAATGGTAAAATATAATTTCTTTTTGGTGTATCCATGGCAACAATCTGCATTTATTTGTTATAAAATATTGCAAAAAGGGGGGGAAAGATGTCACATATTTCCCCAAAATTTGGCTAAAAGTAGAATTTCAATCATTTGAAGTAATACCTTTTCTGAAACTGTGTACATATATCATTCAGCAAATCCAATGAAAATCATATGTCTTTCATCTCATTTTTTTGTAAAATTGCGTCAAAAACTTCGCGTAGAAAAAGAGTGTTTGTAAACAGTACATTAATTTCTGGACCGATGGCCGGTCTAGCTATGAAAATACGGATGGTCAAACAGAAAACAGCCCATAAAACATGTAAAAAATAATCTTGATGAACTTATAAACCATCTTTGAAGACTAAATTAGCACTCATCTGTCTAAAAATGATTTTTATTACACAATAACTTTCCTATTTTAAAAATCCACAGGGGCCAAAATGCGAAACTAAACTCCTAACTGTGTATTGCTACCTAAGGTTTAAAAAATGTCAGCACTGGGAGGATTATACAATTAAAGCTTCTTTAAAGGGATTAAATCATTTTGGGGTACAGGACCCTAACCAAACATGACATGTTACCGACTGCAAATCTGACAGGGAGTGCAAAAATAAAAAAAAAATAAAAAAAAAAAAAAAAAAAAAAAAAATCCCGACCTACCGACCCTGATTTATTTGCCTTGGAAGCAGGAAACAGACAAATATTTTTTTTTGGCCATATAATGACATACTAATTAAGAAAAGAGGACAGTGAGTGAAGAAATGGAAATTAAATACATGTGTAATGGATAAACTTGATTTTTTTGCTGTTTCTCTCAACCGACACACTTGTTTTGTTTTGTTTTTGTTTTTATACGACCGCAAAAATTTTAATTTTTTGGTCGTATATTGCTATCACGTTGTCGTCGTCGGAGGCGTCGTCGTCGTCGGTGGCGTCGTCGTCGTCCGAATACTTTTAGTTTTCGCACTCTAACTTTAGTAAAAGTGAATAGAAATCAATGAAATTTTAACACAAGGTTTATGACCACAAAAGGAAGGTTGGTATTGATTTTGGGAGTTTTGGTCCCAACATTTTAGGAATTAGGGGCCAAAAAGGGCCCAAATAAGCATTTTCTTGGTTTTCGCACTATAACTTCAGTTTAAGTGAATAGAAATCTATGAAATTTTGACACAAGGTTTATGACCACAAAAGGAAGGTTGGGATTGATTTTGGGTGTTTTTTTTCCAACAGTTTAGGAATTAAGGGCCAAAAAAGGGCCCAAATAAGCATTATTCTTGGTTTTCGCACAATAACTTTAGTATAAGTAAATAGAAATCAATGAAATTTTAACACAAGGTTTATGACCACAAAAGGAAGGTTGGGATTGATTTTTGGAGTTGAGGTCACAACAGTTTATGAATTAGGGGCCAAAAAGGGGCCCGAATAAGCATTATTTTTGGTTTTTGCACCATAACTTTAGTATAAGTGAATAGAAATCTATGAATTTAAACACAAGGTTTATGACCATAAAAGGAAGGTTGGGTTTGATTTTGGGAGTTTTGGTCCTAACAGTTTAGGAATAAGGGGCCCAAAGGGTCCAAAATTGAACTTTGTGTGATTTCATCAAAAATTAAATAATTGGGGTTCTTTGATATGCCGAATCTAACTATGTATGTAGATTCTTAATTTTTGGTCCGTTTTCAAATTGGTCTACATTAAGGTCCAAAGGGTCCAAAATTAAACTTAGTTTGATTTTAACAAAAATTGAATCCTTGGGTTTTTTTGATATGCTGAATTTAAAAATGTACTTATATTTTTAATTATTGGCCTAGTTTTCAAGTTGGTCCAAATGGGGGTCCAAAATTAAACTTTGTTTGATTTCATCAAAAATTGAATAAATGTTTTCTTTGATATGCCAAATCTAACTGTGTATGTAGATTCTTAATTTTTGGTCCAGTTTTCAAATTGGTCTACATTAAGGTCCAAAGGGTCCAAAATTAAACTAAGTTTGATTTTAACAAAAATTAAATTCTTGGGCTTATTTGATATGCTTTATCTAAATATGTACTTTGATTTTTGATTATGGGCCCAGTTTTTAAGTTGGTCCAAATCAGGATTCCATATCAAGTATTTTGCAATAGCAATTAATTTTCAATTGCACAGTATTGCACAATAGCAAGAAATATCTAATTGCACAATATTGTGCAATAGCAATTAATTTTCAATTGGAGTTATCTTTCTTTGTATAGAATAGTAGTTGATAATATATGTTGGAAATTTGCCAGACATGACTATGATGTCATTTTCTATTTTTATTTGCCAATAACTTTATGTAAATAACTTCATTGGAAATTTGCCAATATAAAATGTTGCTGATGAAGCTTTTTTTCCTTATCTTATCTAAAATGTTTTTAGATAATGTATGTTGGAAATTTGCCAGACATGACTATGATGTCATTTTCTATTTTTATTTGCCAATAACTTTATGTAAATAACTTCATTGGAAATTTGCCAATATAAAATGTTGCTGATGAAGTTTTTTTTATTGTTTTATACAATAAACAATGTATATTCACTTTTACTACCAACCAATCTTTACCATTCAGTGATAACAAGCACTTTATTTTACATTTTAATATTTTATGATGTATTTAAAAGAGTAGTTATTGTTGCAAACTCCATTAGAAATTTGAATTGATATCAGTTTTGGAAAAGGGGAAACGGGGATGTGAAAAAAGGGGGGGGGGGGTTAAATTTTTCTCATTTCAGATTTCATAAATATAAAGAAAATTTCTTCAAACATTTTTTTGAGAGGATTAATATTCAACAGCATAGTGAATTGCTCAAAGGCAAAAAAAAACTTTTAAGTTCATTAGACCACATTCATTCTGTGTCAGAAACCTATGCTGTGTCAACTATTTAATTTTAGATTTAAATAAGAAGAAATCTTTAATTGATTTGTAAAATCTTGACATTTGTTTTGTGTAAAAAAACCCATGTAATGTCAAAAATTTGATCACAATCCAAATTCAGAGCTGTATCACGCTTGAATGTTTTGTCCATACTTGCCCCAACTGTTCAGGGTTCGACCTCTGCGGTCGTATAAAGCTGCGCCCTGCGGAGCACCTGGTTTTATAAGTTCTAAAACTGTAACTTTTATTCTGTGGGTTGTGTTGGTGTTAGAATAGACTTTTGTATTAATGGAACAATTGAGTTTTTAAAGAAAAAATTAATACATTTTGATTCACCGTTCAATCTTCAATCTTTGTCGTGATGACAGAGTAATCTCTCTTGTAAATTATCCTCTCTTGTAAAAATATAATTATCACAAATGTAGTTTCTCCTTTGTACTTATATATTGTAGGTGGCGCTTTAAAAATATTATAGAATTATTGTATGAAGTGAAATAAATTTAAAAAATGGTTTATTAGGTTATTGAAATGGCACCGTTTACGTGACAGGAAACCAAACAGGAAACCAATCTTTATTTTCTTTATTTTGCACAATATATTTCAAAAGACATAAATGAACACCATTACTAGTGTTACTTGCTTCATGGATGGTAATATTTAAAATCTATTTTCAATGTTAATGTAAGTTTTTTTTAAACGCGACAGGAAACCATAAGAAACCGAAATCATTTTTTTAGTTTTATTTTATTGCAAAATCTGCTTAAAATAATCTGAACAGTATACTTTTTCTTAAAATCCATCTTAAATGTTACAGTATTATAAAACTTCTAAATATGTGCTTGTTTTGAAAACAATTAGTACAATTTATTCTGAAATTTCCATATTTTTTTCATTGATACAGGATACCATAATCGTTGTATCTTGATGTTTTAGCCAAAAATATGTATTTATATTTGGTTTTGAAATTCCAGTTATATACAATTTATTCCAAATCATTGGCAATGTAAAATTCTTTAAATCCAGTAAAGAAAAAAACTTTTAACTTGGAATTGAAATCTTTAAAATAGGCACCATGTGATATTTGTGACCTGTACACCATCTACATGGTTTCCCCATTTTAACCTACTTTAGTGGGCTAAAATCAATAAAGTACTTCCTTTCAAGTCATGCATGGTAAAAGTTTACTTCTCCTTTGACAAGTTTATTGCGTTCTGAAAAGTGTTTGCAGAACATGAATAGAAAAAAATAATTAAAAATTGTGACAAAGATACCAACTTTGTACATTCCAAGTGTAACGGTATATTAAAATGTATTTTTTATTAAATTATCTTTATTCACCTAAAATATCCAGTAATATTTACTGCTGAAGCAAAATCAATCCAACGAGCATCAGCACAATGATAAGAGACGTAATGTCGATTGAATTTTCCAAGGACCCTTTACATCGTTATCCGGAAACGAAGTGTGTTATAACGTCTGTCAAATCTGAAATCGATTTTGTCAAGACATTGGGCATTTATTTTCACACAAAATCGTATGTAACATTATGCACATAGGAAAAATAATAGACTCCTGGCGCAATCTCTTTGAAAATTGTATTTTCCTTTTTTAAACAAGACGAAACAAGTCTGCAGATTATGTTTGCTAACATCCTGTTGGAAACAAAAACAATGTTTAGACCTAGTATTTCATATATCCGGCCGTAAGGGCGTGATCACATGTTAGTCACATGTTTCACCTATGACCGGAAATGATTAGAACTTAACGACAAAAACAATTTTAATAAAAAAAAAAAAGGGAAATAACTGGACTTCTGTTTCGTGTGAAATGTAATGCATCACGATAACGTCATTTTCTAACTTAATTATTACGAAGAACAAAACTAGAATGTAAATCATCTCTGATTTACCTGTTTGAACATCTCGCGAGAGTTCATATTTGCATATTGTTATAAAGAATTCTATTACAACAAAGCAGATTACATCATCTAAAATTTGCATTACGAAATCGAAAACCAAAGTAACGCTAGTGTTCTTACACCTGCTACAGAAATACTTATAGTTCTCGGCATTTTCTTCTGACTATTCTTATTGGTCGATGTTCTTTATTATTTGAAAGCAAAAGTTACGAATTTGCCGATGACAATTATCTATAAATCAGTCAGTGTTATGCACTTCGGAAGCGAAAAGTAGCGCGAGAAACGACACAAAAATACGGTCGTATAATCTTTAAAATTTGTTAATTTCAATTTTTTTTCTAGGGAAGAGTAGCATACACTTGTATGTTGATAAAAATAAAGGCATCTTTAGATGTAGTTACAACTTTTCTTACAGTAATACACATTTTTATCACTTTTCTATCGTTTTAGGAAACGAGCCCAATAGCAAATTATGGTCCATATGCATGTGTAATGATAAGCGTATATCATGTATACACAAGTATGAGGAATCTTACATAATTTTTGCAAGATGAAAATATAATTACCATGTAAAACATTAACTTAAAAAAAAAGTTGTTTAATTTCTGTGTGTATTGCCTTAATTTGGGACATTTGCTGTTTGTCAACATAAAAATAAAATGCGTATGTTAGTTGACTTTTTGTCATAAATCATAGCCAGAAATTAATAGTGCTTTTGCTTATTAATATTCATAATATGTAAATGAGAATTGTACCACGTGATAATAGTTTGAACTGGACTGGCTTTAGACTGGTTCCCGATCGCAATATTCAGTATGTTACACATATACCAATATAAGAGAGAGTATGGCTAATATCTAATACCTGGAACGTAGTACCGTGAACCAGGATAGACTGGCTTGATATCAATAAAATCTTTAAAACACGGATATTATAAATTGCCCGTCACAGAGTCCTTATTTACAATCACTTTGATATTTCCGTAAAGTTGTCAGGCGGTCAAAATCAAAACAATGAACGCGAATAAGGAATTTAGTGAATTTTCCATGTTTTCGTGAGTTTATTATTCTTGAAATAGGGGCATTTTAACTTTACGTGGGAACCTAGAGTTCAACGACTACACATACAAGGTTTGGACTTGCTTATTCTTTGGACATTCAAGTTTCAAATTTCACCCCGGCAACCTGTTTTTCTAATGACCTTATAAGCCAATTTTCAACACGAAGTTTGCAAGTTTGACGTTTCAGACATTTCAGCCTGTATTTTACATTGCAATGTTAAAAACCTCTCGCTTCATTTTTAAAATAGATCAGGAACCTTGATTTTTGCAACAACAGTCATTATGTTTCGTTTAAATGCGCTGTGTATATTGTTTTGAATATTTATTTTCTGCCCCGGCAAACTGTCTATCACTTACATTAGAATGAAAACAGACATTTTTTTCAAAATTCCCTATCATTTTAATATAGTTTCCGTGACCCGTGTCCGATTTCCTTAGTATAATATTCAAATAAGCAAAGTGGCTGGATATGTCTAACAAGTTCGTGCTGGTGTTTCAATATCTTTAATACAGTCATGTTTTCTGTATCAGTGGTTTCCACGAATCTTGCGCTTTGGATATCATTCACGGTTTAAATTTCCTGAAACAGTCATTGCATAAATAAAAAAATTTGCAGTTTTCTAATCACAGAAATTTGTGACATACTGCGATTTGCGGTCTTGGAAAAAGTGTTTCTCGTAACATGAATATTTCACGTCATTCTCCTAATCAATCTTTACTCTCGGAAGATGATGTTGTCATCATAGAGCAGCAGAATATGTCGACTTAATTATTTTGGTTAGATTTACTCAAGGAAAAAACTGAAATTTGAAAATGAAGCTTTGAATGAAACGAAATTTTAACGGTTACTGGTAACGGAAATGAACACATCCGGAAATCGTAAATTTTATAAAATAAAAAAAATCGGGGTGGGACGATTTCATAGGGGGGGCGGGGATGAAAATCTATCAATTAATTTTAATTGGCCTTATAAACTTATTTCTTATAATTTTAATCTGTTGGACTAAATCAATTAGATACAAACCGCTGAAATGTTAAAAAATAATTGTTAATAGACCGATCAATTTATACGATGTCAGGTACTGAAAAAAGTTTACCTGTCTCCTGAACAGGTAGATTTCAGGGTTCACCGATTTCAGCTGTCCAACAACTAATTAGCCTTGATTAAAATTAGAAAGTATTGAAGTAGGGGTTGTTTTGATAGTAATTAATCATCATATCACTTTGAGAGCATTGAGAATCCAAAATTCCAAAAAGTTGTGCCAAATACAGCTAAGGCAATCTATGCTTGGGATAAGAAAATCCTTAGTTTTTCGAAAAATTCATAGTTTTGTAAACAGGAAATTTATAAAAATGACCACATTATTGATAACAGAAGTGTTGACTACTGGGGTGGTGATACCCTCCGGGACACAACGTCCACCAGCAGTGGCAAAGGTACCAGGATTATAATTTAGTACGCCAGACGCTCGTTTCGTCTACATAAGCATGATAAGACTCATCAGTGACGCTCAAACCAAAATATTTATAAAGCCAAACAAGTTGTACAGTTACAGACAAAAGCACTAAATTATAAGCACCTATATCTAACTTGCATAGATTACCTGGTTTTCTACACATTGATATCGAAAATGGTAATGCCTGCACTCGTCTCAAAGCCATGATATGAGAGTAACCGACTGAGCGGGGTGATAATGAAAGGGCGATAATTGATATTAATACTAGTATCTAGACAAAGAAAAATTACTACAGGAATTAATATCCTAATATACATCCAAAAAAATTGTTTATTTCAATTGACTTGTTTAGACATTAAAATTCATTTGGTGTTTTTGAATTATTTTTTTTAGAAAATAGACCAGATATCATAATGGTTTTCTTTATAAAAGGGACAACAAACAAAATCTTCTATTGGATAGAATCCTGTCTATAGTTATCAAAGGAATAAAGAAGACTTTGCAATGGCGTCTCTGTCTGAAGAGGAAGAAAAATATCTTCGGATGCATTTGTTACTAACAGGAATTTGTCCTCGTGCAGTTAGAATCTTTTTTGATAAGGAGTTTCCTCCAGCATGTCTATATACGTCATTAAAGAAGGAGTATCACAAATTGTTTGACTTGAAAATGAAACGTTTAATCAACCAATCACAGTGGAATCTTCTGTTTCCAAGATTTCCTGGTAAGTGCATCAATAGATAAAATTATAATACACTTTTTATACGACGGCAAAAATTTTAATTTTTTGGTCGTATATTGCTATCACGTTGGCGTCGTCGTCGTCGTCGTCGTCGTCCGAATACTTTTAGTTTTCGCACTCTAACTTTAGTAAAAATGAATAGAAATCAATGAAATTTTAACACAAGGTTTATGACCACAAAAGGAAGGTTGGGATTGATTTTTGGAGTTTTGGTCCCAACATTTTAGGAATTAGGGGCCAAAAAGGGCCCAAATAAGCATTTTCTTGGTTTTCGCACTATAACTATAGTTTAAGTGAATAGAAATCTATGAAATTTTGACACAAGGTTTATAACCACAAAAGGAAGGTTGGGATTGATTTTGGGAGTTTTGGTTCCAACAGTTTAGGAATTAAGGGCCAAAAAAGGGCCCAAATAAGCATTATTCTTGGTTTTCGCACAATAACTTTAGTATAAGTAAATAGAAATCAATGAAATTTTAACACAAGGTTTATGACCACAAAAGGAAGGTTGGGATTGATTTTTGGAGTTGAGGTTACAACAGTTTATGAATTAGGGGCCATAAAGGGGCCCAAATAAGCATTATTTTTGGTTTTTGCACCATAACTTTAGTATAAGTAAATAGAAATCTATGAAATTTAAACACAAGGTTAATGACCATAAAAGGAAGGTTGGGTTTGATTTTGGGAGTATTGGTCCTAACAGTTTAGGAATAAGGGGCCCAAAGGGTCCAAAATTGAACTTTGTGTGATTTCATCAAAAATTGAATAATTGGGGTTCTTTGATATGCCGAATCTAACTATGTATGTAGATTGTTAATTTTTGGTCCCGTTTTCAAATTGGTCTACATTAAGGTCCAAAGGGTCCAAAATTAAACTTAGTTTGATTTTAACAAAAATTGAATCCTTGGGGTTCTTTGATATGCTGAATTTAAAAATGTACTTATATTTTTAATTATTGGCCTAGTTTTCAAGTTGGTCCAAATGGGGGTCCAAAATTAAACTTTGTTTGATTTCATCAAAAATTGAATAAATGTTTTCTTTGATATGCCAAATGTAACTATGTATGTAGATTCTTAATTTTTGGTCCAGTTTTCAAATTGGTCTACATTAAGGTCCAAAGGGTCCAAAATTAAACTAAGTTTGATTTTAACAAAAATTAAATTCTTGGGCTTATTTGATATGCTTTATCTAAATATGCACTTTGATTTTTGATTATGGGCCCAGTTTTCAAGTTGGTCCAAATCAGGATTCCATATCAAGTATTGTGCAATAGCAAGAAATTTTCAATTGCACAGTATTGCACAATAGCAAGAAATATCTAATTGCACAATATTGTGCAATAGCAATTAATTTTCAATTGGAGTTATCTTTCTTTGTATAGAATAGTAGTTGATAATATAAGTTGGAAATTTGCCAGACATGACTATGATGTCATTTTCTATTTTTATTTGCCAATAACTTTATGTAAATAACTTCATTGGAAATTTGCCAATATAAAATGTTGCTGATGAAGCTTTTTTTCCTTATCTTATCTAAAATGTTTTTATACGACCGCAAAATTTGAAAAATTTTTCGTTGTATATTGTTAGATAATGTATGCTGGACATTTGCCAGACATGACTATGATGTCATTTTCTATTTTTATTTGCCAATAACTTTATGTAAATAACTTCATTGGAAATTTGCCAATATAGAATGTTGCTGATGAAGTTTTTTTTATTGTTTTATACAATAAACAATGTATATTCACTTTTACTACCAACCTATCTTTACCATTCAGTGATAACAAGCACTTTATTTTACATTTTAATATTTTATGATGTATTTAAAAGAGTATTTATTGTTGCAAACTCCATTAGAAATTTGAATTGATATCAGTTTTGGAAAAAGGGAAACAGGGATGTGAAAAAAAAGGGGGGGGTTTAAATTTTTCTCATTTCAGATTTCATAAATAAAAAGAAAATTTCTTCAAACATTTTTTTGAGAGGATTAATATTCAACAGCATAGTGAATTGCTCAAAGGCAAAAAAAAACTTTTAAGTTCATTAGACCACATTCATTCTGTGTCAGAAACCTATGCTGTGTCAACTATTTAATTTTAGATTTAAAAAGTTTGAGGAAGAAATCTTTAATTGATTTGTAAAATCTTGACATTTGTTTTGTGTAAAAAAAACCATGTAATGTCAAAAATTTGATCACAATCCAAATTAAGAGCTGTATCACCCTTGAATGTTTTGTCCATACCTGCCCCAACTGTTCAGGGTTCGACCTCTGCGGTCGTATAAAGCTGTGCCCTGCAGAGCACCTGGTTGTTATCTAAATTCAGGACACGGCAGAAAGAGCTTTGCATGTGACTTTCAAGCACGGTCATCATTACTAACGGTATTCTGACCTCGAGTTGTTTCTCTTTTGTTTCTTTTTTGAGTCACTGTCCTATTATAAACTTCGACCTTTTCAAAAAGCTGAGGATTGTCTACCCAAGGAATAGATTCCTTAACATTGTAATGTATTTAGCCTTTTAAATTTCTCATTCGAGCGTCACTGATGCTTTTTTTGTAGACTTACTCGTGTCTGGCGTTTTTTATATCTATATACCTTTTTATATAAATTGGTTATTTTGAAAGTGTGTACAGGTATTCATAAACTTCAGAAATTCTTTGGCTAAACTAATTATACCCCCGCTTTAAAAAAGGGGGTATACTGTTTTACCTCTGTCTGTCAGTCCGTCCGTCCGTCCGTCAGTCCGTCAGTCAGTCCGTCCCATGAAACTTTCGTCACATTTTTCTCAGGAACTACACATCCACCCTTTCTGTAATTTGGTATCAACATTTATATATGTCAGCCATACCGTGTGATGCGTTTTCAGATTCATCACTTGACAACTTCCTGTTTACCGAAACACTTGTCTGATTTTACACATGATAGCCAAGTTGAAAATTTTCGTCACATTTTTCTCAGGAACTACAATACAAGGATTTCTGAAATTTGGTTTCAGGATTTATATAAGTCAGCTATACCGTGTGATGCGTTTTCAGATTCATCACTCGACAACTTCCTGTTTACCGAACACTTGCATATTTTTGTCGAGCCTGCAACTTTTGTTGCAGAAAGCTCGACATAGGGATAGTGATCCGGCGGCGGCGGCGGTGTTAGCTAACTTCTTAAAAGCTTTATATTTTAGAAGGTGGAAGACCTGGATGCTTCATACTTTGTATATAGATGCCTCATGTTACGAAGTTTCCGTCAGTCACATGTCCAATGTCCTTGACCTCATTTTCATGGTTCAGTGACCACTTGAAAAAAAAGTTCAAATTTTTTGTAATGTTGAATTCTCTCTTATTATAAGTAATAGGATAACTATATTTCATATGTGCGTACCTTGCAAGGTCCTCATGTCTGTCAGACAGTTTTCACTTGACCTCGACCTCATTTCATGGATCAGTGAACAAGGTTAAGTTTTGGTGGTCAAGTCCATATCTCAGATACTATAAGCAATAGGGCTAGTATATTCGGTGTATGGAAGGACTGTAAGGTGTAAATGTCCAACTGGCAGGTGTCATCTGACCTTGACCTCATTTTCATGGTTCAGTGGTTATAGTTAAATTTTTGTGTTTTGGTCTGTTTTTCTCATACTAAATGCAATATGTCTACTATATTTGTTGTATGGAATGATTGTAAGGTGTACATGTCTAGCGGGCAGATGTCATGTGACCTTGACCTCATTTTCATGGTTCAGTGGCCAATGTTAAGTTTTTGAGTTTTGATCTTTTTATCTAATACTCTATGCTATAGGTCAACTATATTTGGTGTATGGAAATATTTTATGATCTTTATGTCAGTTGCGCAGGTTTTATTTGACCATGACCTCATTTTCACGGTTCATTGCACAATGTTAAGTTTTTGTGTTTTTTAGTCTATTTGTCTTAAACTATTAGTAATAGGTCAACTATATATGTTGTATAGAAGCATTGTTAGCTGTACATGTCTGCCTGGCATGGTTCATCTGACCTTGACCTCATTTTTAAGGTTCATTGGTCTTTGTTTAGTTATCTTGGTTAATGTTAAGTTTATGTGACAGTTGTTATAATGCTTAACTTTATACTTAGGACTCAACATAATATCAATGATTAGTATAGAAGGTGAGACATTTCAGTGTGTGCACTCTTGTTACACTATTAATATTATCCACTTGCGGCGGGGGTATCATCAGTGAGCAGTAGCTCGCAGTTTCACTTGTTAATTTAAGCCTAATTAACATTAAAACAATTTCCCACTAACTAATAAAGTTACCTTATTGAACTATAAGGACTTTGTTAACTAAATCTATTAATTTAATTAGATATTATGAATTTTTATGACAATAGAGAAACATGCTAATAGGTACTAACCAAGCGGGCGTGAGCGATTTTGATCTTACAGTCGGTAACGAAAATCTTTATTTTGTTCACATAATATCAATGTGTACTTCAATCTAAACATAATTGCAGTTTTAAGAAATGATTTGGACGTAGGTTAATGATTAGAGATATCTCATTATTTCCTCAAAACAAGAACGATTACTAAAAACATGTGCGAATACTTGTCAAAGAAGTTTGCCCTGGTCTCATCCGATCTGAGCCGTATCACCCCTACCAGATCACCCCAGTTTGAGTTTCTTTGTTAAGCATGCTTTCCTTTGTTCTGTAACAATTTGGCGGGAATGTCAAATCCACTATAAAACTTATAATTATATATACTGAAAAGACTGTCTATCAAAATTAACGTAGAAAAAATCCAGTGTATATGCTGGGATTCGAACTCAAGACCTTTACAATATCAAGCCACGATACATACCACTATACCAGAACAACTGGATGCGAACTTATAGTAATTTAACATACTTAAAGGAAGCGATATCGTTTTATAAGTGGGGCGAGTTGTCAGACCTTTATTCAGTGGGGTTTAAACCTTTTTCGGTAATAAGTGAGTTTTCAGACTAATGGTTTAATTTAATTTTACACTTTTTTCGAAAGTGGGGCGAGTTGGTAAACAAGAGTAGGGCGTCTTTTTTATAAAGTGGCGATATAGTGTGGGGCGAGTTGACATTGTTTGATATCTACTAAGCGTGTTTGGGGGTCATAAAGGGTATACATCATATACATTTGTAGTAATATATAAAGTTTATTGTGATGGTTGTGTGGCGTTCTAAACTAGATTTTATGAATTGTAAATAAGTTTTGGTCTTATCTAAAACAGCTGGGATGTAAAATAGTTATCCCACTCGGACTTGGTGTGTCAGTGTTAGATCACCCTCTGGCCTTCTTATGGGATATTTATTAATGAACTTCAACTTGAACAATGAACAATTCACTCACACATTCAGTTTTCCAAGCATGACTAAAAACAGTGTGCAAAACTGATTGTTCTCAGTCGTGCTTGGAAGATATTGACTTGATATCATTTTTGTCGAGCCTGCAACTTTTGTTGCAGAAAGCTCGACATAGGTATAGTGATCCGGCGGCGGCGGCTACGGCGGCGGGGGCGTTAGCTAACTTCTTAAAAGCTTTATATTTTAGAAGGTGGAAGACCTGGATGCTTCATACTTTGTATATAGCAGGGGTTTCATTATTTTTTTAGACTGGAGGTACCTTTGAGATTATAGGGGGAACCAAACCCAAACGGTGAGGAGTCCTGGTAGGGGGGCTAGGGGGGCAAAGCCCCCCGGAAGCTCCTGGGTTTTAGGGATTTCAGCCTTAATTTTTGTCGAGCCTGCAACTTTTGTTGCAGAAAGCTCGACATAGGGATAGTGATCCGGCGGCGGCGTTAGCTAACTTTTTAAAAGCTTTATATTTTAGAGGGTGGAAGACCTGGATGCTTCATACTTTGTATATAGATGCCTCATGTTACGAAGTTTCCGTCAGTCACATGTCAAATGTCCTTGACCTCATTTTCATGGTTCAGTGACCACTTGAAAAAAAGTTCAGATTTTTTGTAATGTTGAATTCTCTCTTATCATAAGTAATAGGATAATTATATTTGGTATATGCGTACCTTGCAAGGTCCTCATGCCCGTCAGACAGTTTTCACTTGACCTCGACCTCATTTCATGGATCAGTGAACAAGGTTAAGTTTTGGTGGTCAAGTCCATATCTCAGATACTATAACCAATAGGTCTAGTATATTCGGTGTATGGAAGGACTGTAAGGTGTACATGTCCAACTGGCAGGTGTCATCTGACCTTGACCTCATTTTCATGGTTCAGTGGTTATAGTTAAGTTTTTGTGTTTTGGTCTGTTTTTCTCATACTTTATGCAATAGATCTACTATATTTGTTGTATGGAATGATTGTAAGATGTACATGTCTAGCGGGCAGATGTCATCTGACCTTGAGCTCATTTTCATGGTTGAGTGGTCAAAGTTAAGTTTTTGAGTTTTGGTCTTTTTATCTAATACTATATGCCATAGGTCAACTATATTTGGTGTATGGAAATATTTTATGATCTATATGTCAGTCCCGCAGGTTTTATTTGACCTCGACCTCATTTTCACGGTTCATTGCTCAGTGTTAAGTTTTTGTGTTTTGGTCTATTTTTCTTAAACTATAAGTAATAGGTCAACTATATTTGTTGTATGGAAGCATTGTTAGCTGTACATGTCTGCCTGGCATGGTTCATCTGACCTTGACCTCATTTTCATGGTTCATTGGTCTTTGTTTAGTTATCTTGGTTAATGCTAAGTTTATGTGACAGTTTTTAATAAAGTTTTATACTTAGGACTATCAACATAATATCAATAATTAGTAAAGAAGGCGAGACATTTCAGCGTGTGCACTCTTGTTTACTTTAAAAAATACGGTAAAGTCTGTAATATTTGCTTCAATTTTGGGTAAGTTAACATGGAATTGTTTTTTTTCTTGAGTATTTATCTGAAAATACATTGCTTATAATTATTTTGTAATCAGTTATAAAATATGTATGACCTATAATGCAGGGGTTTCATGTGAAATGTTGTTTAAATGTTTTGCTTGTTTTTATACTTTTATTAAATGTTTTGCATTTGTTCAATATTGTAAAAGAAATTTCATAAGTTACAAACATTGTAGTATATATTATTAAATTAACATGCTCTCATGCAAAACAGCAAACAAACGTTTTTGATATACGCTAAGTGTTGTGATGATTGTTCTGGTCAGATAAAAAACATGTATTAACTTTCACTTAACTTATATAAAGGGGTGATTGTGTTAGTAAAAATGTTGGTTTTTTTTTTTCACTTCTTCAGAGCTGTTTTTTTTTTTTTTAATTTTAAAAGTCTTAAATCTCGTCAGATATTATATTTTGTAAACGTAACAGTTATGTTACTTCAGGTTGTTTCACGAAGTCTTACACTAAAAATTTCCTGCAGAAAGCAGTCATTTAAATCACAACATAGAACACATATCGAGAAAACGGAGATCAGTGACAACGTCCAACGGGAAACGAACTGATTTGATACAATTAACGATTTTCTGAATTTCATAGAATGTTCACCTTTATAAAACCTTTTATTCATAAAATAATCTGTGATACAAGCTGCTTTCCTTTTATTAGACATAAGTATTGCTGTTGTTGTTTAAATTCATCAACAATTTGCCGCTTGAAAATATACTGCTAAATCGTCCCATTTTAAAGCGCTCTTACGATACAGATACAGACACGTGGTTTATAATTATCACTTCTCCTACTTTGGAGGTGTGCCTAAATTGGCAGATAGATCTATACTTTAACGCGGACCTCGACGAAGACACCTATAAACATACACATGAACGACGTACACGGAGATTATCACTTGAGGAAAGAAATAAATTAGATTTGAACGATCTTCAAAAGAATTTTACACATTATTTTTTTTTTTGTATTTTTATTTTTTCTGCCGGTACCAGACGCTTCCGTAGGCGGGTAAAAGTACCGGGTACCGGGTCTTAATGAATGCACTGATATAGATGCCTCATGTTACGAAGTTTCCGTCAGTCACATGTCCAATGTCCTTGACCTCATTTTCATGGTTCAGTGACCACTTGAAAAAAAAGTTCAGATTTTTTGTAATGTTGAATTCTCTCTTATTATAAGTAATAGGATAACTATATTTGATATGTGCGTACCTTGCAAGGTCCTCATGTCTGTCAGACAGTTTTCACTTGACCTCGACCTCATTTCATGGATCAGTGAACAAGGTTAAGTTTTGGTGGTCAAGTCCATATCTCAGATACTATAAGCAATAGGGCTAGTATATTCTGTGTATGGAAGGACTGTAAGGTGTACATGTCCAACTGGCAGGTGTCATCTGACCTTGACCTCATTTTCATGGTTCAGTGGTTATAGTTAAATTTTTGTGTTTTGGTCTGTTTTTTTCATACTATATGCAATAGGTCTACTATATTTGTTGTATGGAATGATTGTAAGGTGTACATGTCTAGCGGGCAGATGTCATGTGACCTTGACCTCATTTTCATGGTTCAGTGGTTATAGTTAAATTTTTGTGTTTTGGTCTGTTTTTTTCATACTATATGCAATAGGTCAACTATATTTGTTGTATGGAATGATTGTAAGGTGTACATGTCTAGCAGGCAGATGTCATGTGACCTTGACCTCATTTTCATGGTTCAGTGGTCAAAGTTAAGTTTTTTGTGTTTTGGTCTTTTTATCTAATACTATATGCCATAGGTCAACTATATTTGGTATATGGAAATATTTTATGATCTTTATGTCAGTAGCGCAGGTTTCTTTTGACCATGACCATTTTGACGGTTCATTGCACAGTGTTAAGTTTTTGTGTTTTGGTCTATTTTTCTTAAGCTATAAGTAATAGGTCAACTATATATGTTGTATAGAAGCATTGTTAGCTGTACATGTCTGCCTGGCATGGTTCATCTGACCTTGACCTCTTTTTCATGGTTCATTGGTCTTTGTTTTGTTATCTTGGTTAATGTTAAGTTTATGAGACAGTTGTAATAAAGCTTTATACTTAGGACTATCAACATAATATCAAATATTAGTATAGAAGGCGAGACATTTCAGCGTGTGCACTCTTGTCTTTTCGTTTACACCATGACAAGTTATAGAACAAGTTAGCATTTTGTACCTGTATTATGTATTTTTGTGTGGTAGGGGACTATATGTATTGCCATGCAATTCTCAGAATGCTTGTTAATAAAGATAGTTTGACTTCATCATTATCTTCTATTCAAATTCAATTATTTCAATTCAAATGGAAACAAAAATTCAGCAACAATCTTTTGGTGACCAGTCAGTTGGAATTAGATTCATATATATTGCTTTTCTTTTTTTAAAGAAAGCATCTTGTTTTTCAGATGTTCCAGATTCTAAAACTTTTGATGTGACCCTGGTGACTACATTACTGAGGAACTTGACTCCAATGAATCCTCAATCTTGTGGCTTTGACTGTTTACCTCATCCTATGGAAACCACACCAGCTGCAGATCTAACAAGAATCAAATACTACAGAAATTACCTAGCTTATCTGAAAAATATCAACATTGAATCTCATTACTTCAACACAGCATGGACTGATATAACTGATGTATGTATAAATTAATGTTTACTAGAACACACCCGCGAAATCGCGGGCATTCAAAGCGTAGTTTAAAGTATGTAAAGTGTTGTTGGAAGAATTTTGTAAAATATTTAATGACTGGAGAATTTCAGCAAAAGTATCATAAGTCATAGGTTATTGGGGACAGGAAAATGCTTTTTTTTTTTATTCCTCCTCCTTTATATCCAATATTCCCATTTTTTGGTTTTCTATCAATTTCAATATGAACATACATTTAGTATGTTATGAACATTCAAGTAAGGAGCCTGTAATTCAGTGGTTGTTGTTTGTTTATGTGTTACATATTTGTTTTTCGTTCATTTTTTTGTACATAAATAAGGCCGCTAGTTTTCTGGTTTGAATTGTTTTACATTGTCAGTTCGGGGCCTTTTAAAGCTGAGTATGCGGTATGGGCTTTGCTCATTGTTGAAGGTCGTACGGTAACCTATAATTGTTAATATCTGTGTCATATTGGTCTCTTGTGGAGAGTTGTCTCAACATGGCAATCATACCACATCTGTGTCATATTGGTCTCTTGTGGAGAGTTGTCTCAACATGGCAATCATACCACATCTTCTTTTTTTGTAATCAATGATTTTTGTAAAAGATTTAATGACTGGAGAATTTCAGAAAAGGTATCAAAAGTTCACATGAATATTTTTAGCGCTTATCTGTATATTATGAACATTCATTACTATATAAATATAGTGTATTTACTTTCAATTCTAAGTTTACTAATCGATCCATAGTGGTCATTGATATAGTATACAGACCCTCTCTATTTAATAAACTCTGTGACTGCCGTGGATAGTAAACTTGAAAATGATAGCAGATAGAATTCTGAAAATACACTTTATTCTTTGTATATGTACGTTCAAAGTATACAGAAAAACGCAAAACCGGAAGTCTAATCTTACTTAAAATTTCGTCCAATGACGGGACAATATCCGGATGCCTTTTTTCTCGTTTTTCTCCAAAAATAACTCAATCTGAATAATCATATGAATGGATGACAAATGGCATTATGCACTGTACCTATAGGACACAGAGGCGTGTTGATCAATTAATTGTGGAAAGAAGAGAAGCGACACCCAAAATAAGGTCTTCTCGTTTAATAGTATAGATACGACCGCAAAAATTGAAAATTTAAACACAAGGTTTATGACCATAAAAGGAAGGTTGGGATTGATTTTGGGTGTTTTGGTCTTAACAGTTTAGGAATTAGGGGCCAAGAAGGGCCCAAATAAGCATTTTTCTTGGTTTTTGCACAATAACTTTAGTATAAGTTAATAGAAATCTATGAAATTTTAACACAAGGTTTATGACTACAAAAGGAAGGTTTGGATTGATTTTAGGAGTTTTGGTCCTAACGAAATTAGGGGCCAAAAGAGTCCAAAATTAAACATTGTTTGATTTCATCAAAAATTGAATAATTGGGGTTCTTCGATATAACGAATCTAACCGTGTATTTAGATTCTTAATTTTTGGTCCCGTTTTCAAATTGGTCTACATTAAGGTCCAAAGGGTCCAAAATTTAACTCAGGGCTCACGCTACCAGGCGACTTGGGCGAAGAAGTCGCCTTCCCGACCGTCACTTCGCTTTCCCCGACCCCCAAAAGCGAAAACAAGTCGCCCTGTTCTTGACGATAGTCGCTTTCAGTCGCTTCCGTCATCGGACATTTTCAATTTTTGTCGAGCCTGCAACTTTTGTTGCAGAAAGCTCGACATAGGGATAGTGATCCGGTGGCGGCAGCGGCGGCGGTGTTAGCTAACTTCTTAAAAGCTTTATATTTTAGAAGGTGGAAGACCTGGATGCTTCATACTTTGTATATAGATGCCTCATGTTACGAAGTTTCCGTCAGTCACATGTCCAATGTCCTTGACCTCATTTTCATGGTTCAGTGACCACTTGAAAAAAAAGTTCAAATTGTTTGTAATGTTGAATTCTCTCTTATTATAAGTAATAGGATAACTATATTTCATATGTGCGTACCTTGCAAGGTCCTCATGTCTGTCAGACAGTTTTCACTTGACCTCGACCTCATTTCATGGATCAGTGAACAAGGTTAAGTTTTGGTGGTCAAGTCCATATCTCAGATACTATAAGCAATAGGGCTAGTATATTCGGTGTATGGAAGGACTGTAAGGTGTAAATGTCCAACTGGCAGGTGTCATCTGACCTTGACCTCATTTTCATGGTTCGGTGGTTATAGTTAAATTTTTGTGTTTTGGTCTGTTTTTCTCATACTATATGCAATAGGTCTACTATATTTGTTGTATGGAATGATTGTAAGGTGTACATGTCTAGTGGGCAGATGTCATGTGACCTTGACCTCATTTTCATGGTTCAGTGGTCAATGTTAAGTTTTTGAGTTTTGGTCTTTTTATCTAATACTCTATGCTATAGGTCAACTATATTTGGTGTATGGAAATATTTTATGATCTTTATGTCAGTCGCGCAGGTTTTATTTGACCATGACCTCATTTTCACGGTTCATTGCACAGTGTTAAGTTTTTGTGTTTTGGTCTATTTTTCTTAAACTATAAGTAATAGGTCAACTATATATGTTGTATAGAAGCATTGTTAGCTGTACATGTCTGCCTGGCATGGTTCATCTGACCTTGACCTCATTTTCAAGGTTCATTGGTCTTTGTTTAGTTATCTTGGTTAATGTTAAGTTTATGTGACAGTTGTTATAAAGCTTAACTTTATACTTAGGACTATCAACATACTATCAATGATTAGTATAGAAGGCGAGACATTTCAGCGTGTGCACTCTTGTTACTAAGTTGATGAAACATCAATTTTTTACTGATAATTAAAGAAATTCAGACATAAACGATTCATTATCTTTAGAAAAGAGGTTGAAGCATTGTCTTCGCAGTGTGTAGCAGGTTATTTGATAAAAATACAACTTTTTATCACTTCGTGCATTTCCGCAAGTTCTGGTGCTTGTTACTCGAAAACGTACATCAACCTAAATTTCGGCGGCAAAATAAGTTTGTTACTTCATTTAAACGTGATAAAAGTTGCCTCCAGTAAATGTTTAATCCATTTATTGCATTAAAACAGTCATGTTCCTTTCCAAATAACTTGTCAAACATCGTTTATTTTTGTAAATTTTCTTGCATTCGTCCGCCATTGACCGATTTCTAAACTACGGATCTGAACCGGACCAGCTATGACCGAAATCCGTACTTTTACAAAAATTACTACGGACGCACGGATAGAACAGCTGACAGAAGAATATTGATTCCAAAGGGAAAAATTACGCATTCCACACGCATTAAGAAACTTTTGGTTACATCTAATTGATTGGTGTATATAATTCCCTATATTTTTTATGGATTGTTTCAAACTATTGATTAAAGTTGCTTAACTCTGAGACTATTCTACTAATATCAATATATTATGGCCCAGCTTAATAACTTTTTATATTTTTTTATGAGAAACACTTAATTTCATACACAAGATAATTTTTAATTAAATTGTAATTGATATATTATAATTTCTTTACATTTTTTAAAATAAATTTTTTTTTTTAGTGCTAGATATTTAGTTGGTAGTTTCTCACAAGAACCTTAGTAAAACTTAAACAACTTTTAATTTCAAATGTTACTTTAATTGTAATTTTTTACTCATGAATTGAACAACATAAAAAGAACATTATTTACATATGGCCCTTTATACTATTGTAAAATGCAAACATTGTAGCGCACTGCGCGAATGAGCACTTCTCTTTCAAATCTCACCACTTCTCCCTATCAGTTTCAAAAAGAGAAGTCACTTCTCCCTATAATTCTGAAGTAGTGTGAGCCCTGTTAACTTAGTTTGATTTTAACAAAAATTGAATTCTTGGGGTTCTTTGATATGCTGAATCTTAACATGTACTTAGTTTTTTGATTATGGGCCCAGTTTTCAAGTTGGTCCAAATTGGGGTCCAAAATTAAACTTTGTTTGATTTCAACAAAAAATCAATCTATGGGGTCCTTCAATATGCTGAATCTAACCATGTATTTAGATTTTTAATATTTAGGACCGGTTGTCAAATTGGTCCACATTGAGGTCTGAAGGGTCCAAAATTGAAGTTTATTTGATTTCATCAAATATTGAATTCTTGGGGTTCTTTGATATGATGAATCTAACCATGTATTTAGATTTTGGATATTGGAATACCACAAAGGGATTGTAAGAATTGTCTGTGGGAGTTATGGCTCAAACCATTAAGGAATAAGGTGCAAAAAAAGGGGGAAAAGGGTTTCCAGGTTAATGGACAATTACTTAAGTACAAAACATAATTTAAAAGCAGTGTTAGGTTGGTAATTGAAACTCATTTTAATAGCTCACCTAAATAAACTGCTCTTAAATTATGTATATTGGAAATTTGCCAAAAACTGTTAACCCTTTCAACGCTACACAAAAAAATAGAAAAATGGCTGCTGCTGCTGCATTTTTTGTGTGTTCATTCATTAGAACAGTATATTCCTTTTCAGGCTGCTGTATCTTTTTTATTATAAGAGATACAGAGAAAGTTATTGCATGAAAATTGCTCAGGAGAGTATGAACTGTAATGTTAGGCAGTTATTTCAGTAAAATATTTATCAGGTTACCTGCATTTTCAGGTAATTAACAGGTAAAAGGTGTAATTTATTACATTTGTGTTGAATTTTGAATAAAAACTACTTTAAGTCTTCATCTATTTTGTTGTTTTATCTGCCAAATAATAAAGAAGACACGAGTTGCTCGATTCTGTAGTGTATTGCACCATACACAACGTATTATGTAATCGTGGCACAAATCAGTGGCTCTGCCCTCAAAATTTTCAGTCAACCCCCGTTTTCCCCCCTTTTCTACGTCTCGTAATGATCGATCAAATCATATTTCCCACACAAATTGACTGTAATAAACACATTGAGATAACAAGAAACCTTTTAACTAATCTTTGTTTTCAGTTTCGGCATAGAAATGCTGAAATATTTCCATATTAACAGCTTCGTTTCCGATTTCCGCCATTTGCATTTGTCAAAATATTTGTTTTTATTTTCCTTCAATTTTCCTTCTACTGCATGATTTTACAATAAAAACGCAAATGAGACCTTGTATATCCTCGATTCATACAAGGAAAAATTAGAGAGGACCCGAATGAAAACCGAATGGTTTAAGAGTCCTTATGAAAAATCCATTGTCATCGCGGCATATTTTTTTTAAATCAATCTATATTCAGATAACTTTTAAAATATGCATTTTTATATCCAAAATAATAGTATATCTTGTGGTTTCATATTTTTCTAAGATTATAATTTCTTTTGAAAAAATTATCAAAATTTTGAAGAGGACAATTATAATCATGATAATTTCTGAACATCATTATAAAATCATCTTCAATATACCTATGACAGATTAAATTTCATTCCCAAGGCAATAAACTATTGTGTCTTAATTTGTATATTAGCTAAATCATGTATATAAGAATTTCTGATTATTACCTATCCAGTGTTAACATCCTGATTATTACCTATTTTAATGTCACATTTGCATGGTCATGTTCAGTAAATACAAATACTTAAATTATTTATTTTGAATTTGAATAAAAAAAAATGTTTAGACTAAATTAAATTAGTAGACAATGTACATACAATGCAGTTAACACAGTAAAGTTTATGACAACTAACTTGATAATACTACATCTATAAAAAATATTTTGAGCTTCATAAAATACTTTAAAAAAGTTTATACCATGTTAACATAAAAAATATGCATACAGATAGATTTTTTTGTTATGTTTTCCTGACATATTGAATGTTAACATAAAATAATTATGTAGAAAATGCAAAAAATCTGCAGTCAGATGTGAATGCACATGATCAAAGGAGATGTGGGATATATCAATGATGCATCACCCCAACAGTTAGGCAACAATAAAGTAACCAAAACACAATTGAACACCTGTAAAAAAATATGACTCATGATTAGAAAGTCCTTTAAATTTAAAATCATTGTGGAATAAAAGACCATTGTATGTTACTACTTTTCAGTTAGATAACATGTACATGTATAAATGGCATAAATGAATTTTGAAAAACCATGCTAACCGGGCACAATTCATATAAAAATTTCACATGAAAATATATAGTTTAGGTTCAAAGTATTTCCAAATTATAGTGATTTAATATTCTATGTTAAATCTAAAAAGAATAAAATTATGATGCTAACTTTGCACTTTTAATGTGTTTTTTTTTATTTCTTTTTAATTTAAGACAATGTAGCAATTAACATGATAAAATTCTTATAGATATTTTATTCATTGTAATTTTTGAGAAAAGAGGCAACAACCTACATAATATAAAAAAGAAGATGTGGTATGATTGTCAATGAGCCAACTGTCCACAAGAGACCAAAATGACACTCATTGGCGAATCCAGGGGTGGTTCTGGGGTTGGAACCCCCTTTTTTTGGCCGATCAATGCATTTGAATGGGGACATACAGTTGGAACCCCCCTTTTTGTCCTGGGTTGGGACCCTCCCTTTTTTAAAATGGCTGGATCCGCCCCTGACACAGACATTAACAACTATAGGTCATCGTACGGCCTTCAACAGTAAGCAAAGCCCATACCTCATAGTCGGCTATAAAAGGCCCTAATAAGACAATGTAAAACAATTCAAACGAGAAAACTAATGGCCTTATTTATATAAAAAAATGAACGAAAAACAAATATGTAACACATTAACAAACGATTATCACTGAAATACAGGCTCCTGACTTGGGACAGGCACATACATATATAATGTGGCGGGGTTAAACATGTAAGCGGGATCCCAAACCCTTGTTTAAACTTTAATATATATGAATCCTTAAGTACATGACAAAACAATTACTAATGGAATTAGCACAATTTGTTTAACCAACTGTGTTTAAATGGCAACTGTTTATGACTCTGTGCATTGTTTCAGGAACATTAATTTAATAATATTGTTTTATTTTGATGATTAATGCTATTTTAAACTATCTAATACCTATTCACTTTCAATGCCTTACCCATACAGAAAAAATGATAGGATGGCCAACTGCATTGCTCAACTGGCCGCCAGTTGAACTAACAGTTGAGGGCCAGTTGAGGGCTAGCTGGCCATCAGTTGAGCAAATAGTTGAGGGCCAGTTGAGGGCTACCTGTATTTTTGCCATGCAAATTAGGTAGCCCTCAACTATCTATGCTCAACTTTATGCAAATTAGTTGAGCAATGTTGAGAAAATATCATAGTTGAAGGCTAGGTGTCCAACAGTTGAGCAATTAGAGTTGAGGGCTACCTGGCCAACAGTTGAGGACCAGGTCATTAAAAGTTGAGGGCTAGGTGGCCAATAGTTAAGGGCCAGGTCATTAAAAGTTGAGGGCTAGGTCTTTAAAAGTTGAGCATTACCTGGTACTTGCAAACTGATGACTACACATTGTAGAAAAAATAAATTTTAATTGTGTATTTTTATAGCCAAAATACTGCTGAAAGATTTCAACTCACAACAGACTACATGACTGCTTTATCCTTGCTTTTTAAAAGTTTTCTTGTAAATAAAAACAGATCTCTAGTTTTATACCAAATTCATTATATTAGAATATTCTGATTTTATAAGTAATACCTTCTAAAACAAATTGTCTTAATAATGAATAAATATGTCTCCTATGTCTTACACATTTTGATAATATATAAATTAATGCATGAATATGTTGTCTCAATTTTTTCTTCACTCTAAAAAGTTATGAAGACACTTTAAATATTTCCTTTTTGAACTAAAAGCATAATTTACACTTATTCAAAATGGTGGAAACTCTAATCCAATGTACTTACCTAAAGATGTTTCCAGAAATATATGTTAAAACATCAATCTTCCTAAATCCAAAAGTCATGTCATCACAAGAATACACTGCACTATACAATGTCAAAACAGTTATTTGTAACTTTTTGATCTCCATCCATTGTAAAATTCATATTTCATTCATGATACATAGAAGACATCTTTGCTTGCCATGTGCATGCTCAAGCCCAGTTCAAATTTTAAATTTTGTAACAAAAACCTATATTATGTCAAAAATTTGATCACAATCCAAATTCAGACAGAATCAAGCTTGAATATTGTGACCAAATTTGCCCCAACTGTTCAGGGTTCAACCACTGGGGTCGTATAAAGCTGTGCCCTGCGGAGCACCTGGTTTACATTGAAAAAAGTTTATTCAAATGCAATCAATAAAAAGAAGATAAGCCATCATAAGAACTGATTGCCAATGAGACAACTCTCTGCAAGAGACCAGATGACACAGAAATTAACAACTATAGGTCACCATATTGCAAGTATTGTTTTTTTCTACTTATGATCAAATATGATTTTGTGAATTTAATGGCAATAAATAAAAAATGATATTTTTGTGAAAAAAATACCGTATGGTATTTATTATAAGGAACAGAATAAGGTAGCAAAATGAGTACTGAGAAATGTTTCCTGCCTTGTCAAACTGTCTATCAATCATGTCTACTAAATATGTCTCCTACAGTGCCAAATAGGTACTTATATGTTATATAAGTTAGGTTTATACATAGTTTGATTTTAATTACTCAGTAGTCATTATTTTAGGATTTTCCCAGGATGTGTATTTTCTTTGCTGTTGAGATGAAACAGATTTATTATCATATGTCAATCAGTTAGATGTGAAGTTTATCACATGTTCTTAGCAGGAGGTCTAATTACATCAGTTCCAATACAAATATACATGTCTTGTTAATTAGTGACCACTTGTGGCATTTGGCTTCCTTTGTCCTTTGTTTCTTGATACATTAATCTGGATGCAGTTTTAACTCCTCCCACTTAGGAGTATCCCATTAAGAAGTTGTGTATTAAAAACCTGTGTATGCTGCCTTGAGTATTCATTTATTTAAATGCAGATTAAGCAGTTATAAGAATAATATTGGCTCTAATAGTGTTTTAGCTAAAAACTTGAACTTTCAGTGTTTGGATTACTTTACCAAAGCTATATTACAGTTTTTAAACAACTAAATTTAATTCAGACTATTTAACCTGAAAAATAAACATTATTTTGGGATAATTACTGACAACAAAATGTCTGGCAGAGGAAAAGGTGTGCGAAGGAAAACTAGGAGTTCTCCGTATGAGACCCAATGGGATTCTAATAACCCTTCAAACTGGACAATAAACAAACTAAAAGAAGAACTTAACAAAAAGGGAATAAGAACACCTACTGGTATGTCTAAACAAGTGTTAAAACAACTTTATTTAGAGAATTGTTTTGATGGAGTAACACCTTTAGAGACACAACAGACAGAGACCGTTAGTGATGAGATTAACACAGATTCCTCACCAGAGAGCACTCTTCCAATTACCTTAGCAGAATCAGTGCATCAACACAGAAGCAGTGTTTCAAATAGGGAAAATGAGAATGGTGGAACAGACAGGAACATAGCTCAGTGTTTTGCAGGATTACAAGAGACCTTCAAACAGCTAATTTACAGAGACAATTATACTCATGACACAGGTAGAGATCGCGAATTCAACCTTCAACAGTGGTACAACCATGCAGGGATTGGAAATAGGAGTGAAACTTCTAACAGAGGAAATAACACTGTTTTACATGGAAATACACAAGAGCATGCATCTTTCATCTCAGGAGCACAAGTTGGAAATGTTTCATGTGGAGTGCGTTCGGATGAATATTCTAATGTGGACATTATATCTCCCTCTATTCAAAAGCAAATCATTGACGGTAAGGATGTTAATTTGGCATCTCTTCTTATCCCAAATTATGAAACTCCCCAAGTTCACTCTGTTGCAGCTAATGGCTTAGAATTAAATATTTCTGGGAAGCCAGATCCCCGTCTTAATAGAAAACTCACAATTCAAGAATTCATTAAGGCATTTGGCAAGTTTAAAAGGGTCATGTCATCAGTTTACCCTGACCGTAGAGCAGAGCTAGATGCTTATGAAGATGAGATAATAGATATTAGTAATTTTTATGGTGACAGATTTTATGATTACCATAAATTGTTTTCTGCAAAATCAGCAGCTCTTTTAAGGGAGAGAAGGATTAAGGTTGACTGGAGCAAAAGAGATAGAGATCTTCTTTCATTAATAGTTGCTGGTGGGAATGTAAATGTTTGCAAAATTTGTAATTTGGTTGATCACACTACTGCTTTTTGTCCTATGCAAACCTCCATGGCGTATCAAGACTACCCAGATAAAGTATCAAGGCAGGTAGACACTACTGATAAGTTAGGTAGAAAGAAGATTTATCATTCTGGGCGGGAGGTGTGCAATAATTTTAATACCAGTAGGGGTTGTACCAGGAGTTTTTGTCATTTTTCACATATCTGTAGTAGATGTAAAGTTGCTGGTCATACCCTATTATCTTGTCAAAAAGTTTTCCCCTCTCAAGGTAGGACTGAAGTACAATCTAAGCCACATACAGTAAACTCTTCACAAAAGTTTGAGAAAATAACAACAAATAAGCAAGGTCAATGACTACATGATTTTCCATATCTGGCAACTACTCCAATTAATGTTATTAAACTTGCAAAAGAATTAATATTTCATCCTGACAAAAAATTTGTAAACTATTTATGCAATGGCTTAGAGAAAGGGTTTGATACTATGGTATCTACAACAGATTTACCTACAAAAGAATGTAGGAATAGTTTATCTGCTAGGACACAACCAGATGTGGTTTCTGAATTGATAGAGAAAGAAGTTTTTAAAGGTTTCTTGTATGGGCCTTTTAAGGATCCCCCTTTTCAAAAATATAGGGTAAGCCCAATTGGTATTGCAGAAGGGAAATATTCTGGTAAAAAGCGCTTAATATTGGACTTATCTTCACCACATAATGATGACAAACATCTAAGTATTAATGATCTTATTGACAAACAGGATTGCTCAATGTCTTATGTAAGAATAGATGACGCCATTGATGTTATTTTGAAATTTGGAAGAAATTCCTGGCTTTGCAAGTTCGACATATCCGACGCGTTCAAAAATTGTCCAATTATACCAAGTCAGTGGCCTCTTTTCTGCATAAAATGGGGAAAAATGTATTATTTTTATGTCCGTTTAACTTTTGGATGTCGTTCAAGCCCCAAAATTTTTGACCATTTATCCCAGGCTTTGTGTCATATTGCAGAAAACAATTACAAAGTTAATAGCATTTTGCATTTATTGGATGATTTCCTAACCATAGATCCACCAGATGCTGATGGTGAGAGGACTATGGCTATAATGATGATGATTTTCAAAAAACTGAACATTCCTATAGCAAAACATAAGACAATAGGTCCTGTTAAATGTTTAGAATATTTGGGTATTATTTTAGATTCTGAAAAAATGGAAGCTCGACTACCCCTTAATAAAGTCGATCGCATTTGTGAATTCATCAAAAAATTATGCAGGAAAAAATCTTGTACAAAAAGGGAATTGTTGCAGCTTTTGGGCCACTTAAACTTTGCTTCACGTGTCATTTTACCTGGTAGATCCTTTGTTTCATACCTCATAGGGCTGTCCACTACTGTCAATGATTTGCATCATTATGTTAAATTAGATAAGGAATGCCGTGTTGACCTAGAATTTTGGTTACTTTTTCTGAGCAGCTGGAATGGTGTGAACATGTTTTACAGTAGACAATTTTACTCAAGTTATGATATGGAACTTTTTACTGATGCCTCATCAACAAAAGGATTTGGTGGATATTTCAAGGGAGAATGGTTTTATTCATCATGGCCATCAAACATTGCTTATCCTGACAAAACATTTTCAATGGCTTTTCTTGAATTATACCCTATTGTAGTATCCGCAATACTGTGGGGCTCACAGTGGACAACAAAACGCATTCTTTTTTGGTGTGACAATGAAGCTACAGTAGCTATAGTAAAAAAGGGACGTTCAAAGTGTTTACAAATAATGAAATTAATGAGAAAACTTACATGGTGTGCTTGTAAATACAACTTTCATTTTAGTGCGAAACATGTTCCAGGATATCAGAATGATATAAGTGATGCTCTATCTCGTTTACAGATAGAAAGATTCCGCAAACTAGCTCCCAGTGCAGCACAACATCCAATGAAGTGCCCAAGCAGCTCAGATGTAATGTGGTCCTAAATCAAGCAGTGAATGAACTTTGGAACAGTGCTATTGCTAATACTACAAGAACTGTTTATGATACCGGGTTCAGAAAATTTGAGACTTTTATGTTATTGAATGGTTTTCAATTTTCTAGTTTACCTCCTATTTCTGAGGATATTTTAATTTATTTCATAGCCCACGTTTTAAAGTTCTGAGTTTACAATACTCTACCATTAAACTATATTTATGTGGAATTAGGTATAAATATGTACAGGGTAATCAAAATGATCCCTTACAATCTGCTCATAATACACCTTTAATTAGACTTGATTATGTTTTAAATTCTGTAAAAAGACTGCAAAAAACAAAAAATCACATAAGATTACCAATAACTTTCGAAATTTTGGAAAAAATTGTAAATTGTTTGAGAAAAGGTTTTTGTTCCAAGTTTACTGATTTAATGTTAAGAACTGCATGCATTGTCGCATTTTATGGATTTCTGAGATGTGGAGAGTTTACAGTGTCAAAGGCCTCACAATTTGATCCACATATAAATTTATGTATTGAAGATGTTGTATTTCACACAGACTTAGTAGTTTTGAAATTAAAACAATCAAAAACTGATCCTTTTAGAAAAGGCATAAATATACAGCTACATAAATTAGGTCAGCTTATCTGCCCTTACACAATTTTGTTAGAATATATACAAATAAGGAAAGAATTATCTCCTACTAATCAAACTGATCCACTTTTCATAACCATTGATAAGAAACCTCTGGAGAGACAATATTTCATCACTTGTATTAAAAAAGTACTGGATATATGTGGTTTTAACTCAAGTCATTATAATGGTCATAGTTTTAGAATTGGGGCAGCTACTAGTGCTGGTAAGGCAAAAATAGAAGATCACTTGATAAAAACATTAGGGCGCTGGACTTCAGATAGTTACACCAGATACATTAGGGTAACTCCAGCATCTATTAAAACAGCTCAAAGTAGGTTAGGTAGAATTTAAGGAAATGATTATTTTCAAATGTTCCATACGCATGTTTTTTACAGAGTTTCTGGATGATATTGTTTTTGTTTGACAATTGATCTTGATATTGTGTTATTATTATGTGATAACTTTTATTATTATTATTTTTTTTTTCTTTTTCTTTTCATGGCTTTATTGAAGGTACCCCCTCCCTTACCTCACAAATCCTTGGGGACACTCAGCTGTTACCATCTGTGTTATGGACATTTATGAAATTTTATCACTGGTTGTTTCAAAAATTTCACTCATCCCCCAAGAATTTCTGGTGATAAACTGTCAAATTTCATACAAATTCATTCCAACACCAATTCAACATCAACACTACTAGGCTTCCTCATAGCCTCCTATAGGCTTCCTCATTGTCTCATTATAGGCTTCCTCATAGCCTCATAGGCATGATAGCCTCTAGGAATGATAGCCTCATAGGCTTCCTGATAGCCTCATGCATTTATTTTGAACCATCGTTCCAATTGGATTGGTGTGATGTCAAGCCAGGGGTCTATACTTTGCTACTTTCAGTATGCACATAGCTAGGCTCTTGGTTTAGGCATGGAGCAAAAAATTAAATTTTTTAGCTGAGTAGTTTCCCCAAGGGCCAAATTATAATTGTGATGTATATCTATAAAATAAAAGTTGTAATTAAATTATGATTTATGTTTAATTCAAACATGAATACCAATGGCATTGCTACACAGTATTTCCCAGGAGTTTATTTACAAGATAGGTTATAGCAGGAAAAATTAGGTCGATAATAATGTGAGCACTAAATCCTTAATTTTACATATCATGAGTTCAAATGGTGTGTTCTGAAAGAAGTCAGGGGTAATTAAATTATTGAAATTACTATGAAATTACTATGAACTCATTATGTGTGACTTTGAGGATTTTGTTCACTGACACATTTATTAGCGGAATTAAAATATAGGGCAGAAAGTTGCATCAGGATGGTTTAATTGTCAGGTCAAAGAATTTGCAAAAGATATGAGGTTGGATGTTTGCTCAGGTGTTAACACACAGTTCCCTATTACATAACAGATTACCAAAGAAAAGATACAGTATAAATAACAGACAATTAAAATAAGATTAGAACAGCATCACATCAAACAGAAATAGATTTACCCGAAAAATATTTACAAAGAATCAGAACACAATGCAAACATGGAACAAATGACAATTAAACATATTCAGGATCATTTCTGAGAATTTTGTATAAACTGTCTATTAAACTTTGAGCTGAAAACACCTGTCCTACAAAGCGCATCATTGATTCTGATCAGTAAGACTGGTTTCAGAGAATAGTATACCTTTTACCTTTTAAAAAGTACCTGACAAAGAACTAGTTAAAAATTATCGATTGCAAGTAAACATGTTGAAGAAAAAGGTTTTGCATTTGAATAAACAGAATACAGAAACATGTCAAATTAATATTTGTTTTCTTGTTTTTGTTTATAATAAATTACTTTGTTCATCAAAGTTGGATTAAATTTATTTTCTGCAGAATAATTGTACTTGTCCCGACGGACAAGTTTGCTACAGCTTTTACTTGTCCGACCTTTTTATATGACTGCAAAAATTTATATTTTTCGTCGTATATTGCTATCACGTTGGCGTCGTCGTCGCCGTCTTGCGTCGTCTTGTGTCGTCGTCTTCCGAATACTTTTAGTTTTCGCACTCTAACTTTAGTAAAAGTTAATAGAAATCTATGAAATTTTAACACAAGGTTTATAACCACAAAAGAAAGATTGGGATTGATTTTGGGAGTTTTGGTCCCAAAATTTTAGGAATAAGGGGCCAAAAAGGGCCCAAAAAGGGCCCAAATAAGCATTTTCTTGGTTTTCGCACTATAACTTTAGTTTAAGTGAATAGAAATCTATGAAATTTTGGCACAAGGTTTATGACCACAAAAGGAAGGTTGGGATTGATTTTGGGAGTTTTAGTTCAAACAGTTTAGGAATTAAGGGCCAAAAAAGGGCCCAAATAAGCATTATTCTTGGTTTTCGCACAATAACTTTAGTATAAGTAAATAGAAATCAATGAAATTTAAACACAAGGTTTATGACCACAAAAGGAAGGTTGGGATTGATTTAGGGAGTTGAGGTCTGAACTGTTTAGGAATTAGGGGCCAAAAAGGGGCCCAAGTAAGCATTATTCTTGGTTTTCGCACCATAACTTTAGTATAAGTAAATTCTTTGAAATTTAAACACAAGGTTTATGACCATAAAAGGAAGGTTGGGTTTGATTTTGGGAGTTTTGGTCCCAACAGTTTAGGAATAAGGGGCCCAAAGGGTCCAAAATTGAACTTTGTTTGATTTCATCAAAAATTGAATAATTGGGGTTCTTTGATATGCCGGATCTAACTGTGTATGTAGATTCTTAATTTTTGGTCCCGTTTTCCAATTGGTCTACATTAAGGTCCAAAGGGTCCAAAATTAAACTTAGTTTGATTTAAACAAAAATTGAATCTTTGGGGTTCTTTGATATGCTGAATCTAAAAATGTACTTAGATTTTTTATTATTGGCCCAGTTTTAAAGTTGGTCCAAATCGGGGTCCAAAATTAATACCAAAGGGTCCAAAATTAAACTATGTTTGATTTTAACAAAAATTGAATTCTTTGGCTATTTTGGTATGCTGAATTTAATCATGTACTTAGATTTTTATACGACCGCAAATTTTGAAAAAATTTTCGTCGTATATTGCTATCACGTTGGCGTCGGCGTCGTTGTCGTCGTCGTCGTCGTCGTCGTCGTCGTCCGGCGTCCGAATACTTTTAGTTTTCGCACTCTAACTTTAGTAAAAGTGAATGGAAATCTATGAAATTTTAACACAAGGTTTATGACCACAAAAGGAAGGTTGGTATTGATTTTGGGAGTTTTGGTCCCAACATTTTAGGAATTAGGGGCCAAAAAGGGCCCAAATAAGCATTTTCTTGGTTTTCGCACTATAACTTTAGTTTAAGTTAATAGAAATCTATGAAATTTTGACACAAGGTTTATGACCACAAAAGAACGGTTGGGATTGATTTTGGGAGTTTTGGTCTCAACAGTTTAGGAATTAGGGGCCAAAAAAGGGCCCAAATAAGCATTATTCTTGGTTTTCGCACAATAACATTAGTTTAAGTAAATAGAAATCAATGAAATTTAAACACAATGTTAATGACTACAAAAGGAAGGTTGGTATTGATTTTGGGAGTTTAGGTCCCAACAGTTTAGGAATTAGGGGCCAAAAAGGGACCCAAATAAGCATTTTTCTTTGTTTTCGCACCATAACGTTAGTATAAGTAAATAGAAATCTATGAAATTTAAACACAAGGTTTATGACCATAAAAGAAAGGTTGGGTTTGATTTTGGGAGTTTTGGTCCCAACATAATAAGGGGCCCAAAGGGTCCAAAATTAAACTTTTGTTTGATTTCATCAAAATTGAATAATTGGGGTTCTTTGATATGCTGAATCTAACTGTCATGACTGTGTATGTAGATTCTTAACTTTTGGTCCCGTTTTCAAATTGGTCTACATTAAGGTCCAAAGGGTCCAAAATTAAACTTAGTTTGATTTTGACAAAAAATGAATCAGTTAGGTTCTTTGATATGCTGAATCTAAAAATGTACTTAGATTCTTGATTATTGGCCCAGTTTTCAAGTTGGTCCAAATCGGGGTCCAAAATTAAACTTTGTTTGATTTCATCAAAAATTGAATAAATGGGGTTCTTTGATATACCAAATCTAACTGTGTATGTAGATTCTTCATTTTTGGTCCTGTTTTCAAATTGGTCTACACTAAAGTCCAAAGGGTCCAAAATTAAACTTAGTCTGATTTTAACAAAAATTGAAATCTTGAAGTTCTTTGATATGCTGAATCCAAAAATGTACTTAGATTTTTTATTATGGGCCCAGTTTTCAAGTTGGTCCAAATCAGGATCTAAAATTATTATATTAAGTATTGTGCAATAGCAAGTCTTTTCAATTGCACAGTATTGCGCAATGGCAAGAAATATCTAATTGCACAATATTGTGAAATATCAAATTTTTTTTTAATTAGAGTTATCTTTCTTTGTCCAGAATAGTAAGCAAGAAATATCTAATTGCAAAATATTGTGCAATAGCAAGATTTTTTTTTAATTGGAGTTATCTTTCTTTGTCCAGAATCAACTTAAATCTTTGTTATATACAATATACAATGTATATTCACTTTTTACTACCAACTGATAAATTAAAATAATCTTTACCATTCAGTGATAACAAGCAGTTTTTTTACATCTTAATATTTTATGATGTATTTAAATGAGTAGTTATTGTTGCAAACTCCATTAGAAATTTTAATTGAGATTAGTTTTGGAATAAGGGAAAGGGGGATGTGATTAAAAAAATTGGGTTCAATTTTTCTCATTTGAAATTTCATAAATAAAAAAGAAAATTTCTTCAAACATTTTTTTGAGAGGATTAATATTCAACAGCATAGTGAATTGCTCTAAGAGAAACAAAAATTTTAAGTTCATTAGAACACATTCATTCTGTGTCAGAAACCTATGCTGTGTCAACTATTTAATCACAATCCAAATTTAGAGCTGAATCCAGCTTGAATGTTGTGTCCATACTTGCCCTAACCGTTCAGGGTTCAACCTCTGCGGTCGTATAAAGCTACGCCCTGCGGAGCATCTGGTTGATTATGGGCCCAGTTTTCAAGTTGGTTCAAATCAGGATCCAAAATAATTATATTAAGTATTGTGCAATAGCAAGAAATTTTCAATTGCACAGTATTCAGCAATAGCAAGAAATCTTCAATTGCACAGTATTGTGCAATAGCAAATATTTTCAATTGCACAGTATTGCACAATAGCAAGATATTTTCAATTGATTGGAGTTATCTTTCTTTGTCCAGAATAGTAGTTGAATAAACTTAAATCATTGTTTTATACAATACACAATGTATATTCACTTTTACCACCAACTGATAAATAAAAACAATCTTTACCATTCAGTGATAACAAGCACTTTTTGTTACATTTTAATATTTTATGATGTATTTAAATGAGTAGTTATTGTTGCAAACTCCATTAGAAATTTGAATTGAGATCAGTTTTGGAAAAAGAGAAAGGGGATGTGAAAAAAAATGGGGTGGGGGGTGGGGGGGTTAAATTTTTCTCATTTCAGATTTCATAAATAAAAAGAAAATTTCTTCAAACATTTTTTTGAGAGGATTAATATTCAACAGCATAGTGAATTGCTCAAAGGCAAAAAAAATATTTTAAGTTCATTAGACCCAGGGATGATTCCAGGTGTTTTCAAATGGGTCCCTTGAACATCAAATTGGGAATTTTTATTCTAATAGGGAATTTTTTAAGCATAAAATCTAAGACGAAATAACATTATTATCCTGAAAAACGGAAAATGTATATTATTAAGTTTAACCTGTACACTGATGTTCATGTAAGTTGTAACATTTTGAATAATTCTGATTGGGCTACTGTTATTACATGAATATCATTGAACATGATGTACTAGTCTATCGTCTTAGCTATAGTTACCTAGGCCTATTACAAAAACATATATTTCAGCTAACATAAACCAATGAAAAAAATCATTCATCAGGTATTTTTCAACAGCAGGTCATCTCTATAAATTTACCTTAATTCAAATGGATTTCAAATTGAACTGGTCAATTGTCGAATTCAGAAAAGCAATTACAAAAGTTCATATACTTAATTGATAAGATATATTTTAAAGCATTGAACCAGTGTTCTTTAAAATTATTTGGATCATCTTCAAAACTTTTGAAATAGTTCAATAATGATGACATTGTATTTTATGGATGGTCTATCTTCAACATTATTTTCAAAAATTGCTCAAATTTTTGTCTTTTGAGGAAATAATTTCTGTTACAAAACAAGTTTTCATCATATTATATAACCGGCTCTGCTGGGCAATCTGCTTTTACGAGATCGGCGTCCATTAAACCTTATCCATCAATGTTATATCAAAATTTGAATTTGCTCTCTGCCGAGGTCTGCTTTGACACCCATTTTTATCAACCTGCTGGGCGATCTGCTTTTACAAGATCCAATACTCCCATAACATATTAATCAATTGTATTCGGCTGCTAAAATTGTTTCCCACATGTTGACATAATTAAATTGTTGTTACTAAGATGCGATCGTAAACAGCATTCTTATCCGGATTTTAAAACGTTTTGACAACAAACTATGAAAAATTATATTTGCCTTAATCGGTGACAGAAACTTTTCCGGAAATATCAATTTTTATTTTATTTTCGTGAATTGGGAATTCATTTTCATGTACTTTTTTTGGGGCCGCTGGCCAATTTAAGGGCCGCTTAGCGGCCCTAAAATATATAGTGGAATCATCCCTGAGACCACATTCATTCTGTGTCCGAAACCTATGCTGTGTCAACTATTTAATCACAATCCAAATTTAGAGCTGAATCCAGCTTGAATGTTGTGTCCATACTTGCCCCAACCGTTCAGGGTTCAACCTCTGCGTTCGTATAAAGCTGCGCCCTGCGGAGCATCTGGTTATCAATGTTACCTTCTAGTCAAGACCAATCTAAAATCGATAATTAAAAGGACAATGAATTGATGAAACTTTAAGTAATTAAAACAAGGCTCAGATTTTGTTATTTGACTGTCAAAATAAAAAAGAATAAAACCTGTTACTTAAATTTTTTGTTTTTTTTTAATACCTGTTAAATTGTTATGTACCTGACGTCATATAACATACTTTTAAAATAAAATTAATCTGTAAAAGACAATAACAATAGGACATTCAGTATAAAAAATTAAATAACTCATAGCTCAGAGGGTGATAGAGCAGATTGGTACCCCTCGAAAAAGCATTGTCAACCTTGGCTTCGCCGCGGTTGACAATGTTTTCTCTGGGTAACAATTTACTCTATCACCTTCTCAGCTATGTGTTATTTATATAATGTCTGATAGTATATATACTCCTATAAACATTAAAACATCTTCCACCTTATTCAACCCAGATATGTAGATGATTTTATCAAAGTAGGTACCATAGAATTTTAATGTAAGTTTAAACTCATAGAAGTTTTGGGCATATAAATGTTGAAAGTATGCCACAAAGCCCTATATTTTGACCTTTTTAAAAAAAATAGCGGTGCATATGAACTTTCCATCATAAGATATAATTTTTTAAAGTAAAAATTGTACAGTTTTAGCTGTGAAAGGAGTTTCTCTATATGGGAAATTGCATTGTTGATATTTTAACAGAAATGCAACTTGTTGTCCCTTTGACACATTCCCCATTTCCATTCTCAATTTTATTGTACTGTGTCCTATAGTTATTTACATATACCTGCTTTGGTCTTTGTTAGATAGCTGTTAACCATTTGCTGGACATATAGGTTGTCAATAAAAAGTATCATGCAATATTTTGCAGGCCATTGGTAGATTGGGTGGACAACAGATGAAGCAAGAGTGTGATAATTTGAAAACCAAACCTGTAGATCAAACCAACCAAGAAATTATGAAAGACATCAAACGATCAAATGATGATTTAAAAAAATCCCTTGAAGTATTACAAGAACAACGTCACAAAGAGATGACCTCTCAACAGGATACAGTTCCATGGTTTATTAGAGGTAAACAGTTGAAGGGGTTTGTGTCATTTTACAAAATGTCAGATAACATTAAAATCAGAATGTTAGATATCATAACTTGTGCTTTTAAATGTTAGAGGTTAAAATTCAAGACAGGTTAACCCTTGATGTGTTGGAGGTAATTGCTGATTCCTAAAAGTTATTGAAGGTAAAACTGAAAGATGTTGTTAATATCTTGAAAACTTCAATGTTAATATTTGACAGTCAGAGCTCTGACATAAACAAGTCAGCTTAAAATGACTTCCATACGTCAGATATAATTAGATGTAAGTGTTGTCTCTCTTCTTGCACTCAACAGAATATGACTTGTACAGGTCAGCTTTGCACAAAATATTGTGACTTTTGTGAATTGCATCAAAAACATTAAAAGAAGGAAAAATAACGATTTTTGGCCATTGTTTCTTAACATTTAATGGCATGCGCCTACTTGACCTGGAAAAAATTATGGCAATTTAGGCAGCAAACACAGTTCTCATGACATTTGAATTAAAAATTCCTAAAAAAATGTCGTAAAATCACCTGCAAAATGAATAATAATTACAATATTTAAATAATAACAGAAAGTTAATCCCCCTCACTTCACCCAGTTGCGAAAATAAGGGTTTTTTAGCTTACCTGGCCCTTTACCAAGTGAGCTTTTCTCATCACTTGGTGTCCGTCGTCCATTGTCTGTTGTTGTTAACTTTTACAAAAATCTTCTCCTCTGAAACTACTGTGCCAAATTTAACAATACTTGACCCCAATCATTATTGGGGTATCTAGTTTAAAAAATGTGTCTGGTGACCCGCCAAACCAACCCAAGATGGCACCCATGGCTAAAAATAGAACATATGGGTAAAATGTATCTTTTGGCTTATAACTCTGAAACCAAAGCATTTAGAGCATATCTGACATCAGGTTAAATTGTCTATCAAGGCAAGGTCTATCTGCCCTGAAATTTTCAGATGAATCGGACAATCGATTGTTGGGTTGCTGCCTCTGAATTGATAATTTTAAGGAAATTTTGATGTTTTCGGTTATTATCTTGAATGTTATTATAGATAACTTAACAGAGTTGTTTCTTATGATGGTCAAATGATCTGTATACTTTTTGGTGAAAATAAGATTAAAACTTTTTGAGTTACGGCACTTTGTTACTAAAACAGGGGTGTGTTTTTTTCACATGTCGCACCATATCTCAAAAACGATTCTTGATTATGGCTTAAAACTTTAAACACTTCTTAGTTATATTAATCTTAATATCTGTATACTTTTTGGTGATGATTCAAAATTTTATTTTTGAGTTATTGAGTATTTTGTAAAAAAGGGGGAGGAGTTATTTACATGTCGCACCATATCTCAAAAACAATTTATGATTATTGCTTAAAACTTTACACATGTCTTTGTTATATTAATCTTAAGATCTGTATACTTTTTGGTGATGATTCAAAATTTCATTTTTGAGTTATTGAGTATTTTGTAAAAAAGGGGGAGGGTTTTTTTACATGTTGTGCCGTATCTCAAAAACAATTTATGATTATTGCTTAAAACTTTACACACTTCTTTGTTGTATTAATTTTAAAGATCTGTATACTTTTTGGTGATGATTCAAAACTTTATTTTGGAGTTATTGAGTATTTTGTTAAACAGGGGAGGGTTTTTATACGCCCGTCGTCTTTAAGACGGGACATATTATGGTATACCGTTGTCCGTCTGTCCGTCCGTCGGTCCGTCTGTCCGTCCGTCTGTCCGTCCGTCCGTCCGTCCGTCGTCCACACTTCGGACAATAACTCAAAAACACTTTCACCAATTTCCATGAAACTTAAGTGAATTGTTTATATCTATACACGTAAGCTCCCTTTCGTTTTTTTATACGACCGCAAAATTTGAAAAATTTTTCGTCGTATATTGCTATCACGTTGGCGTCGGCGTCGTCGTCGTCGTCGTCCGGCGTCCGGCGTCCGAATACTTTTAGTTTTCGCACTCTAACTTTAGTAAAAGTGAATGGAAATCTATGAAATTTTAACACAAGGTTTATGACCACAAAAGGAAGGTTGGTATTGATTTTGGGAGTTTTGGTCCCAACATTTTAGGAATTAGGGGCCAAAAAGGGCCCAAATAAGCATTTTCTTGGTTTTCGCACTATAACTTAAGTTTAAGTTAATAGAAATCTATGAAATTTTGACACAAGGTTTATGACCACAAAAGAACGGTTGGGATTGATTTTGGGAGTTTAGGTTTCAACAGTTTAGGAATTAGGGGCCAAAAAAGGGCCCAAATAAGCATTATTCTTGGTTTTCGCACAATAACTTTAGTCTAAGTAAATAGAAATCAATGAAATTTAAACACAATGTTAATGACTACAAAAGGAAGGTTGGTATTGATTTTGGGAGTTTAGGTCCCAACAGTTTAGGAATTAGGGGCCAAAAAGGGACCCAAATAAGCATTTTTCTTGGTTTTCGCACCATAACGTTAGTATAAGTAAATAGAAATCTATGAAATTTAAACACAAGGTTTATGACCATAAAAGGAAGGTTGGTATTGATTTTGGGAGTTTTGGTCCCAATAGAATAAGGGGCCCAAAGGGTCCAAAATTAAACTTTGTTTGATTTCATCAAAATTGAATAATTGGGGTTCTTTGATATGCCGAATCTAACTGTCATGACTGTGTATGTAGATTCTTAACTTTTGGTCCCGTTTTCAAATTGGTCTACATTAAGGTCCAAAGGGTCCAAAATTAAACTTAGTTTGATTTTGACAAAAAATGAATCAGTTAGGTTCTTTGATATGCTGAATCTAAAAATGTACTTAGATTCTTGATTATTGGCCCAGTTTTCAAGTTGGTCCAAATCGGGGTCCAAAATTAAACTTTGTTTGATTTCATCAAAAATTGAATAAATGGGGTTCTTTGATATACCAAATCTAACTGTGTATGTAGATTCTTCATTTTTGGTCCTGTTTTCAAATTGGTCTACACTAAAGTCCAAAGGGTCCAAAATTAAACTTAGTCTGATTTCAACAAAAATTGAAATCTTGGGGTTCTTTGATATGCTGAATCCAAAAATGTACTTAGATTTTTTATTATGGGCCCAGTTTTCAAGTTGGTCCAAATCAGGATCTAAAATTATTATATTAAGTGTTGTGCAAAAGCAAGTCTTTTCAATTGCACAGTATTGCGCAATGGCAAGAAATATCTAATTGCACAATATTGTGAAATAGCAAATTTTTTTTTAATTAGAGTTATCTTTCTTTGTCCAGAATAGTAAGCAAGAAATATCTAATTGCAAAATATTGTGCAATAGCAAGATTTTTTTTTAATTGGAGTTATCTTTCTTTGTCCAGAATCAACTTAAATCTTTGTTATATACAATATACAATGTATATTCACTTTTTACTACCAACTGATAAATTATAATAAATAACATTCAGTGATAACAAGCAGTTTTTTTTACATCTTAATATTTTATGATGTATTTAAATGAGTAGTTATTGTTGCAAACTCCATTAGAAATTTTAATTGAGATTAGTTTTGGAATAAGGGAAAGGGGGATGTGATTAAAAAAATTGGGTTCAATTTTTCTAATTTGAAATTTCATAAATAAAAAAGAAAATTTCTTCCAACATTTTTATGCCCCACCTACGATAGTAGAGGGGCATTATGTTTTCTGGTCTGTGCGTCCGTCTGTCCGTTCGTTCGTCCGTCCGTCCGTCCGTCTGTCCCGCTTCAGGTTAAAGTTTTTGGTCAAGGTAGTTTTTGATGAAGTTTAAGTCCAATCGACTTCAAACTTAGTACACATGTCCCCTATGATATGATCTTTCTAATTTTAATGCCAAATTAGAGTTTTTACCCCAATTTCACGGTCCACTGAACATGGAAAATGATAGTGCGAGTGGGGCATTCGTGTACTGAGGACACATTCTTGTTTTGAGAGGATTAATATTCAACAGCATAGTGAATTGCTCTAAGAGAAAACAAAAATTTTAAGTTCATTAGAACACATTCATTCTGTGTCAGAAACCTATGCTGTGTCAACTATTTAATCACAATCCAAATTTAGAGCTGAATCAAGCTTGAATGTTGTGTCCATACTTGCCCCAACCGTTCAGGGTTCAACCTCTGCGGTCGTATAAAGCTACGCCCTGCGGAGCATCTGGTTTTAATTTCAGATTTTGAGTTTTGGATTTATGGGGCTTTATTCATAAAAAAGGGGGGATTTTCAACACTTCGGACAATAACTCAAAAAGGCTTTCACCAATGTCCATGAAACTTTGGTGAATTGTTTATATCTAGTAAGCTCCCTTTCAATTTTTATAAATTTCAGATTTTAAGTTTTGGATTTATGGGGCTTTATTCATAAAAAAAGGGGGATTTTCAACACTTCGGACAATAACTCAAAAAGGCTTTCACCAATGTCCATGAAACTTTGGTGAATTGTTTATATCTATTGATGTAAGCTCCCTTTCAATTTTTATAAATTTCAGATTTTAAGTTTTGGATTTATGGGGCTTTATTCATAAAAAAAAGGGGGATTTTCAACACTTCGGACAATAACTCAAAAAGGCCTTCACCAATGTCCATGAAACTTTGGTGAATTGTTTATATCTATTGATGTAAGCTCCCTTTCAATTTTTATAAATTTCAGATTTTACATTTCCGTGTTATGAATTTTTATACGACCGCAAAAATTTTCATTTTTTGGTCGTATATTGCTATCACGTTGGCGTCGTCGTCGTCGTCGTCCGAATACTTTTAGTTTTCGCACTCTAAATTTAGTAAAAGTAAATAGAAATCAATGAAATTTTAACACAAGGTTCATGCCCACAAAAGGAAGGTTGGGATTGATTTTGGGAGTTTTGGTCCCAACATTTTAGGAATTAGGGGCCAAAAAGGGCCCAAATAAGCATTTTCTTGGTTTTCGCACTATAACTTTAGTTTAAGTGAATAGAAATCTATGAAATTTTGACACAAGGTTTATGACCACAAAAGGAAGGTTGGGATTGATTTTGGGAGTTTTGGTTCCAACAGTTTAGGAATTAAGGGCCAAAAAGGGCCCAAATAAGCATTATTTTTGGTTTTCACACAATAACTTTAGTATAAGTAAATAGAAATCAATGAAATTTTAACACAAGGTTTATGACCACAAAAGGAAGGTTGGGATTGATTTTTGGAGTTGAGGTCACAACAGTTTATGAATTAGGGGCCAAAAAGGGGCCCAAATAAGCATTATTTTTGGTTTTTGCACCATAACTTTAGTATAAGTAAATAGAAATCTATGAAATTTAAACACAAGGTTAATGACCATAAAAGGAAGGTTGGGTTTGATTTTGGGAGTATTGGTCCTAACAGTTTAGGAATAAGGGGCCCAAAGGGTCCAAAATTGAACTTTGTGTGATTTCATCAAAAATTGAGTAATTGGAGTTCTTTGATATGCCGAATCTAACTATGTATGTAGATTCTTAATTTTTGGTCCCGTTTTCAAATTGGTCTACATTAAGGTCCAAAGGGTCCAAAATTAAACTTAGTTTGATTTTAACAAAAAATGAATCCTTGGGGTTCTTTGATATGCTGAATTTAAAAATGTACTTAGATTTTTAATTATTGGCCTAGTTTTCAAGTTGGTCCAAATGGGGGTCCAAAATTAAACTTTGTTTGATTTCATCAAAAATTGAATAAATGGGTTCTTTGATATGCCAAATCTAACTGTGTATGTAGATTCTTAATTTTTGGTCCAGTTTTCAAATTGGTCTACATTAAGGTCCAAAGGGTCCAAAATTAAACTAAGTTTGATTTTAACAAAAATTAAATTCTTGAGCTTATTTGATATGCTTTATCTAAATATGTACTTTGATTTTTATACGACCGCAAAATTTGAAAAATTTTTCGTCGTATATTGCTATCACGTTGGCGTCGTCGTCGACGTCGTCGTCGTCGTCCGAATACTTTTAGTTTTCGCACTCTAACTTTAGTAAAAGTGAATAGAAATCTATGAAATTTTAACACAAGGTTAATGACCACAAAAGGAAGGTGGGGATTGATTTTGGGAGTTTTGATTCCAACATTTTAGGAATTAGGGGCCAAAAAGGGCCCAAATAAGCATTTTCTTGTTTTTCGCACAGTAACTTAATTTTAAGTTAATAGAAATCTATGAAATTTTGACACAAGGTTTATGACAATCAAAGGAAGGTTGGGATTGATTTTTGGAGTTTTGGTTCTAACATTTTAGGAATTAAGGGCCAAAAAGGGGTCCAAATAAGCATTTTTCTTGGTTTTCGCACCATAACTTTAGTATTAGTAAATAGATATCTATGAAATTTCAACACAAGGTTTATGACCACAAAAGGAGGGTTGGTATTGATTTTGGGAGTTTTGGTCTGAACAGTTTAGGAATTAGGGGCCAAAAAGGGGCCAAATAAGCGTTTTTCTTGGTTTTCGCACCATAACTTTAGTATAGGTAAATAGAAATCTATGAAATTTAAACACAAGGTTATGACCATAAAAGGAAGGTTGGTATTGATTTGGGAGTTTTGGTCCTAACAGTTGAGGAATAAGGGGCCCAAAGGGTCCAAAATTAAACTTTGTTTGATTTCATCAAAAATTTAATAATTGGGGTTCTTTGATATGCCTAATCTAACTGTGTATGTAGATTCTTAATTTTTGGTCCTGTTTTCAAATTGGTCTACATTAAGGTCCAAAGGGTTCAAAATTAAACTTAGTTTGATTTTAACAAAAATTGAATCATTGGGGTTCTTTGATATGCTGAATCTAAAAATGTACTTAGATTTTTGATTATTGGTCCAGTTTTCAAGTTAGTCCAGATCGGATTCCAAAATTAAACTTTGTTTGATTTCATCAAAAATGAATAATTGGGGTTCTTTGATATGCCAAATCTAACTGTGTTAGTAGATTCTTAATTTTTGGTCCCGTTTTCAAATTGGTCTTCATTAAGGTCCAAAGGGTCCAAAATTAAACTAAGTTTGATTTTAACAAAAATTGAATTCTTGGGCTTCTTTGATATGCTGAATCTAAACGTGTACTTAGATTTTTGATTATGGGCAAACTTTTCAAGTTGGTCCAAATCAGGATTCCAAATTATTATATTAAGTATTGTGCAATAGCAAGAAATTTTCAATTGCACAGTATTCAGCAATAGCAAGAAATCTTCAATTGCATGGATTTTTCTAGCATTCCACAGGGTCCGGTATTCGGACCCATTCCCAACGGCAAAAACCCTACATTTTTCCCAATTTTGGCAGCAAAATTCCCAAATGATCACAAAATTCATTTTAATCTTTATTATTCATGACAGAGATGTTTATTTTATTCAACCGCTAGCTTTATGTAAAAAAATCGCCAACAAGTAATGTGTAAATCCAAGTTGAAACATATTGAATGAAAACAACATTGACAAACAATGGCTGCCATAAATAAATAAACAGGAAGTGTGGGAATAAACTAAAACCAGGTCAAATCCGGAAACGGACAAGTATATAAATCCGGGTTTGTCAATTAAATACAGTAAATAAAAAATGAAAAGAACCAAACATGTGACAGCTATCATAGCAACACTAAAATTGAAAACTAAAAGATATATAAAAAAGAAAATAGAAACAGGATATATTTTATACAGAACTTAAAATATTTTATTTCACAAATTTTCATGTCAAAATCAAAAAAATGTAACAATCCTTTAAGAAGTTGGAACTCATTATTTTGATACTCAAATAAACTGAAATGCCATGTTGTTATATTTAAAAAACAAAGAAGGTATAGTCCTTACTTTATTTTCACCAACAAAAAATAATTTTATGAACTAATCACACTAAAACTAACATCTGGTATATTGGTTGTTTTTCCCAATTTCATTGAAAACCGCGTTAAAAAATTCCCTAAACTGGCCAGGGTCCTTTTTCCCAAAATACCCAGATAAACCCCTGAATTGTACAGTATTGTGCAATAGCAAGAAATTTTCAATTGCACAGTATTGTTCAATAGCAAGAAATCTTCAATTGACAGTATTGCGCAATAGCAAGAAATATCTAATTGCACAATGATGTGAAATAGCAATCAATTTTCAATTGGAGTTATCTTTCTTTGTCCAGAATAGATATTTGTGCTATAGCAAGATATTTTCAATATTCTTTGAAAATTTGAGTTATCTTTCTTTGTCCAGAATAGTAGTTGAATCAACTTAAATCATTGTTTTATACAATATACAATGTATTTTCACTTTTCTACCAACTGATAAATTAAAACAATCTTTACCATTCAGTGATAAAAAGCACTTTTTTTTACATTTTAATATTTTATGATGTATTTAAATGAGCAGTTATTGTTGCAAACTCCATTAGAAATTTGAATTGAGATCAGTTTTGGAATAAGGGAAAGGGGGATGTGAAAACAAAATTAGAGGGGGGGGGGGGGGGGGGTCAATTTTTCTCATTTCATATTTCATAAATAAAAAGAAAATTTCTTCAAACATTTTTTTGAGAGGATTAATATTCAACAGCATAGTGAAATTTTTTTTTTAAAGTTCATTAGACCACATTCATTCTGTGTCAGAAACCTATGCTGTGTCAACTATTTAATCACAATCCAAATTTAGAGCTGAATCCAGCTTGAATGTTGTGTCCATACTTTCCCCAAATGTTCAGGGTTCAACCTCTGCGGTCGTATAAAGCTGCGCTCTGCGGAGCATCTGGTTGATTATGGGCCCAGTTTTCAAGTTGGTCCAAATCAGGATTCCATATTAAGTATTGTGCAATAGCAAGAAATTTTCAATTGCACAGTATTGCACAATAGCAAGAAATATCTAATTGCACAATATTGTGCAATAGCAATTAATTTTCAATTGGAGTTATCTTTCTTTGTATAGAATAGTAGTTGATAATATATGTTGGAAATTTGCCAGACATGACTATGATGTCATTTTCTATTTTTATTTGCCAATAACTTTATGTAAATAACTTCATTGGAAATTTGCCAATATAAAATGTTGCTGATGAAGCTTTTTTTCCTTATCTTATCTAAAATGATTTTAGATAATGTATGTTGGACATTTGCCAGACATGACTGTGATGTCATTTTCTATTTTTATTTGCCAATAACTTTATGTAAATAACTTCATTAGAAATTTGCCAATATAAAATGTTGCTGATGAAGTTTTTTTTATTGTTTTATACAATAAACAATGTATATTCACTTTTACTACCAACCAATCTTTACCATTCAGTGATAACAAGCACTTTATTTTACATTTTAATATTTTATGATGTATTTAAAAGAGTAGTTATTGTTGCAAACTCCATTAGAAATTTGAATTGATATCAGTTTTGGAAAAAGGGAAACAGGGATGTGAAAAAAGGGGGGGGTTTAAATTTTTCTCATTTCAGATTTCATAAATAAAAAGAAAATTTCATCAAACATTTTTTTGAGAGGATTAATATTCAACAGCATAGTGAATTGCTCAAAGGCAAAAAAAAACTTTTTAAGTTCATTAGACCACATTCATTCTGTGTCAGAAACCTATGCTGTGTCAACTATTTAATTTTAGATTTAAAAAGTTTGAAGAAGAAATCTTTAATTGATTTGTAAAATCTTGACATTTGTTTTGTGTAAAAAAAAACCATGTAATGCCAAAAATTTGATCACAATCCAAATTCAGAGCTGTATCATACTTGCCCCAACTGTTCAGGGTTCGACCTCTGCGGTCGTATAAAGCTGCGCCCTGCGGAGCACCTGGTTATGCTTAAAAAAGGGGGGATTTTCCAATTTTGGGACAATAACTAACACTTTCACAAAATTTTATGCAACTTTGATAAATTGTTTATATCTATTGACATAAGCTCCCTTTCCATTTTTATAAATTTTAGATTTTACGTTTTCTTAAGTAATGAATTTTTATACGACCGCAAAAATTTTGATTTTTTGGTCGTATATTGCTATCACGTTGGCGTCGTCGTCGTTGTCGTCCTCCGAATACTTTTAGATTTCGCACTCTAACTTTAGTAAAAGTGAATAGAAATCAATGAAGTTTTAACACAAGGTTTATGACCACAAAAGGAAGGTTGGGATAGATTTTGGGAGTTTTGGTCCCAATATTTTAGGAATTAGGGGCTAAAAAGGGCCTAAATAGGCATTTTCTTGGTTTTCAAACTATAACTTTAGTTTATGTGAATAGAAATCTATGAAATTTAAACACAAGGTTTATGACCACAAAAGGAAGGTTGGGATTGATTTTTGAGTTGAGGTCACAACAGTTTATGAATTAGGGGCCAAAAAGGGGCCCAAATAAGCATTATTTTTGGTTTTTGCACCATAACTTTAGTATAAGTAAATAGAAATCTATGAAATTTAAACACAAGGTTTATGACCATAAAAGGAAGGTTGGGTTTGATTTTATAAGTTTTGGTCCCAACAGCTTAGGAATAAGGGGCCCAAAGGGTCCAAAATTGAACTTTGTGTGATTTCATCAAAAATTGAATAATTGGGGTTCTTTGATATGCCGAATCTAACTATGTATGTATATTCTTAATTTTTGGTCCCGTTTTCAAATTGGTCTACATTAAGGTCCAAAGGGTCCAAAATTAAACTTAGTTTGATTTTAACAAAAATTGAATCCTTGGGGTTCTTTGATATGCTGAATTTAAAAATGTACTTAGATTTTTAATTATTGGCCTAGTTTTCAAGTTGGTCCAAATGGGGGTCCAACATTAAACTTTGTTTGATTTCATCAAAAATTGAATAAATGGGTTCTTTGATATGCCAAATCTAACTGTGTATGTAGATTCTTAATTTTTGGTCCAGTTTTCAAATTGGTCTACATTAAGGTCCAAAGGGTCCAAAATTAAACTAAGTTTGATTTTAACAAAAATTAAATTCTTGGGCTTATTTGATATGCTTTATCTAAACATGTACTTTGATTTTTGATTATGGGCCCAGTTTTCAAGTTGGTCCAAATCAGGATTACATATCAAGTATTGTGCAATAGCAAGAAATTTTCAATTGCACAGTATTGCACAATAGCAAGAAATATCTAATTGCACAATATTGTGCAATAGCAATTAATTTTCAATTGGAGTTATCTTTCTTTGTATAGAATAGTAGTTGATAATATATGTTGGAAATTTGCCAGACATGACTATGATGTCATTTTCTATTTTTATTTGCCAATAACTTTATGTAAATAACTTCATTGGAAATTTGCCAATATAAAATGTTGCTGATGAAGCTTTTTTTCCTTATCTTATCTAAAATGTTTTTAGATAATGTATGTTGGACATTTGCCAGACATGACTATGATGTCATTTTCTATTTTTATTTGCCAATAACTTTATGTAAATAACTTAATTGGAAATTTGCCAATATTAAATGTTGCTGATGAAGTTTTTTTTACTGTTTTATACAATAAACAATGTATATTCACTTTTACTACCAACCAATCTTTACCGTTCAGTGATAACAAGCACTTTATTTTACATTTTAATATTTTATGATGTATATGAAAGAGTAGTTATTGTTGCAAACTCCATTAGAAATTTGAATTGATATCAGTTTTGGAAAAAGGGTAACGGGGATGTGAAAAAAAAAATGGGGGGGGGGGGGGGTTAAATTTTTCTCATTTTAGATTTCATAAATAAAAAGAAAATTTCTTCAAACATTTTTTTTTAGAGGATTAATATTCAAAAGCATAGTGAATTGCTCAAAGGCAAAAAAAATTTTTCTCATCACTTGGCGTCCGGCGTCTGTCGTCGTCCGTCGTCCGTCGTCGTCGTCGTTAACTTTTACAAAAATCTTCTCCTCTGAAACTACTGGGCCAAATTAAACCAAACTTGGCCACAATCATCATTGGGGTATCTAGTTTAAAAAATGTGTCCGGTGACCCAGCCAACCATCCAAGATGGCCACCATGGCTAAAAATAGAACATAGGGGTAAAATGCAGTTTTTGGCTTATAACTCAAAATCAAAGCATTTAGAGCAAATCTGATATGGGGTAGAATTGTTAAACAGGTGAAGATCTATCTGCCCTGAAATTTTCAGATGAATCGGATAACCCGTTGTTGGGTTGCTGCCCCTGAATTAGTAATTTTAAGGAAATTTTGCTGTTTTTGGTTATCTTGAATATTATTATAGATAGAGATAAACAGTAAACAGCAATAATGTTCAGCAAAGTAAGATTTACAAATAAGTCAACATGACTGAAATGGTCAGTTGACCCCTTTAGGAGTTATTGCCCTTTATAGTCAATTTTTAACCATTTTTCGCAAATCTTAGTAATATTTTACAAAAATCTTCTCCTCTGAAACTACTTGGCCAAATTAATCCAAACTTGGCCACAATCATCTTTTGGGTTAGTAGTTTGAAAAATGTGTCCGGTGACCCGGCCATCAAACCAAGATGGCCACCATGGCTAAAAATAGAACATGGGGTAAAATGCAGTTTTTGGCTTATAACTCAAAACCCAAAGCATTTAGAGCAAATCTGACATGGGGTTAAAATTGTTTATCAGTTCAAGATCTATCTGCCCTGAAATTTTCAGATGAATCGGATAACCCGTTGTTGGGTTGCTGGCCCTGAATTAGTAATTTTAAGGAAATTTTGCTCTTTTTGGTTATTATCTTGAATATTATTATAGATAGAGATAAACTATAAAAAGCAATAATGTTCAGCAAAGTAAGATTTCCAAATAAGTCAACATGACTGAAATGGTCAGTTGCCCCCTTTAGGAGTTATTGCCCTTTATAGTCAATTTTTAACCATTTTTCGTAAATCTTAGTAATATTTTACAAAAATCTTCTCCTCAGAAACTACTTGGCCAAATTAATCCAAACTTGGCCACAATCATCTTTTGGGTTAGTAGTTTGAAAAATGTGTCCGGTGACCTGGCCATCAAACCAAGATGGCCGCCATGGCTAAAAATAAAACATGGGGAAAAATGCAGTTTTTGGCTTATAACTCAAAACCCAAAGCATTTAGAGCAAATCTGACATGGGGTACAATTGTTTATCAGGTCAACATTTATCTGCTCTGAAATTTTTAGATGGATCGGACAACCCGTTGTTGGGTTGCTGACCCTGAATTGTTTGTTTTAAGGAAATTTTGCTGTTTTTGGTCATTATCTTGAATATTATTATTGATAGAGATAAACTGTAAACAACAATAATGTTCAGCAAAGTAAGATTGACAAATAAGTCAACATGACCGAAATGGTCAATTGACCCCCTTAGGAGTTATTGTTCTTTATAGTCAATTTTTAACAATTTTCATAAAATTTGTAGTTTTTACTAACATTTTCCACTGAAACCAATGGGCCAAGTTCATTATAGATAGAGATAATTTTAAGCAGCAAGAATGTTCAGTAAAGTAAGATGTACAAACACATCACCATCATCAAAACACAATTTTGTCATGAATCCATCTGCTTCCTTTAATATTCACATAGACCAAGGTGAGCGACACAGGCTCTTTAGAGCCTTTAGTTTGTTAAAAAAAACAGGGTTGGGTGTTAATACAGATTTTGTGTAATACTCCAAAACTTGCCACTTACTGCCGGAAAATTTCGAGGTCGATCGTCTTCTGTCGCCCCATTCTCAAGATATTGAACTGTTTTTCATTATTTTTCCAGACACGATTTTAGATTATTATGAAATATGTTGTCAAAAACATGTTTTTTAAAGAATATGGAAAAAAACATTGGTTGTTTGTTGTACGGCGAATTGCAGGACGTTGTACGGCGAATTGCAAAATAACAACTTTTGTCTGTACGGCGTCTTGCAATATATTATAATTTTAAGAGGAAATTAATCACTGTTGAGATAATATCAAGTGACGATATTTTGTTGATATCAAAGCTTTACAGGTTTACAAATATACAATATGTCTTACTTATCAAATATGCGTTAATTCAGTTCAGAAGGCCTCGTTGCGTACCGCTTTTCGATTTTGTACAAAAAGTTTTTTTCAACCATATTATCCTAAATACATTTATATATCGTTATACTACTAACGACTGTTGTCTTGTTTGTTGTTAGGTTGAAATTGTGTAAGTTCAATAAAATAAACCGTCCATTCATCTTTTCTTGGTGCTAGCTTTTTTTAGATAAAAACAGTGGAGATGTGGTATGATAGCAAATAAGATAACTCCATCAGGATAAAATAAAGTGTATGCAAGCAATTATATGCTATCGTACAGCCTTCAACAACGAAAACTCGTACCTTATAGTCGGCTATAAAAAGCACCGACAGAAAAATGTGGAAGGACTCAACAAGAAAACTAACGGCCTAACTCATATACAGTGTAACAAAACAATTTATGAAAACAACAAATAAGATAGAGATGAAGAAACGACAACCACCGAACCACAGGATCGAGAATTCGGACAAACAATAAACTGGGAAACGATTTGGCTCCAAGCTTATAAACAGTTTGGCACCGTATGAGACATTTTTCATAGACAGTTTGGCAACACCGGAGACATATCTGGACTAAGACAAATCTGTACATCCATCTTTTCCTACCTTATTCTATTGCTTTAAAATAAATCATACCGGTAATTTTTTTTAACAAAAATACTTTTTTTTTACAAAAATGAAGAAATTATTTACCATAAAATTCACTAAATCATATTTAATCCTACGTAGAAAAAAAACAATACTTGCAATACGGTGACCTATAGTTGTTAATTTCTTGCAGAGAGTTGTCTCTTTGCCGGCAATCATACCTCATCTTCATTTTTGTATTGATTGCATTTGAATAAACTTTTTCAACTTAAAAAAACAACATTCACAGGCCAATCAGACAGTGCATGTTTCATGTACATAGTCTATGAGACTTTGGCATTTATGAAAACTAGAATCTGTGACATTACTAGATTCAGTTGTTCCATCTCATATTTTGAAAAGTATTTCAAAAGATAAACTATGTATGAATCAAACGCTATGGAATCAAGTTCTGTTCTATTGTTTTATTTTATTTTGTTCCTTGCATTGACTTAATATAAAGGTAAAATAAGGTTATTATTAAGATTTTTTTTGGACAAGTTACAATTTCATTCGGACAAGTAAGTTTTGGTATGTACTTGTCCTGCTGGACAAGTTGAAAAAAAAGTTATTGTAGAGGCCTGGGTTTGATTTTAACATAAAACGAATTCTTGGGGTTTGTTGATATGCTGAATCTAAACATGTGTTTAGATTTTTGATAAAGGGCCCAGTTTTCAAGTTGGTCCAAATTGGGGTCCTAAATTAAACTTTGTTTGATATCAACAAAAATTGAATATATGGGGTTCTTTGATATGCTGAATCTAACCATGTATTTAGATTTTTGATTTTTGGGCCTGTTATCAAATTGGTCCACATTGAGGTCAAAAGGGTCCAAAATTAAACTTGGTTGATTTCATCAAAAATTGAATTCTTGGGATTCTTTGATATGCTGAATCTAACCATGTATTTAGATTTTGGATATTAGACCATAATATGTAAATTAAAAAAAAAATAAGTTCTGAGACCATATTCATTCTGTGTCCATGGTGTCAGAAACCTGTGTTGTGTCAACTATTTAATCACAATCCAAATTCAGAGATGTATTAAGCTTGAATGTTGTGTCCATACTTACCCCAACTTTTCAGGGTTCCACCTCTCTGGGTTTATCAGTCATTTAGGTTTGCAAACAAGCCCACGCGTTCGATTGACAGTTTCCTAAAAACACTAGCTGAGTCTTGTTTTCATCATAACTTTCTGTCAGCTATCAAAAAGAAGATGAAAACATGCTTTTATTCAATATTTTTACCAGACATTTACTTTCGTTTTAATTAATTGTATGTTATGATAAATCCCGAGCAATTCGAAAAAAATATAACAACATGACAGATGCTAATTAGATAAACGCCGAGAAGATTGAAATGTTTTCATAAACACGTGTACCTTTTGAGCACCACTCTATTTTTAGAACAAAAGGACATTTTATAAAAATAGATATACGCGACCACTGTAATCAGATAAGGGTAGATAACGCAACTGATTGCGAATAAAAGCGTTAAGAAGTCATTGTTTTCAAATATAATTGGGTTTTCCTTTTGATGAATTGGGTTTTAGAACCTTGCAATGGGCAGTGGCATTGGATTTTTAATTATTTGTATTGGATGATCACACAAATAGGCAGCTTATCTGGAGCGCATGGGGGTACAATTTTTCTCATTTCAAATTTCAGAAATTAAAAAGAAAATTTCTTCAAATATTTTTTATTGAGGGGATTAATATTCAACAGCATAGTGAATTGCTCAAAAGCAAAAAAAAAAATAATTTAAGTTCATTAGACCACATTCATTAATTCTGTGTCAGAAACCTATGCTGTGTGAACTATTTAATCACAATCAAAGTTCAGAGCTGTATCAAGCTTGAATGTTGTGTCCATACTTGCATGCTCCAACTGTTCAGGGTTCAACCTCTGTGGTAATATAAGGCTGTGCCCTGCGGAACATCTGGTTAACATTTCACTGATTGCTGTGTCGTCTAAAAGTAAAACCTGGATTATTAGCCAATTTAATTATTATGTAAAAAGAGATCTTGATAATCAAGTATGACTATTCTTGTGATCTGTTAAACAACACAAAAAAAAATCGATAATTAACAGTATAATGATATGATAATGTATGAAACCTTCAAACAGTAATAAATCTAGGAATTTGCAGTGAATTTTATATGGGATTAAATTTTCCTTATCTTTTACAGACATGAACAAAGAAAAATTAAACAGGTGCATAAAAAAATCAGGTAAACAGTATACACATATATGTAATACAGCAATCAGCTGGTTATTCATATATTGAAATGATAAACTATATTATTCAGTATATTAATACTCTATATCTATGTCAGTAATGATAAAATATTCCTTAATTTATATTTCAGCAAGAATTAAGGATATACTTAAAGATTGGATGGATAATGATACCAAATTTATAAATACAAGAGCTGCCCAGTATGTACTCAAATCTATCAAGGAAAAAAACTGTGTAACGATCACTGCTAGTGCTGGTGTAGGGAAGTCAGCAACACTTAGACATGTGGCTTTGCAAATGGCAAAAGAAGGATATGATGTACTTACGGTGACAGATCCAGGTGACATTCTGAAGTTTTGTGATCCAACCAAGAAAACATTGTTTGTTATTGATGATTTATGTGGAAACTTTGCTGTTGATCAGAGTGACATAAAGAGATGGCTACCGATCATGGAGGATTTAAAAAATATTCAAAAATACAAAGTAACAAAAATAATTGCGGCATGTAGATTACAAGTCTACCAGGATGAAAAGTTCCAATCTTTATCAGTTTTCAAGTCATGTACATGTAACCTGCTGTCAGAGCATTTGCGCTTGTCAAGAACTGAAAAACAGTTAATAGCAAAGTTGTATCTGAAAACCAAATCATCCGCAGTTGCTGACTTTCAAGATTTATATGACTGTTTTCCACTTCTATGTAAATTGTACCATGATGATTCTAGTCTTGATATTACAAATTTCTTCCAGCATCCATTTTCAGTTTATAAAGCAGAGATTGACAAGCTCTGTAAGAAAGGGTATTACACTAAATACTGTGCTTTGGCTTTATGTGTCATGTTAAACAACAATGTGAAGGAAGAAATGTTAACTGAAGATGTGAATGAAGAAACCAGGCTTATTATAGAGAACACATGTGAAGCATGCAAATTAGAAAGGGGAACATCAAGACTTGATTTGCTGGATGAACTGAACTCACTTAAAGATACATTCATAATTAAAGAACATGGTGTGTACAAGGCTATCCATGAAAAAATATTTGACTTTCTTTCTTACTACTATGGACAGAAAATAATCTCTTACTTGATAAAGTACGCAGACAGTGATTTTATCAAGAATCGTTTTTTGGTAGAAAGAAACGATTGCATTGATCAGTTTATTACCATTATACCAACAAAGTATCATCAGATGTACATACAGAGAATGATTAATGACTGGTCAATAGGAAAAGCACATGATGTATTTAGTAATATCAATATGAAGATACCACAGTTCAGACAGAAATTTCTATTTTATCTGAATACACTCAATGTATCTTTCCAGAGACAGCTGGCACATATGAGTGATAAATATAACCTAAGGCAGAAACATGTAGATGAAAGGGATGATGGTACCTATGATAATGCTTTATTACATTGTTGTTATATAGGAGACATTTCTTTTGTCTTATGGTGTTTTTTTCATGGTGTAAATGTAAACAATTGTTCATATAAGGGTCAGTCACCCATAATGATTGCTTGTGAACATGGTCATACAAAAATAGTGAAGATGTTGTTAGAACTAGGAGCAGACTGTAATAAGTGTGATAAAGATGATCAGTCACTCATAATGATTGCTTGTGAACATGGTCATACAGATATAGTAAAGATATTGTTAGACCTAGGAGCAGACTATATTAAGTGTGATAAAGATGATCAGTCACCCATAATGATTGCTTGTGAAAATGGTCATACAAATATAGTAAAGATGTTGTTAGACCTAGGAACAGATTATAATAAGTGTGATAAAGATGGTCAGTCACCCATAATGAAGGCTTGTGAACATGGTGATACAGAAATAGTAAAGACGCTGCTGGACAGAGGAGCAGACTATACTAAGTGTGATAAAGATGGTCAGTCACCCATGATGAAGGCTTGTGAAAATGGTCATACAAATATAGTAAAGATGTTGTTAGTCCGAGGAGCAGACTATAATAAGTGTGATAAAGATGGTCAGTCACCCATAATGAAGGCTTGTGAACATGGTCATACAGAACTAGTAACGATATTGTTAGACCTAGGAGCAGACTGTAATAAGTGTGATAAAGATGATCAGTCACCTATAATGATTGCTTGTGAACATGGTCATACAAATATATTAAAGATGTTGATAGTCCGAGGAGCAGACTATAATAAGTGTGATAAAGATGGTCAGTCACCCATAATGATTGCTTGTGAACATGGTCATACAGAAATAGTAAAGATATTGTTAGACCTAGGAGCAGACTGTAATAAGTGTGATAAAGATGATCAGTCACCTATAATGATTGCTTGTGAACATGGTCATACAAATATAGTAAAGATGTTGTTAGTCCGAGGAGCAGACTATAATAAGTGTGATAAAGATGGTCAGTCACCCATAATGATTGCTTGTGAACATGGTCATACAGAAATAGTAAAGATATTGTTAGACCTAGGAGCAGACTATACTAAGTGTGATAAAGATGATCAGTCACCTATAATGATTGCTTGTGAACATGGTCATACAGATATAGTAAAGATATTGTTAGACCTAGGAGCAGACTATACTAAGTGTGATAAAGATGGTCAGTCACCCATAATGATTGCTTGTGAAAATGGTCATACAAATATAGTAAAGATGTTGTTAGACCTAGGAACAGACTATAATAAGTGTGATAAAGATGGTCAGTCACCCATAATGAAGGCTTGTGAACATGGTCATACAGAAATAGTAAAGATATTGTTAGAACTAGGAACAGACTATACTAAGTGTGATAAAGATAGTCAGTCACCCATAATGAAGGCTTGTGAACATGGTCATACAGATATAGTAAAGACGTTGCTGGACAGAGGAGCAGACTATACTAAGTGTGATAAAGATGGTCAGTCGACCATGATGAAGGCTTGTGAAAATGGTCATATAAATATAGTAAAGATGTTGTTAGTCCGAGGAGCAGACTATAATAAGTGTGATAAAGATGGTCAGTCACCCATAATGAAGGCTTGTGAACATGGTCATATAAAAATAGTAAAGATATTGTTAGACCTAGGAGCAGACTATACTAAGTGTGATAAAGATGGTAAGTAACCTTTAATGAAGGCTTTTGAACATGGTCATACAGATATAGTAGAGATGTTGTTAGACAGAGGAGCAGATTGTAATATATGTGACAAAAAAGGTCAGTTACTGGTAACAATGGCTTGTAAACATGGTCATATAGAAATTGTAAAGATGTTGTTAGACAGGGGGGCAGATTATACTAAGTATGATAAAGATGGTAAGTCATCTATAATAAAGGCTTGTGAACATGGTCATATAGATATAGTTGAGATGTTGTTAGACATGGGAGCGGACTTTAATAAGTATGATCAAGACAAAGTTTTATACACATATTTAAATTATTGAAAGATATTTTGATCATTTTTGAAGAAACATACAATTATAAACTCAGAATTTACCAAAAGATATGTTGTATCAAGCATCAGGTTTAAACATGTTATATTGAATAATTAAAAGTCAAAATATTTTAATTTTTTAATGCAAACATTGACAATGAAAGACCAAAATGCTTATTTTGTTTCTTTATATCTCAAAAAGTTAAAATCTCATTTTGGTCTTAAAAGAACAAAATCACAATTATAAATGCACAGGATAATATCTCAATTTAGTCACTTGAGTAATTGTGATTATTTGGCATTTTAGACAAACAATGTACAGTTGTCCCCTCCCCCTTTTTCTCAACAGCTTTTGCTTTTTAATCCTTTGATCTCTATATCATTTCAACCTTTCAATGACATTTAAACATCTTGAATATGTTAGAGAATTTAATATTTATATTCTATTCAGAAACAAAGTTAACAATACTACATGATACTAAACTAAAGGTTTTTATACGACCGCAAAAATTTTAATTTTTCGTTGAATATTGCTATCACGTTGGCGTCGTCGTCGTCGTCGTCCGAATACTTTTAGTTTTCGCACTCTAACTTTAGTTAAAGTGAATAGAAATCTATGAAATTTGAACACAAGGTTTATGACCATAAAAGGAAGGTTGGGATTGATTTTGGGTGTTTTGGTTCCAACAGTTTAGGAATTCGGGGCCAAAAAGGGCCCAAATAAGCCTTATTCTTGGTTTTCGCACAATAACTTTAGTATAAGTAAATAGAAATCAATGAAAATAAAACACAAAGTTTATGACCACAAAAGGAAGGTTGGGATTGATTTTGGGAGTTGAGGTCCCAACAGTTTAGAAATAAGGGGCCAAAAAGGGGCCCAAATATTAAGCATTATTCTTGGTTTTCGCACCATAACTTTTGTATAAGTAAATAGAAATCTATGAAATTTTAAACACAAGGTTTGTGACCATAAAAGGAAGGTTGGGTTTGATTTTGGGAGTTTTGGTCCAAACAGTTTAGGAATAAGGGGCCCAAAGGGTCCAAAATTGAACTTTGTTTGATTTTAACAAAAATTGAATAATTGGGGTTCTTTGATATGTCAAATCTTACTGTGTATGTAGATTCTGAATTTTTGGTCCTGTTTTCAAATTGATCTAAATTAAAGTCCAAAGGGTCCAAAATTAAACTTAGTTTGGTTTTAACAAAAATTGAATTCTTGGGCTTTTTTGATATGCTGAATCTAAACATGTACTTAGATTTTTGATTATGGGCCCAGTTTTCAAGGTGGTTCAAATCAGGATCCAAAATTATTATATTAAGTATTGTGCAATAGCAAGAAATTTTCAATTGCACAGTATTCAGCAATAGCAAGAAATCTTCAATTGCACAGTATTGTGCAATAACAAGAAATTTTCAATTGCACAGTATTCTGCAATAGCAAGAAATCTTCAATTGCACAGTATTGTGCAATAGCAAATATTTTCAATTGCACAGTATTGCGCAATAGCAAGAAATATCTAATTGCACAATATTGTGCAATAGCAAGAAATTTTCAATTGGAATTATCTTTCTTTGTCCAGAATAGTAGTTGAATCAACTTAAATTATTGTTTTATACAATATACAATGTATATTCACTTTTACTACCAACTGATAAATTAAAACAATCTTTACCATTCAGTGATAACAAGCACTTTATTTTACATTTTAATGATATATGATGTATTTAAATGAGTAGTTATTGTTGCAAACTCCATTAGAAATTTGAATTGAGATCAGTTTTAGAAAAAGGGAATGGGGTGTGTGAAAAAAAAAATGTAGGGGGGGGGGGGGGGGTAAATTTTTCTAATTTCAGATTTCATAAATAAAAAGAAAATTTCTGCAAACATTTTTTTGAGAGGATTCATATTCAACAGCATAGTGAATTGCTCAAAAGTACCTTTGACTGTAGAGTTTGATAACAATTACCAGAAAGATGTAAAGTTGAATCATCGGCATATAAATCAGTGCAACAATTTTGCATAGAAATAGGAAGGTCGTTTATGTATAATATAAATCCAGCTTGAATGTTGTGTCCATACTTGCCCCAACCATTCAGGGTTCAACCTCTGCGGTCGTATAAAGCTGCGCCCTGCGGAGCATCTGGTTAAATGTATCTCTTGGTAATAACACCCTGTTGTTATTCCATGATAAAGTTCTCTTGGTAATAACACCCTGTTGTTATTCCATGATAAAGTTCTCTTGGTAATAACACCCTGTTGTTATTCCATGATAAAGTTCTCTTGGTAATAACACCCTGTTGTTATTCCATGATAAAGTTCTCTCTGTAATAACCTATGTCTGTTATTAACCTGCATGATGTGATTGAAAATTAATTCTCTCCATAGAAGGAAAGTTTTTCACTGCATTAAAGACCCATTGTTGTCAGCTCTATGGTCGGGTTGTTGTTTCTTTGACACATTCCTCAATTCCCATTCTCAATTTTATGCAACTATAAACTAAGGTCAATCTGACCTTAACAGTGCTTCTTCCAAAATGACATAAATAAAGGCAACAGTAGTAAACCGCTGTTCAAAACTCATTAGTCCATGGACAAATAACAAAATCGGGGTAACAAACTAAAACCGAGGGAAAAGCATTAAATATAAGAGGAGAACAACGACATAACACTAAAATGTAACACACACAGACAAAATCCCACGAGAATATCAAATATAACATATATATATAACATCAAAACCAAATACATGAATTTGGGATAGACAAGTACCGTGACACGTCTTATCGCAATGTGAATTTACACTCAAAAATAAGAGAAAACAAACGACACAATGTTATAATGTAATACACACAGAAACGAACTATAATATAACAATGGCCATATTCCTGACTTGGTACAGAGCATTTTTAAAGGAAAAAATGGTGGGTTGAACCTGGTTTTGTGGCATGCCAAACCTCGCACTTTTATGGCCATGTGAAATATAACATCAAAATGACAACACAGGACTACAATATAAATAAATTGGAGAACACAATTGACAAAGAATCACACGAACAACAGCCATCAAAAGGCAACAAGTTCAAAATTTTAATACGCCAGAAGTGTATTTTGTCCACACAAGACCTACGTGTGACGCCCAGATACAAAAGTTTGAAAGCCGAAACGAGTACAAAGTTGAACAGCATCGAGGACCAAAAGATCAAAAAGGTTGTGCCAAAAACGGCAAGGGTTTTCTATTACTGTGAAAGTACTTTAATTCGTGGGTATCAATTTTCGTGGTTTGAGCAATATTTACATGTTCGTGGGTTTTTAAACTCGTGGATTTTAATTTTCTAAAAAAAAAAATAATTGAGAAATTAAAGCCTTTAGAAATGTAGGTAAAAAAATAGTCTAAATTTAAGGAAATTGCAAAGTAAACATTGACCCGTGTAAATCGTAGTGATAACACTAATTAACCCATGATAAAGTTTTCAACAGATTAAAGACCATCAAAGGTGTTAATTAGGCCATAAACATGTCACCTAAAGAAAACAGTAACATAAGCAAATGCTATAAACTTATTTTGGATTGTAAAATAATTCTAATCAAAATCAATCCCAGCATGAAATCATTATTTCCCATATGTATGAGAAAGATGAGGATATAAAATGAACACTTTATCATACCAGCATATCAATACCGGAAATCTGACTTCCATCGATCAAAAATATTTTTTATGAGATTTAAAAGACCAAAAGATGTACAGTTAAGGTTATTAAAGATTAAATGTGTAAAATCTGCATGCGGTTGCAGTTCTGTCACTGCTATTAAAGTACTACCAAATTTGGCGTTATTCAATATATTTACTAGATCATATCAGTAGTCAAACTTACCGATGGGGATCTTTCCATGTCTTGATTTGGACAATGGTTGTTTTATTTCGTTGGACACTTAAATTCGTGGAGAAAGTCATCCACGAAAACCACGAAAATTAGTACCCCACGAATAAAAGTACTTTCACAGTAGTTACCAGAAAATCCCTATAATTTAGAATAATTTATACTTTTGTATAAAGTGTTAGTGTAGGCACTAATATTATTTGTAGGTAGGGTTAGCTGAAACACATGAATCATTTTTTTTGGCCTAAACAATTCAAACAGGATAACCAATGGTCAAAACTATAAAAACCGAAAAAAGCGAAAATATGAGAAAAAAACACATACATGTATGAACCACACCAATAATTGACAACCACTGAACACACGGAACAGCAGATTCCAGACTTACATGTAGCAAGGCTTGAAACAGAGACCCAAGAGAAAATAAATCTGGAATTCCACTGGAATCCCGGCTGGAATTTTGATGGGATTCCAGTTGGGATCCCACCTAATTCCACGGGGATAAAATTTCGGAAATCCCACAAAAAATCCTGGAATCCCAATGTAAATCCCGGTTGAAATATACTGGGATCCCACTGGGATATTGTGGGATTTCAATTTTGATCCCACTGGGATAAAATGTCGAGATTCCCCCAAAAGAAGCGGGATCCTGATGTAAATGTACTGGGATAAAATTTCGGGATTCCCATTAAAGAAGCGGGATCCCGATGTAAATCCCAGGGAAAATATACTGGGATTTTGATTGGAATATACTTGGATTCCCAGAAAAAAAAGCGGGATCCCAAAAATAAATCCCAACAGGATATATATGCACCAATTCAAATTGCACTGCCACTGGGATTCCTGGGTTATTTATACAAAAGGATACATGTCATGTTCTCCTTTCTGTAAATTAATTTGCTGTCGCTGTACTTCCAACTAGTATTGCTGAGTAAATTATTGTAACTGGAATATCTGCCTGCAATGTGTTGGCAGCTCCATTTAAAAATATCATTAAATCCCCTAAAAGTATAAAAAAAATCCACAAAGAATCATTTGTTCTATACGTTTTGAAGCAACAAATTCAATAGAAATATTATTGCATGTTTATACAGTAGATTGGAAGCTAGTCCAAATAATTATGAAGTCTTGGAAGGCTATTTAAATTTTTTTTGCAAATTAATTACCCTCCCCCTTTTTTATCCCCTGAAGATAAATAACTAGCGACTTATTATTTTCACCAAATAAACATACACACAACTGAATTAAATTTTTACATACCTACTAGTTATGCCTGTTATGTGACAACACGTTTATTCATTGTATATGTTAAAAATAAATATATTTTAAGTTTATGCTTTCAGACTTTCTGATGTTGATTTGCTTAAATAAAAACCATAAAAATCATAGTTCCTCAATAAATTATTTTTATAATCATTATATACACATAAACACATGTTAAATTAAATTATTAATGCGGTTATCTGAAAACATCTGCATCGGAATCATCTTGGTCCTCCATAAATCAGCGTAATCAGATTTTGATGACGTTTTTACCAGTACACTAGTGTTGAAGTGACAATCTCGCCCCAAATTATATCGGCCAGAAGTTGATCTCTCTCTGTAACGGTATTATAAATTAATTAAGGGTATCGCATAAAAGTATTAATTATACTGGCCAGTTTTTACTAAATATAAGAAAAGAATACTTTATTAATCGGCACACGGTGCATGCAGATAAGTTAGTGGCCGCATTATTTAGTACAGTTGTTTTTAGGGTCGAACTGTTCAGTACAATTGAAAACAAAGCACGTGGTCATGATTTTTTATACGACCGCAAAAATTTTTAATTTTTGGTCGTATATTGCTATCACGTTGGCATCGTCGTCCTGCGTCGTCGTCCGAATACTTTTAGTTTTCGCACTCTAACTTTAGTAAAAGTGAATAGAAATCAATGAAATTTTAACACAATGTTTATGACCATAAAAGGAAGGTTGGGATTGATTTTGGGAGTTTTGGTCCCAACATTTTAGGAATTAGGGGCCAAAAAGGTCCCAAATAAGCATTTTCTTGGTTTTCGCACTATAACTTTAGTTGAAGTGAATAGAAATCTATGAAATTTTGACACAAGGTTTATGACCACAAAAGGAAGGTTGGGATTGATTTTGGGAGTTTTGGTTCCAACAGTTTAGGAATTAAGGGCCAAAAAAGGGCCCAAATAAGCATTATTCTTGGTTTTCGCACAATAACTTTAGTATAAGTAAATAGAAATCAATGAAATTTTAACACAAGGTTTATGACCACAAAAGGAAGGTTGGGATTGATTTTTGGAGTTGAGGTCACAACAGTTTATGAATTAGGGGCCAAAAAGGGGCCCAAATAAGCATTATTTTTGGTTTTTGCACCATAACTTGAGTATAAGTAAATAGAAATCTATGAAATTTAAACACAAGGTTTATGACCATAATAGGAAGGTTGGGTTTGATTTTGGGAGTTTTGTTTCTAACAGTTTAGGAATAAGGAGCCCAAATGGTCCAAAATTGAACTTTGTGTGATTTCATCAAAAATTGAATAATTGGGGTTCTTTGATATGCCGAATCTAACTATGTATGTAGATTCTGAATTTTTGGTCCCGTTTTCAAATTGGTCTACATTAAGGTCCAAAGGGTCCAAAATTAAACTTAGTTTGATTTTAACAAAAATTGAATCCTTGGGGTTCTTTGATATGCTGAATTTAAAAATGTACTTATATTTTTAATTATTGGCCTAGTTTTCAAGTTGGTCCAAATGGGGGTCCAAAATTAAACTTTGATTTCATCAAAAATTGAATAAATGGGTTCTTTGATATGCCAAATCTAACTGTGTATGTAGATTCTTAATTTTTGGTCCAGTTTTCAAATTGGTCTACATTAAGGTCCAAAGGGTCCAAAATTAAACTAAGTTTGATTTTAACAAAAATTAAATTCTTGGGCTTATTTGATATGCTTTATCTAAATATGTACTTTGATTTTTGATTATGGGCCCAGTTTTCAAGTTGGTCCAAATCAGGATTCCATATCAAGTATTGTCAATAGCAAGAAATTTTCAATTGCACAGTATTGCACAATAGCAAGAAATATCTAATTGCACAATATTGTGCAATAGCAATTAATTTTCAATTGGAGTTATCTTTCTTTGTATAGAATAGTAGTTGATAATATATGTTGGAAATTTGCCAGACATGACTATGATGTCATTTTCTATTTTTATTTGCCAATAACTTTATGTAAATAACTTCATTGGAAATTTGCCAATATAAAATGTTGCTGATGAAGCTTTTTTTCCTTATCTTATCTAAAATGTTTTTAGATAATGTATGTTGGACATTTGCCAGACATGACTATGATGTCATTTTCTATTTTTATTTGCCAATAACTTTATGTAAATAACTTCATTGGAAATTTGCCAATATAAAATGTTGCTGATGAAGTTTTTTTTATTGTTTTATACAATAAACAATGTATATTCACTTTTACTACCAACCAATCTTTACCATTCAGTGATAACAAGCACTTTATTTTACATTTTAATATTTTATGATGTATTTAAAAGAGTAGTTATTGTTGCAAACTCCATTAGAAATTTGAATTGAGATCAGTTTTAGAAAAAGGGAATGGGGGGTGTGAAAAAAAAATGGGGGGGGGGGTAAATTTTTCTAATTTCAGATTTCATAAATAAAAAGAAAATTTCTTCAAACATTTTTTTGAGAGGATTAATATTCAACAGCATAGTGAATTGCTCAAAGGCAAAAAAAAACTTTTAAGTTCATTAGACCACATTCATTCTGTGTCAGAAACCTATGCTGTGTCAACTATTTAATTTTAGATTTAAAAAGTTTGAAGAAGAAATCTTTTAATTGATTTGTAAAATCTTGACATTTGTTTTGTGTAAAAAAAACCCATGTAATGTCAAAAATTTGATCACAATCCAAATTCAGAGCTGTATCACGCTTGAATGTTTTGTCCATACTTGCCCCAACTGTTCAGGGTTCGACCTCTGCGGTCGTATAAAGCTGCACCCTGCGGAGCACCTGGTTTTAACATTTTACGTAAGTTGAGAAACCAACATTTTACGTTGTCGATCATTATCTTATCAGTGATGCCGGACGACAACTAATAGAAACGCACTGATGGAAACTTGGGGAACATCAGAAACGCCCAAGCTTGTCTGACAAAACACCCGGACGCCCTGCTATTTTTATCGCGAAAATCTCGGCATTTTTTTCTTGACTTATAAATATCTGTCAAACTGAATATTAAGTGACACTTAAAAGTGATTGGCTTCACCTGACAGCTTTGGTGTCATACACATTGTTAATTAACACCAATAACCTGTACTTGATGTCATCAGAGACATATGTATACACAAACCAAACACTTACATATTTTCAACAACATAATTATGGTTCTTACAATTTCAGCTTTTTGTTTTCCTTTGTATTGTCATGATTGTTGTGACCATTATGTTTATATCATTATATGAAAGGTAACCTCTTATTAGGAAATTAAATGAAATATAATGTTGGAATATAATGCAGGAAAAATTATTTAAACTGATGAAACATACACACGTAAATTGATGATGTAATATAGTTCTTTTGCTATAAACTAAATTTTAAATATTAACATAGAAACAGGCACACTCATCATGCTCATACATAGTTATACTTTTAAAACTAATATGAGAAAAAGTTAGAATGGTCTTACATTTGTAGATGATATAGTTCCAACTGAAATAAAATTGATGGCTGACAAAAGATCGGTTGAATTGTACCTGAAATTACTTGAGTCGGGCTCTGAGAAAAAGAGAGACATACGTTTAGTAGTAGTTGGAAAGAAAGGGGCTGGGAAGACCTCACTGATTAACAGATTGTTTTCTGAACAAAATACAGATGTTTCCAGTACAAATGGAATAGAAATCCACACCATAAAATGCAAAGCAAAATCTGATGATGGGATATGGAATAAATTAGATGGTATGGTGGTATGATGTATAAGCTTTTACACAAATAATTCTCTTTTCATAAGAATGTATTTGTAACGATTTTGGTTTTCTAGTTTATGACTAACTTTTATGCCCCATTTATTTTGCCCATTATGTTTTTCTGATCTGTGTGTCCCTTTGTCTGTCTGTTCTTCCGACGTTTCGTTCTTTCGTTGGTCTGCAAATAATTTTTTGACTCGGGGGGCTTATTTTTGACCCGGTCGGGGCGAGGGGAAACAAACATGTTTTTTATTTTGGCCAACCAACCAAGATGGCCGCCATGGCTAAAAATAGAACATAGGGGTAAAATGCAGTTTTTGGCTTATAACTCAAAAACCAAAGCATTTAGAGCAAATCTGACATGGGGTAAAATTGTTAATCAGGTCAAGATCTATCTGGCTTACAATTTTGAGATGAATCTGACAACCCGTTGATAGGTTACTGCCCCTGAATTGGAAATTTTAAGGAAATTTTGCTGTTTTTGGTTATTATCTTGAATATTATCATAGATAGAGATAAATTGTAAACAGCAAAAATGTTCAGTAAAGTAAGATCTACAAATAAGTCAACAGGACCAAAATGGTCTGTTGACCCCTTTAGGAGTTATTGCCCTTTATAGTCAATTTTTAACCATTTTTCGTAAATCTTAGTCATCTTTTACAAAAATCTCCTCTGAAACTACTGAGCCAAATTAAACCAAACTTGGCCACAATCATCATTGGGGTATCTAGTTTAAAAATTGTGTCTGGTGACCCGGCCAACCAACCAAGTTGGCCGCCATGGCTAAAAATAGAACATAGGGGTAAAATGCAGTTTTTGGCTTATCACTCAAAAACGAAAGCATTTAGAGCAAATCTGACATCGGGTAAAATTGTTTATCAGGTGAAGATCTATCTGCCCTGAAATTTTGAGATGAATTGGACAACCCGTTGATAGGTTGCTGCCCCTGAGTTGGTAATTTTAATGAAATTTTGCTGTTTTTGGTTATTATCTTGAATATTATTAGCTCACCTGGCCCAAATGGCCAAGTGAGCTTTTCCCATCACTTGGCGTCCGTCGTCCGTCGTCCGTCGTCTGTCGTCCGTCGTCGTCTGGCGTCGTTAACTTTTACAAAAATCTTCTCCTCTGAAACTACTGGGCCAAATTACACCAAACTTGGCCATAACCATCATTGGGGTATCTAGTTTAAAAAATGTGTTCGGTGACCCGGCCAACCATCCAAGATGGCCACCATGGCTAAAAATAGAACATAGAGGTAAAATGCAGTTTTTGGCTTATAACTCAAAAATCAAAGCATTTAGAGCAAATCTGACATGGGGTTAAATTGTTAAACAGGTCAAAATCTATCTGCCCTGAAATTTTCAGATAAATCGGATATCCTGTTGTTGGGTTGCTGCCCCTGAATTAGTAATTTTAAGGAAATTTTGCTGTTTTTGGTTATTATCTTGGATATTATTATAAATAGAGATAAACTGTAAACAGCAATAATGTTCAGCAAAGTAAGATTTACAAATAAATCAACATGACCGAAATGGTCAGTTGACCCCTTTAGGAGTTATTGCCCTTTATAGTCAATTTTTAACCATTTTTCGTAAATCTTTGTTATCTTTTACAAAAATCTTCTCCTCTGAAACTACTTGGCCAAATCAATCCAAACTTGGCCACAACCATCTTTGGGGTATGTAGTTTCAAAAATGTGTCCGGTGACCCGGCCATCCAATCAATATGGCTGCCATGGCTAAAAATAGAATCTGGGGTAAAATGCAGTGTTTGGCTTATAACTCGAAAACCAAAGCATTTATAGTAAATCTGACAGGGGTAAAATTGTTTATCAGGTCAAGATCTACCTGCCCTGAAATTTTCTGATGAATCTGACAACCCAGTTTTGGGATGCCACCCCAGAATTAGTAATTTTAATGAAATTTTGCTGTTTTTGGTTATTATCTTGAATATTATTATAGATAGAGATAAACTGTACACAGCAATAATGTTCAGCAAAATAAGATTTACAAATTAGTCAAAATGACCACAATGGTCAGTTGACCCGTTTAGGAGTTATTGCCCTTTATAGTCAATTTTTAACCATTTTTTCGTAAATCTTAGTAATTTTTTTACAAAAATCTTCTCCTCTGAAACTGCTTGGCCAAATCAATCCAAACTTGGCCACAACCATCTTTGGGGTATGTAGTTTCAAAAATGTGTGCGGTGACCCGGCCATCCAACCAAAATGAAAAAAAAAAATCTGGAGTAAAGGTGTTTATCAGGTCAAGATTTATCTGCTCTGAAATTTTCGGATAATTCAGACAACCCGTTGTTGGGTTGCTGATCCTGAATTGTTAGTTTTAAGGAAATTTTGCTGTATTTGGTTATTATCTTGAATACTATTATAGATAGAGATAAACTGTAAACAGCAATAATGTTCAGCAAAGTAAGATTTACAAATAAGTCAACGTGACTGAAATGGTCAATTGACCCCCTATGGAGTTATTGTCCTTTATAGTCAATTTTTAACAATTTTCATAAAATTTGTAAATTTTTTCTAACATTTTTCACTGAAACTATTGGGCCAAGTTCAGTATAGATAGAGATAATTTTCAGCAGCAAGAATGTTCAGTAAAGTAAGATGTACAAACACATCACCATCACCAAAACACAATTTTGTCATGAATCCATCCAATTCCTTTGTTTAATATTCATAAAGACCAAGGTGAGCGACACAGGCTCTTTAGAGCCTCTAGTTATAGATAGAGATAAACTGTAAACAGCAAAAATGTTTAGCAAAGTAAGATCTACAAATAAGTCAACAAGATCAAAATGGTCTGTTGATCCCTTTAGGAGTTATTGCCCTTTATAGTCAATTTTTAACCATTTTTCGTAAATCTTAGTTATCTTTTACAAAAATCTTCTCCTCTGAAACTACTGAGCCAAATTAAACCAAACTTGGCCACAATCATCATTGGGGTATCTTGTTTAAAAATTGTGTCCGGTGACCCGACCAACCAACCAAGATGGCCGCCATGGCTTAAAATAGAACATAGGGGTGAAATGTAGATTTTGGCTTATAACTCTGAAACCGCAGCCTTTAGAGCAAATCTGACAAGGGTTAAAATTGTTTATCAGGTCAAGATCTACCTGCCCTGAAATTTCAGACGAATCTGACAACCCGTTGTTGGGTTGCTGCCCCTATATTGGTAATTTTAAGGAAATTTTGCTGTTTTTGGCTATTACAGTATCTTGAATATTATTATAATAGAGATAAACTGTAAACATCAATAATGTTCAGCAAAGTAAGATCTACAAATAAGTCAACATGACCGAAATGGTCAATTGACCCCTAAGGAGTTATTGTCCTTTATAGTCAATTTTTAAAAAATTTCATAAAATTTGTCAATTTTAACTAACATTTTCCACTGAAACTACTGGGCCAAGTTCATTATAGATAGAGATAATTGTAAGCAGCAAGAATGTTCAGTAAAGTAAGATGTACAAACACATCACCATCACCAAAACACAATTTTGTTATCAATCCATCTGCTTCCTTTGTTTAATATTCACATAGACCAAGGTGAGCGACACAGGCTCTTTAGCGCCTCTATAGTTAATTAATAAAACCCCTTAACTCGGAAACGTAAAATCTAAAATTTATAAAAATTGAAAGGGAGTTCATGGCAACAGATATAAACAATTCATCAAAATTCCTTGCAAATTTGTTAAAGGTTTTGTTAGATATTATCAGAGAACTGAAAAAAACACAATTTTATTGAATAAAACCCCATTACTCAGAAACTTAAAATTTTAAAAACGATAGGGAGCTCACGTCAATAGGTATAAAAGTTTTATGTAAAATGGTTAAAGAGTGTTTGAGTTAATGTCCGACGTGTTGACGACGGACGGACACGAATATACCAAATACATATCTAGATACATAATTCTAAAAAACATTTTCACAGAAAATGGACTTCATTACAAAGGATTATACCCGTAATAAGAAATACTGGATTTGTCAAGGACCCGAATTATTTTAATATTTCATTTACTGTTATCTGTTTTTGTCCATTTTAATTCCTTGTTATCTGTTATAAGCCAAATCAATTTGCTGTTTTGCTGTTATGAGGACCCCCCTTGCCCCCCTCCTTAAGGGGTATTGTCCTTTAATGACAATTTTTCACAATTTGTTCATCATATTTGCTAACTTTAAAAAATCTTCTCATCTAAAACTACTCAATCAAGTTCAACCAAACTTCAACTGAATGATCAGTAGGGTGTATTAAATAAAGTTTGTGTTTTATTTTCTATTTCGTCAAAAAACATGGCCGTCATGGCTAAAAATAGAACACAGGGTAAAATGCAGTTTTTGGCTTATATCTCAAAAACTCCAGCATTTAGAGCAAATAAGACAAGAAGTTAAAGTATTTATTAGGTCAAGGTCTACCTGTCCTGAAATTTTCAGCCGAATTGGGTAACTGGTTTTTCAGGTATAATGCCCCTGAATTGATGATTTTGAAGAAATTTTGCAGTTTTTATACGACCGCAAAAATTTTAATTTTTTGGTCGTATATTGCTATCACGTTGGCGTCGTCGTCGTCGTCGTCCGAATACTTTTAGTTTTCGCACTCTAACTTTAGTAAAAGTGAATAGAAATCAATGAAATTTTAACACAAGGTTTATGACCACAAAAGGAAGGTTGGGATTGATTTTGGGAGTTTTGGTCCCAACATTTTAGGAATTAAGGGCCAAAAAGGGCCCAAATAAGCATTTTCTTGGTTTTCGCACTATAACTTTAGTTTAAGTTAATAGAAATCTATGAAATTTTGACACAAGGTTTATGACCACAAAAGGAAGGTTGGGATTGATTTTTGGAGTTGAGGTCACAACAGTTTATGAATTAGGGGCCAAAAAGGGGCCCAAATAAGCATTATTTTTGGTTTTTGCACCATAACTTTAGTATAAGTAAATAGAAATCTATGAAATTTAAACACAAGGTTTATGACCATAAAAGGAAGGTTGGGTTTGATTTTGGGAGTTTTGGTCTTAACAGTTTAGGAATAAGGGGCCCAAAGGGTCCAAAATTGAACTTTGTGTGATTTCATCAAAAATTGAATAATTGGGGTTCTTCGATATGCCAAATCTAACTATGTATGTAGATTCTTAATTTTTGGTCCCGTTTTCAAATTGGTCTACATTAAGGGAGTTCGATTCTCATTTTCAAAGTCATTAACTTTTCAAAACACTAGTTTATATAGATAGGGGATTAATAATTGAATCCAAAGAGCAATAAAAATATATAGGTCACCGTGCTTGTTTTCTGGATAAAAGCCATTGAAATTTTGGCGGGAAAATATTCTCTCTTGATTTTTCATAGCTTTATCACTGACAAGTTGAAGTTCTCAAAAACTGTTAAAAAGTAATTAAGACTTTTACAGATGGCTTATCATTATACATGTAAAAGATTTACAAAAAGAAAAATGGGGGTCACCGGGCAAATTTTTTTAATGCATTCAAATGGATAAAACCAGAGGATTCCGAAAATCTGACAAAACATCTAAAACATGACAAGCCAGCTTCCTTAAGGTCCAAAGGGTCCAAAATTAAACTTAGTTTGATTTTAACAAAAATTGAATCCTTGGGGTTCTTTGATATGCTGAATTTAAAAATGTACTTAGATTTTTAATTATTGGCCTAGTTTTCAAGTTGGTCCAAATGGGGGTCCAAAATTAAACTTTGTTTGATTTCATCAAAAATTGAATAAATGGGTTCTTTGATATGCCAAATCTAACTGTGTATGTAGATTCTTAATTTTTGGTCCAGTTTTCAAATTGGTCTACATTAAGGTCCAAAGGGTCCAAAATTAAACTAAGTTTGATTTTAACAAAAATTAAATTCTTGGGCTTATTTGATATGCTTTATCTAAATATGTACTTTGATTTTTGTCGAGCCTGCAACTTTTGTTGCAGAAAGCTCGACATAGGGATAGTGATCCGGCGGCGGCGGCGGCGGCTACGGCGGCTACGGCGGCGGTGTTAGCTAACTTCTTAAAAGGTTTATATTTTAGAAGGTGAAAGACCTGGATGCTTCATACTTTGTATATAGATTCCTCATGTTACGAAGTTTCCGTCAGTCACATGTCCAATGTCCTTGACCTCATTTTCATGGTTCAGTGACCACTTGAAAAAAAAGTTCAGAATTTTTATAATGTTGAATTCTCTCTTATTATAAGTAATAGGATAACTATATTTGGTATGTGCGTACCTTGCAAGGTCCTCATGCCCGTCAGACAGTTTTCACTTGACCTCGACCTCATTTCATGGATCAGTGAACAAGGTTAAGTTTTGGTGGTCAAGTCCATATCTCAGATACTATAAGCAATAGGGCTAGTATATTTGGTGTATGGAAGGACTGGAAGGTGTACATGTCCAACTGGCAGGTATCATCTGACCTTGACCTCATTTTCATGGTTCAGTGGTTATAGTTAAGTTTTTGTGTTTTGGTCTGTTTTTCTCATACTTTATGCAATAGGTCTACTATATTTGTTGTATGGAATGATTGTAAGGTGTACATGTCTAGCGGGCAGATGTCATCTGACCTTGACCTCATTTTCATGGTTCAGTGGTCAAAGTTAAGTTTTTAAGTTTTGATCTTTTTATCTTATATTATATGCCAAAGGTCAACTATATTTGGTGTATGGAAATATATTATGATCTATATGTCAGTCCCGCAGGTTTTATTTGACCATGACCTCAATTGCACGGTTCATTGCACAGTGTTAAGTTTCTGTGTTTTGGTCTATTTTTCTTAAACTATAAGTAGTAGGTCAACTATATTTGTTGTATGGAAGCTTTGTTAGCTGTACATGTCTGCCTGGCATGGTTCATCTGACCTTGACCTCATTTTCATGGTTCATTGGTCTTTGTTTAGCTATCTTGGTTAATGTTAAGTTTATGTGACAGTTGTAATAAAGCTTTATACTTAGGACTATCAACATAATATCAATGATTACTAAAGAAGGCGAGACATTTCAGTGTGTGCACTCTTGTTGATTATGGGCCCAGTTTTCAAGTTGGTCCAAATCAGGATTCCATATCAAGTATTGTGCAATAGCAAGAAATTTTCAATTGCACAGTATTGCACAATAGCAAGAAATATCTAATTGCACAATATTGTGCAATAGCAATTAATTTTCAATTGGAGTTATCTTTCTTTGTATAGAATAGTAGTTGATAATATATGTTGGAAATTTGCCAGACATGACTATGATGTCATTTTCTATTTTTATTTGCCAATAACTTTATGTAAATAACTTCATTGGAAATTTGCCAATATAAAATGTTGCTGATGAAGCTTTTTTTCCTTATCTTATCGAAAATGTTTTTAGATAATGTATGTTGGAAATTTGCCAGACATGACTATGATGTCATTTTCTATTTTTATTTGCCAATAACTTTATGTAAATAACTTTATTGGAAATTTGCCAATATAAAATGTTGCTTATGAAGTTTTTTTTATTGTTTTATACAATAAACAATGTGTATTCACTTTTACTACCAACCAATCTTTACCATTCAGTGATAACAAGCACTTTATTTTACATTTTAATATTTTATGATGTATTTAAAAGAGTAGTTATTGTTGCAAACTCCATTAGAAATTGGAATTGATATCAGTTTTGGAAAAAGGGAAACGGGGATGTGAAAAAAAAAGGGGGGGGGGGTTTAAATTTTTCTCATTTCAGATTTCATAAATAAAAACAAAATTTCTTCAAACATTTTTTTGAGAGGATTAATATTCAACAGCATAGTGAATTGCTCAAAGGCAAAAAAAAACTTTTAAGTTCATTAGACCACATTCATTCTGTGTCAGAAACCAATGCTGTGACAACTATTTAATTTTAGATTTAAATAAGTTTGAAGAAGAAATCTTTAATTGATTTGTAAAATCTTGACATTTGTTTTGTGTAAAAAAAACCATGTAATGTCAAAAATTTGATCACAATCCAAATTCAGAGCTGTATCACGCTTGAATGTTTTGTCCATACTTGCCCCAACTGTTCAGGGTTCGACCTCTGCGGTCGTATAAAGCTGTGCCCTGCGGAGCAGCTGGTTGGTTATTATCTTGAATATTATTATAGATAGGGCCAACTGAGCTTTTCCCATCACTTGGCGTCCGGCGTCTGGCGTCGTCCTGCATCGTCCATCGTCATTAACTTTTACAAAAATCTTCTCCTCTGAAACTACTGGGCCAAATTTAACCAAACTTGGTCACAATCATCATTGGGTATCTAGTTTAAAAAATGTGTCTGGTGACCCGGCCATCCAACCAAGATGGCTGCCAAGGCTAAATATAGAACATAGGGGTAAAATCATGTCAAGATCTATCTGCCCTGAAATTTTCAGATGGATCCGACAACCGGTTGTTGGGTTGCTGCCCCTAAATTGGTAATTTTAAGGAAATTTTGCCGTTTTTATTCCCCACCTACAATAGTAGAGGGGCATTATGTTTTCTGGTCTGTGCCTTCATTCGTCCGTTCGTTCGTCCGTTCGTTCGTCCTGCTTCAGGTTAAAGTTTTTGGTCGAGGTAGTTTTTGATGAAGTTGAAGTCCAATCAACTTGAAACTTAGTACACATGTTCCCTATGATATGATCTTTCTAATTTTAATGTCAAATTAAAGTATTGACCCCAATTTTTTGGTTCACTGAACAAAGAAAAAGATAGTGTGAAGCTCAGGTTAAAGTTTTTGGTCAAGGTAGTTTTTGATGAAGTTGAAGTCCAATCAACTTGAAACTTAGTACACATGTTAACTATGATATCATCTTTCTAATTTTAATGCCAATTTTAAAGTATTGACCCCAATTTCACGGTCCAGTGAACATGTAAAATGATAGTGCGAGAGTGGCATCCGTGAACTATGGACACATTCTTGTTTGTTATTATCTTGAATATTATTATAGATAGAGATAAACTGTAAACAGCAATAATGTACAGCAAAGTAAGACCTAAAAATAAGTCAACATGACCAAAATGGTCAATTGACCCCCTAAGGAGTTACTGTCCTTATAGTCAATTTTAAACAATTTTCATAAAATTTGTAAATTTTTACTAACATTTTTCACTGAAACTATTGGGCAAAGATCATTATAGATAGAGATAATTGTAAGCAGCAAGATTGTTCAGTAAAGTAAGAGCTACTAATGCATCACCATTACCAAAACACAATTTTGTCATGAATCCATCTGTGTGTCCTTCGTTTATGATATGCACATAGACCAAGGTGAGCGACACAGGCTCTTTAGAGCCTCTAGTTTTAAATGTAATGTCAATCATTGGAATGGCCATCTGATTACCATAATTGCCTTTTGTGTCTTAAGGTATTAAAATCGGGATCAGAAATAAAATGTCCGGCTGGCTCAAATATTTTTTGGAAGCCTTGCTCATACCTGACCTTCAACAGAAACTTCATCTCTTGAACATCCGTTCAAAGTTTTGAACATGATCAAAATTTTCCACCTGAAAGTACGGTTGTTGACAGATAAAACGTACGTTAAAGAGTTTAATTTTTGATGCAACAATATTACATTTGTAACATTGTTTTTGGTTATTTTTTTAATTAATTTTGGGGAATATATATATTATCATCTATATAGTAGTTTTAAACTTTTAATATTATACCACTGCTATAACATGTTTAAAAAAGTGGGGTGTACTGTTTAACCTCTGTCCATCCATCAGTCCATCACTCAACAACTTCCTGTTTACTTTTAAGTATTTGACCTGGGTGTCATCCGTGAGCAGTGTCTCACAGTTTCACTTGTTAAGCAAAATATTAGTTAGTAGTCATATACGTAAATTATGCATCAAGTTTTGTAGGTTTTTATTAAATCCCAAATCTGTTATATCAACATGATCAATATCACTGTAATTTCCAATAAACTCAAGAAACTACCTTTTAAATTTTGATCACTTTGCATGTGCATTTTGTAGAATTAATGATTGAGAAACAAATTTAATGGACACAGTTTATTGTTTTACTGGTTATTGCTTATTATGTAAAATGTGATCTTACTTAACATTTATCCCCTTTCTTCTACATTATAGTAATTTTCTAATGATAGGAACCACTGAAGAAGCTGAAATTCATGCAAGACTGTTGAAACAATATAAAGGAAGAATTGAAGCATGTGTGGAGGAAGAAAAACATGATGCTGTGAAGGACAACACCCTCACAACCATTCTGTACAAACGTATTGAGGCAACAAAGGAATCTGAGATAGTAAGCCAGCAGCCTAGAATAAGGAAACCTCCCGTAATCACTGAATCTCATCGTGAACCTCCAGTAACCTCTCATCAACAAAACCAATCATTAGAACAGGCTAAAAAAGATATTGAAACCATGCTTAATTCTAATGTTGATTTCGATGACAAAGAGGAGTATGCAACATTATTGTTATGGGATTTTGCAGGAGATGAAGAATTTTACCATACACATCAAACTTTTTTATCATCAGATGCAATATATCTTGTTGTAACAAAACTCAATGAAGCTGACGACAAAGAAGCACAAGGTAATGAGATAACCTTAGCAATTAAATAATCTATGTGTGCAAATAGAAAAAGACGGCAGGGTTGTTGTTATGTTGCTTTTCTAAGGTTGGTATTTTTTTTATCACCTTTTCCTTTTTGCAATCAAACAAAATTTTATTTGCATCATCTGGGATCTATAATATAACACGAAATATAAAATAGAACTTGGACTGTATGGTAGCTTCTTGTCAGCAATTCCTGAAGAACAGACTTGCATCTCTGGTCACTGTTAATTAACCACTATTGGATAAACAGCGCTATGCAACATTTAAGGAACTTTTCTAACTTATATTCATTCCTAAACGGAAATGGCAGGTTTCTTTGTAATGAACTAGGCTGGGATCCTAAGAAGACTTTTTATGCCCCTGCGGTAGTGGAGGGGGCATCAAATTTGATCTTTGTCCGTCTGTCTGTACTTTATTGCCCTGGTGCCTTGGATAGATAAATTATTTGCCAAGTGGAGGACATGGGAACTCTTTTATAATTTTAAACATTTGCATTTTTATGCCCTCACCATAGCGGAGGGGGCATTAAGTATTACCCTGGTCCGTCTGTATGTAGGTCCCAAAGTGGGATTCCATTCTATAACTTTAGTTTGCTTCAACAAAATGTTATAAACTAATACAAAATGCTTATTACCACTAAACACAGATCAAGTTTGAATTTTGGTGGTGTCACATTTACCGTTCTAGAGTTATGCTCTTTACAAATGAAAAAATTCAAAAGAAAGGTTTCTATATAATCAAACTAGGCTGGGATCCGAAGGAGACTTTTTATGCCCCTGCAGTAGTGGAGGGGGCATTAAATTTTACCCTTGTCTGTCTGTATGTATGTACGTACGTCCGACGTACGTACATACATCTCAAAATTAGTTTCCGTTCTCTTAACTGTAGTTTGCCTCAACCAAATGTTAAATTATACACAATGCTTATTACCAAAAATACCGATCAAGTTTGCATTTTGGTGGTGTCACTTCAACTGCTTTAGAACTATGCTCCTTTAAAAATGGAAAAATAAAAAATTTACGGAGTGTCATTTTTAGCTCACATGGCCCGAAGGGCCAAGTGAGCTTTTCTCATCACTTGGCGTCCTGCTTCGTCCGGCGTCGTTAACTTTTACAAAAATCTTCTCCTCTGAAACTACTGAACCAAATTAAACCAAACTTGGCCACAATCATTATTCGGGTATCTAGTTTAAAAATTGTGTCCGGTGACCCGGCCAACCAACCAAGATGGCTGCCATGGCTAAAAATAGAACATAGGGGTAAAATGCAGTTTTTGGCTTATATCTCAAAAACCAAAGCATTTAGAGCAAATCTGTCACGGAGCAAAATTGTTTATCAGGTCAAGATCTATCTGCCCTGAAATTTTGAGATGAATTGGACTACCCGTTGATAGGTTGCTGCCCCTGAATTGGTAATTTTAAGGAAATTTTGCTGTTTTTGGTTATTATCTTGAATATTATTATAGATAGAGATAAACTGTAAACAGCAAAAATGTTCAGCAAAGTAAGATCTACAAATAAGTCAACATGACCAAAATGGTCTATTGACCCCTTTAGGAGTAATTGCCCTTTATAGTCAATTTTTAACCATTTTTCGTAAATCTTAGTTATCTTTTACAAAAATCTTCTCCTCTGAGACTACTGAACCAAATTAAACCAAACTTGGCCACAATCATTATTCGGGTATCTAGTTTAAAAATTGTGTCCTGTGACCCGCCCAACCAACCAAGATGGCCACCATGGCTAAAAATAGAACATAGGGGTAAAATGCAGTTTTTGGCTTATCACTCAAAAACCAAAGCATTTAGAGCAAATCTGACAGGTGGTTAAATTGTTTATCAGGTCAAGATCTATCTGCCCTGAAATTTTGAGATGAATCGGACTACCCGTTGATAGGTTGCTGCCCCTGAATTGGTAATTTTAAGGAAATTTTGCTGTTTTTGGTTATCTTGAATATTATTATAGATAGAGATAAACTGTAAACAGCAAAAATGTTCAGCAAAGTAATATCTACAAATAAGTCAACATGACCAAAATGGTCTGTTGACCCCTTTAGGAGTTATTGCCCTTTATAGTCAATTTTTAACCATTTTTCGTAAATCTTAGTTATCTTTTACAAAAATCTTCTCCTCTGAAACTAATGGGCCAGATTAAACCAAACTTGGCCACAATCATCATTGGGGTATCTTGTTTAAAAATTGTGTCCGATGACCCAGCCAACCAACCAAGATGGCCGCCAAGGCTAAAAATAGAACATAGGGGTAAAATGCAGTTTTTGGCTTATCACTCAAAAACCAAAGCATTTAGAGCAAATCTGACATGGGGTAAAATTGTTTATTAGGTCAAGATCTATCTGCCCTGAAATTTTGAGATGAATCGGACTACCCGTTGATAGGTTGCTGCCCCTGAATTGGTAATTTTAAGGAAATTTTGCTGTTTTTGGTTATTATCTTGAATATTGTTATAGATAGAGATAAACTGTAAACAGCAAAAATGTTCAGCAAAGTAATATCTACAAATAAGTCAACATGACCAAAATGGTCTGTTGACCCCTTAAGGAGTTATTGCCCTTTATAGTCAATTTTTAACCATTTTTCGTAAATCTTAGTTATCTTTTACAAAAATCTTCTCCTCTGAAACTAATGGGCCAGATTAAACCAAACTTGGCCACAATCATCATTCGGGTATTTTGTTTTAAAATTGTGTCCAGTGACCCGGCCAACCAACCAAGATGGCCACCATGGCTAAAAATAGAACATAGGGGTAAAATGCAGTTTTTTGCTTTTCACTCAAAAACCAAAGCATTTAGAGCAAATCTGACAGGTGGTAAAATTGTTTATCAGGTCAAGATCTATCTGCCCTGAAATTTTGAGATGAATCGGACTACCCGTTGATAGGTTGCTGCTCCTGAATTGGTAATTTTAAGGAAATTTTGCTGTTTTTGGTTATTATCTTGAATATTATTATAGATAGAGATAAACTGTAAACAGCAAAAATGTTCAGCAAAGTAATATCTACAAATAAGTCAACATGACCAAAATGGTCTGTTGACCCATTTAGGAGTTATTGCCCTTTATAGTCAATTTTTAACCATTTTTCGTAAATCTTAGTTATCTTTTACAAAAATCTTCTCCTCTGAAACTAATGGGCCAGATTAAACCAAACTTGGCCACAATCATCATTCGGGTATCTTGTTTAAAAATTGTGTCCGGTGACCCAGCCAACCAACCAAGATGGCCGCCAAGGCTAAAAATAGAACATACGGGTAAAATGCAGTTTTTATACGACCGCAAAAATTTTAATTTTTTGGTCGTATATTGCTATCACATTGTCCCAACATTTTAGGAATTAGGGGCCAAAAAGGGCCCAAATAAGCATTTTCTTGGTTTTCGCACTATAACTTTAGTTTAAATGAATAGAAATCTATGAAATTTTGACACAAGGTTTATGACCACAAAAAGAAGGTTGGGATTGATTTTGGGAGTTTTGGTTCCAACAGTTTATGAATTAGGGGCCAAAAAGGGGCCCAAATAAGCATTATTTTTGGTTTTTATACGACCGCAAAATTTGAAAAATTTTTCGTCGTATATTGCTATCACGTTGGCGTCGTCGTCGTCGTCGTCGTCGTCGTCGTCGTCGTCGTCGTTGTCCGAATACTTTTAGTTTTCGCACTCTAACTTTAGTAAAAGTGAATGGAAATCTATGAAATTTTAACACAAGGTTTATGACCACAAAAGGAAGGTTGGTATTGATTTTGGGAGTTTTGGTCCCAGCATTTTAGGAATTAGGGGCCAAAAAGGGCCCAAATAAGCATTTTCTTGGTTTTCGCACTATAACTTTAGTTTAAGTTAATAGAAATCTATGAAATTTGACACAAGGTTTATGACCACAAAAGAACGGTTGGGATTGATTTTGGGAGTTTTGGTTTCAACAGTTTAGGAATTAGGGGCCAAAAAAGGGCCCAAATAAGCATTATTCTTGGTTTTCGCACAATAACTTTAGTTTAAGTAAATAGAAATCAATGAAATTTAAACACAATGTTAATGACTACAAAAGGAAGGTTGGTATTGATTTTGGGAGTGTAGGTCCCAACAGTTTAGGAATTAGGGGCCAAAAAGGGACCCAAATAAGCATTTTTCTTGGTTTTCGCACCATAACGTTAGTATAAATAAATAGAAATCTATGAAATTTAAACACAAGGTTTATGACCATAAAAGGAAGGTTGGTATTGATTTTGGGAGTTTTGGTCCCAACAGAATAAGGGGCCCAAAGGGTCCAAAATTAAACTTTGTTTGATTTCATCAAAATTGAAAAGTTGGGGTTCTTTGATATGCCGAATCTAACTGTCATGACTGTGTATGTAGATTCTTAACTTTTGGTCCCGTTTTCAAATTGGTCTACATTAAGGTCCAAAGGGTCCAAAATTAAACTTAGTTTGATTTTGACAAAAAATGAATCAGTTAGGTTCTTTGATATGCTGAATCTAAAAATGTACTTAGATTCTTGATTATTGGCCCAGTTTTCAAGTTGGTCCAAATCGGGGTCCAAAATTAAACTTTGTTTGATTTCATCAAAAATTGAATAAATGGGGTTCTTTGATATACCAAATCTAACTGTGTATGTAGATTCTTCATTTTTGGTCCTTTTTTCAAATTGGTCTACACTAAAGTCCAAAGGGTCCAAAATTAAACTTAGTCTGATTTTAACAAAAATTGAAATCTTGGGGTTCTTTGATATGCTGAATCCAAAAATGTACTTAGATTTTTTATTATGGGCCCAGTTTTCAAGTTGGTCCAAATCAGGATCTAAAATTATTATATTAAGTATTGTGCAATAGCAAGTCTTTTCAATTGCACAGTATTGCCCAATGGCAAGAAATATCTAATTGCACAATATTGTGAAATAGCAAATTTTTTTTTAATTAGAGTTATCTTTCTTTGTCCAGAATAGTAAGCAAGAAATATCTAATTGCAAAATATTGTGCAATAGCAAGATTTTTTTTTAATTGGAGTTATCTTTCTTTGTCCAGAATCAACTTAAATCTTTGTTATATACAATATACAATGTATATTCACTTTTTACTACCAACTGATAAATTAAAATAATCTTTACCATTCAGTGATAACAAGCAGTTTTTTTACATCTTAATATTTTATGATGTATTTAAATGAGTAGTTATTGTTGCAAACTCCATTAGAAATTTTAATTGAGATTAGTTTTGGAATAAGGGAAAGGGGGATGTGATTAAAAAAATTGGGTTCAATTTTTCTCATTTGAAATTTCATAAATAAAAAAGAAAATTTCTTCAAACATTTTTTTGAGAGGATTAATATTCAACAGCATAGTGAATTGCTCTAAGAGAAAACAAAAATTTTAAGTTCATTAGAACACATTCATTCTGTGTCAGAAACCTATGCTGTGTCAACTATTTAATCACAATCCAAATTTAGAGCTGAATCCAGCTTGAATGTTGTGTCCATACTTGCCCCAACCGTTCAGGGTTCAACCTCTGCGGTCGTATAAAGCTACGCCCTGCGGAGCATCTGGTTGCATCATAACTTTAGTATAAGTAAATAGAAATCTATGAAATTTAAACAAAAGGTTTATGACCATAAAAGGAAGGTTGGGTTTGATTTTGGGAGTTTTGGTCCTAACAGTTTAGGAACAAGGGGCCATCAGGGTCCAAAATTGAACTTTGTGTGATTTCATCAAAAATTGAATAATTGGGGTTCTTTGATATGCCAAATCTAACTGTGTATGTAGATTCCTAATTTTTGGTCCAGTTTTCAAATTAGTCTACATTAAGGTCCAAAGGGTCCAAAATTAAACTAAGTTTGATTTTAACAAAAATTAAATTCTTGGGCTTATTTGATATGCTTTATCTAAATATGTACTTTGATTTTTGATTATGGGCCCAGTTTTCAAGTTGGTCCAAATCAGGATTCCATATCAAGTATTGTGCAATAGCAAGAAATTTTCAATTGCACAGTATTGCACAATAGCAAGAAATATCTAATTGCACAATATTGTGCAATAGCAATTAATTTTCAATTGGAGTTATCTTTCTTTGTATAGAATAGTAGTTGATAATATATGTTGGAAATTTGCCAGACATGACTATGATGTCATTTTCTATTTTTATTTGCCAATAACTTTAGGCCAAAAAAAAAAATAGGTGTGTTTCCGGTCGCCCGACCGACCCTAATTTTTTGGCGCCGACCCTAACTTTTTTTCCCGGAAAAAAAAAAAAAAAAAAAAAAAAATCCGGATTTTTTTCGTTTTTTTCCGGAAACGGTTTTTGTTTAGTATAGCCTTTGAATGGCATCTTTTAAACGTTTGATTTCAAATAAAATTTTAATACAGTAAGCATTTGTGTGATACAGATTGAAGTCAAACAACGGCATGGCTTCTGCTATGGCCATCAGTCAAAGTGTGTTATCAATAACAATCGATGAGTGTCCACACAGGAACGAGAAAAAAAGTATAATAGCCCCATTTTCTAATTCTACCACCTTTATTGATATATTCAATCAGTATCATGACTTTGGATTTGTATTTGTAGAAAAGCTGGCATCAGTTCTGTGAACTAAATTGTCTGAAAGAAACTGATTATAAAACAGGTCTTTGCTGAGACAGACTTTGATGGGCTTTCTGTGTAAGACTATAGCCTGACCCGTACAGATGGCATATCAGTTCTGAAAAGTTTGAAAATTTTATAAGCTGGAAGTCCTGGCCAAGTCTTCTGCAACTTTTGAACATGGACTATTCATATCTTGTATACTTTATACAATGAACTGATGAAAATAACCTGAAAGAATAACAAACTGATTATAAAAATACACAAAAAACAACCGAAGCAGGCCAGTAAAAAAAAAAAAAAAAAAAAAAAAATACCTACCTACCGACCCTAATTTTTTGGGGCACGCAGCAGGAAACACACCTATTTTTTTTTTTGGCCTTATGTAAATAACTTCATTGGAAATTTGCCAATATAAAATGTTGCTGATGAAGTTTTTTTTATTGTTTTATACAATAAACAATGTATATTCACTTTTACTACCAACCAATCTTTACCATTCAGTGATAACAAGCACTTTATTTTACATTTTAATATTTTATGATGTATTTAAAAGAGTAGTTATTGTTGCAAACTCCATTAGAAATTTGAATTGATATCAGTTTTGGAAAAAGGGAAACGGGGATGTGAAAAAAAAGGGGGCGGGGTTTAAATTTTTCTCATTTCAGATTTCATAAATAAAAAGAAAATTTCTTCAAACATTTTTTTGAGAGGATTAATATTCAACAGCATAGTGAATTGCTCAAAGGCAAAAAAAAACTTTTAAGTTCATTAGACCACATTCATTCTGTGTCAGAAACCTATGCTGTGTCAACTATTTAATTTTAGATTTAAAAAGTTTGAAGAAGAAATCATTAATTGATTTGTAAAATCTTGACATTTGTTTTGTGTAAAAAAAAACCATGTAATGTCAAAAGTTTGATCACAATCCAATTTCAGAGCTGTATCACGCTTGAATGTTTTGTCCATACTTGCCCCAACTGTTCAGGGTTCGACCTCTGCGGTCGTATAAAGCTGTGCCCTGCGGAGCACCTGGTTGGCTTATCACTCAAAAACCAAAGCATTTAGAGCAAATCTGACAGGTGGTAAAATTGTTTATCAGGTCAAGATCTATCTGCCCTGAAATTTTGAGATGAATCGGACTACCCGTTGATAGGTTGCTGCCCCTGAATTGGTAATTTTAAGGAAATTTTGCTGTTTTTATACGACCGCAAAATTTTGAAAAAATTTTCGTCGTATATTGCTATCACGTTGGCGTCGGCGTCGTCGTCGTCGTCGTCCGGCGTCCGAATACTTTTAGTTTTCGCACTCTAACTTTAGTAAAAGTGAATGGAAATCTATGAAATTTTAACACAAGGTTTATGACCACAAAAGGAAGGTTGGTATTGATTTTGGGAGTTTTGGTCCCAACATTTTAGGAATTAGGGGCCAAAAAAGGGCCCAAATAAGCATTTTCTTGGTTTTCGCACTATAACTTTAGTTTAAGTTAATAGAAATCTATGAAATTTTGACAAGGTTTATGACCACAAAAGAACGGTTGGGATTGATTTTGGGAGTTTTGGTCTCAACAGTTTAGGAATTAGGGGCCAAAAAAGGGCCCAAATAAGCATTATTCTTGGTTTTCGCACAATAACATTAGTTTAAGTAAATAGAAATCAATGAAATTGAAACACAATGTTAATGACTACAAAAGGAAGGTTGGTATTGATTTTGGGAGTTTAGGTCCCAACAGTTTAGGAATTAGGGGCCAAAAAGGGACCCAAATAAGCATTATTCTTGGTTTTCGCACCATAACGTTAGTATAAGTAAATAGAAATCTATGAAATTTAAACACAAGGTTTATGACCATAAAAGAAAGGTTGGGTTTGATTTTGGGAGTTTTGGTCCCAACATAATAAGGGGCCCAAAGGGTCCAAAATTAAACTTTTGTTTGATTTCATCAAAATTGAATAATTGGGGTTCTTTGATATGCTGAATCTAACTGTCATGACTGTGTATGTAGATTCTTAACTTTTGGTCCTGTTTTCAAATTGGTCTACATTAAGGTCCAAAGGGTCCAAAATTAAACTTAGTTTGATTTTGACAAAAAATGAATCAGTTAGGTTCTTTGATATGCTGAATCTAAAAATGTACTTAGATTCTTGATTATTGGCCCAGTTTTCAAGTTGGTCCAAATCGGGGTCCAAAATTAAACTTTGTTTGATTTCATCAAAAATTGAATAAATGGGGTTCTTTGATATACCAAATCTAACTGTGTATGTAGATTCTTCATTTTTGGTCCTGTTTTCAAATTGGTCTACACTAAAGTCCAAAGGGTCCAAAATTAAACTTAGTCTGATTTTAACAAAAATTGAAATCTTGAAGTTCTTTGATATGCTGAATCCAAAAATGTACTTAGATTTTTTATTATGGGCCCAGTTTTCAAGTTGGTCCAAATCAGGATCTAAAATTATTATATTAAGTATTGTGCAATAGCAAGTCTTTTCAATTGCACAGTATTGCGCAATGGCAAGAAATATCTAATTGCACAATATTGTGAAATATCAATTTTTTTTTTAATTAGAGTTATCTTTCTTTGTCCAGAATAGTAAGCAAGAAATATCTAATTGCAAAATATTGTGCAATAGCAAGATTTTTTTTTAATTGGAGTTATCTTTCTTTGTCCAGAATCAACTTAAATCTTTGTTATATACAATATACAATGTATATTCACTTTTTACTACCAACTGATAAATTAAAATAATCTTTACCATTCAGTGATAACAAGCAGTTTTTTTACATCTTAATATTTTATGATGTATTTAAATGAGTAGTTATTGTTGCAAACTCCATTAGAAATTTTAATTGAGATTAGTTTTGGAATAAGGGAAAGGGGGATGTGATTAAAAAAATTGGGTTCAATTTTTCTCATTTGAAATTTCATAAATAAAAAAGAAAATTTCTTCAAACATTTTTTTGAGAGGATTAATATTCAACAGCATAGTGAATTGCTCTAAGAGAAACAAAAATTTTAAGTTCATTAGAACACATTCATTCTGTGTCGGAAACCTATGCTGTGTCAACTATTTAATCACAATCCAAATTTAGAGCTGAATCCAGCTTGAATGTTGTGTCCATACTTGCCCTAACCGTTCAGGGTTCAACCTCTGCGGTCGTATAAAGCTACGCCCTGCGGAGCATCTGGTTGGTTATTATCTTGAATATTATTATAGATAGAGATAAACTGTAAACAGCAAAAATGTTCAGCAAAGTAATATCTACAAATAAGTCAACATGACCAAAATGGTCTGTTTACCCCTTTAGGAGTTATTGCCCTTTATAGTCAATTTTTAACCATTTTTCATAAATCTTAGTTATCTTTTACAAAAATCTTCTCCTCTGAAACTAATGGGCCAGATTAAACCAAACTTGGCCACAATCATCATTCGGGTATCTTGTTTAAAAATTGTGTCCGGTGACCCAGCCAACCAACCAAGATGGCCGCCATGGCTAAAAATAGAACATAGGGGTAAAATGCAGTTTTTTGCTTATCACTCAAAAACCAAAGCATTTAGAGCAAATCTGAAGGGTGGTAAAATTGTTTATCAGGTCAAGATCTATCTGCCCTGAAATTTTGAGATGAATCGGACTACCCGTTGATAGGTTGCTGCCCCTGAATTGATGATTTTAAAGAAATTTTGCAGTTTTTGGTTATTATCTTGAATATTATTATAGATACAGATAAACTGTTAATAGCAAAAATGTTAAGCAAAGTAAGATCTACAAATAAGTCAATTTGACCAAAATTGTCAATTGACCCCTTAAGGAGTTATTGCCCTTTAAAGACTTTTTTCACAATTTGTTCATCATGTTGACTTACTTTAAAAAATCTTCTCATTTGAAACTGCTGTATCAATTTCAGCCAAACTTAGGCTAAATGAGTTTCAGAGTATCTAGTATAAATTTTATATTTCATTTCCTTGTATGTCAGAAACATAGCTCCTATGGCTAAAATAGAACATAGGAGAAAATGATTTTTTTTTTTGCTTTTGAAGAAAATAGGACGATTCAAAGAACATTTAAATAAATTGAAAAGCCAAAATAATCATTGATGAGAGATTTAACCAAAAAAATTAAGGTGAGCGATTCAGGCTCTTGAGAGCCTCTTGTTACTCTTTTTGTATCGTTTTATTCAAGCAGATACCAGTTTATTTTAATCAATGCATTGAAAAGAAACAAGAAATTTGTAATGAAGTGTTTAATTTTTAAATTTTATCAGTTTTAATTTGATATTGAATAAAAATAACTTATTGATATTAATTAGGTACATTTATTAGTTTGAAAAATGATAAGAGCGCCCTCTACAATATCAATAACAAACACGGCGGAATGTTAACAAACCACCTCACAAAGGACAAGGTATGATAAGGACCATTTTTGGCCCCCTCTTGAAAATAATCCATAATGGCAGTAATTCAAGCCTAGGGACGTGGCATTTGAAATACGGTAATTTTTTGGTGCTATCACGCGCATGCGCGTTACTGCATGTGCATATGTAAATGTAGTTCTGTATGTTACCTTTTATATCAGATTTCCTTCTGAAGTGAGTTACTGGAATTCAACTTTTGTTCTACTGATCGGATTTTTGCAAAATTTTAACACAATTTATATCTATAGAAGTAAAAGACAATGTTGAATCTATGTTGGGATCAGACAACATTTTTGGGGGTAAAACTTGATTTTTTATATGAAAATCACTGATTTTGAGAATTATACCATGTATGGCCTGAACTTTGGCACTACTCACCAGTTCTTCTCAAAATCTTATAAGAATGATTAGTTAAATCTATTACAGATATCTTTCAAGTTTTTTAAATACTTAGTAAGTATTTTTGGTGGAAAAAATGTTTTTTTATATGAAAATCACTGATTTTGAGAATTATACCATGTATGGCCTGAACTTCGGTACTACCCACCAGCTCTTCTCAAAATCTTATAAGAATGATTAAATAAATCTTTTACAGACATCTTTCAAGTTTTATAAATACTTGTTAAGTATTTTGGGTGAAAAAATTGTTTTTTATATGAAAATCACTGATTTTGAGAATTATACCATGTATGGCCTGAACTTCGGTACTACTCACCAGTTCTTCTCAAAATCTTATAAGAATGATTAAATAAATCTATTACAGACATCTTTAAAGTTTTATAAATACTTGGTAAGTATTTTGGGTGAAAAGGTTGTTTTTTATACGAAAATTCGTGATTTTGAGAATTGCAATATTTCCAGACAAATGGCGATATGGCATCTTTTAAACTTACAAAAAATCTCTGCAAAATACCAGAATGTGTATTTATATGAAATAATGTCACCTTCTTTGAGTAATGTAAATAGAAAAACGTATTTTCTATGGAATGTTGATTTATATACAAAAATGAATAATTTTGAGATTTGTAAGATTTCGAAACATTAGCTTCAGTCTGTTTAACTCGCAAACAACCTCTGAAAAATATCAAAAGGTTTATTTGAGTACTTTGTGTCATAGGGTTACTGCATCATTGCTACCAATCTCACATCTCCATGTTTCACGGTATTTACTTTATTCATATAGAATGATTGTTCTGTTTTAGATAAATAAAAAGAAGTCTATTTGAACAAAGTGTTTAATAAGAAGGTTGTGAATTAGAAACATATACTCATATCTAAAATACTGACATAAATGCAAATGAATTGAAGTTCAACAACTTTGAAAGCCATCCCAGTAGAATTTGTAAATTTGAATCCATTAATTTAATTTTTTTTAAATCCTAGTTGAAAGTGAAAGGAACACTGCTATATTAATTTTTGGTTGATAAATATAACAGCTATGGTAATTATTTTTTATGGTAAAAGTAAACAATAAAGACAGCAGTATACAGCACAAGGAGAACAGTAAAAATCGTGACAATGGAACATAAGCAAGAGGGATCTACAGGTGACAGAGTGCAAACCTATAGTCTTCTTCGACTTCGTCGGTAGTGGACTTAAAAACTTAACAATTAACCCATGTCATGTAATAAGCTGAGCTATTAATTACACATGACCAGAATCCCATGTGGTGATATTGTCCAATTTCAAAATACATGTTTGGTAATACTCGAACATCGTTCCATTTTAATATTAGTCAATGTCATACATTCTTTAATTATTTGACGCTAATACTAAATACAATACCAGCTATACGTTTCATATAATAAAGAATGGAAAAATAAAAGAATGCCACTTTGATAAATCAGAAACAAGTAGTTTTGATTTAATATCATAGCCAATGTCTTATTTTCAGTAAGATTTTTTAAAAAGCTTAACCAAAAATATAAATAACTAACAAACAAACAGTCAAGGGTCTTTGTTATTTCCTGTAATATTTGCAGGGCAACGGGATAAACATCTATTAATCTTACTGGTAGCTTCCCATTACCTTCAGCAAGTCAAAAAAACACCAGACTTAACACAATATTATCTCATTTGTAGTATTCAATAATAGTTTGGCAACCAAATCAATATACATATAAAAAAGAAGATGTGGTATGATTGTCAAAGAGACATCTATCCTCAACAGACCAAATGAGACAGAAGTTAACCATATAATGATATAAATTAAGGATTTGTTGTATGAATGCCAATGAAAACTATATCCAGCAGTGTATAAACTAAGCGGATTTAAACAACAACATTATTTTCAAATAAAACACTGATGACATTAGGTAAACGGTATACATTTGTTGCTGAAGAATAAAAAGTTTAAATCAAGATGGACAAATAAATTATTTCCAATACCAATTAATACTGTTCATCCTCACTTATATATACTAAAAAAAAATTATGTCTGAATGTTTCTGGAAAGAGTTCTTTTTCTAAATCATTAAAATATTAAGAAGTTGCCACCGAATCCAAACGACAGCAAGACGCATTGTAGAATTATTCCTCAACAACAGAACTACCGTCACTGTCAGTGTCTAAATCAGGTAGATCTGAGGCATCCAAAACTGACTTCGTAAATCTGGGACTATTAATTGAGGTATTTTGAAGACGGTGTAATCCTAAGTACCAAAGTACACTGGATACGTGGGCACAACATCCAACAATTCTGGCTCCAACCTTGCAAGTACAGTACCATCCACTTATTTCACCGTCTAATGTATACTGTACAAATACATTATGGGTAGCACTGTTACTGAACCGAGACTGCAATTTGATTTTAATCAAGTTCTCCTTGATCTTACAAACATACAGCTGATATACGCTGTCCTCACCAATATGCTCTCTAACATATAAAGGGGACTGTTTTAGTTGGTATATGCCCATCGTAATCTGGCGGAGTTTTTCCTCGGATAAGACCGGGAAATCTTTTAGTTGATCCGCTGATGATCCATCAACTAGGGTATATATTACCCTTTTATTTATCAATCCCTCATTTTCAACAATCGCTTGAACTAAATTTCCTTTCTTGCTTTTATCAAGCATTGCCTCGGCTATCTTGATATCATCTGCATTTGAGCTTGCTATTGCAGGTCGGTATTTGTTACACAATGCACATACTAATAGTAACAATTCTCCGATGAAAGGGATGTAATGGTTCGAAACAACCTTGTCAAAAAAACGCCATTGTTTCAGCCTACCATTAACACTTTCTACGATCCACCGGACTTTTGTTACTAGTCTACTGCTATTTGCCTCTTCTGTTGTATGCTGTTTTTGACCCTTTTTAAGGTACAGTGGCATCTGAACAGAGTAACCCTGTTGTTCAAGGTATTCCACAACATCACGGAAACCTCTATCGACAATACATACATCATCCTGTTGAAGCCATTCATTCATTCCTTCAGCATTCACTGCCACCATATGTTTAGTAATAGCTGCATCGTTGTTTTTACCATTGGATAAGTAGGGACCTAAAACGGAAAGAATATAGCCGTCTGTCCCAACAACTACCATTGGCTTTACCAAAGGACGATGTTTATGCAAGCTATATGATTGGCGTTGAAATTTGTAATCTGAACTTTTTTGGATGTATATATAGGTGCCGTCCAGTACTATAATAGCTACTTTTTCGTTGTTGCCAAAAAGTGTTTGAGCAGTGGCAGTTGTATGATTCTCAACAAAATCATCATGGCTTATGTGCTGAAACCCTACGTTCTGAGTAACAAATGACTGCAAAGAAGTTCGAGCGCTGTGTATACTTCTTTGAACTTGGCTTTTTGTCAGTGAAAATATAGTTCCAATAATTTGATTAGGAAGACCAGTGCGTAATTTAGTCAAAAGTATTGCCAAACATGTTCGAGCAGATCTTACATTAGATTGACGTATTGTTGTAGAGTAAGTTGACAAATCCTCGAACTGCTGCCTTGTTAACCCAGTCAAGTTATAATAATCATCGTCTGTTAGTCTTGATGGATTATCAAAATCCAAAATAGAGGATTTTGACATAGTAAGCCGGACATTTTCTAGAAGAGCTACAATGTCGGTACGGCTGAAGAAAGATTTAGTGTATTTAGCTTTCAGGATCATCAGTGATTCTTGAGAAAAATGCAGTTCTTGAAGATGAGACGTGCAACATCTTGCCTTAGAGTCAACAAATATTGCGTTTTGTATAAATGCTTGCGTTCTTGCTTTTAAAGGAACAACGCATAGTTTTACACGCTTATTTCCTTTTTTCTTACATATAATACAGTATTTATGAGAAGTATGCGTTGAAGAAATATTCAGGTGAATTGTTTTTGGGCTTTGGATATCGATTATTGGTGGATTTTCTACCACAAATTCAGAATCACTGTCTTCAGAATGATTGTTGTTCGCCTGTACATTTGTCTTAGCTGATTTGTTAAACATAGCTCTACATTTTCCACAGATAACTTCATCATTTTCTATATTACGTCCTATTATTGATGATACATATTTCTTTAAAGGTGCAGACTTAATAGGACGTCTATCTTTAAGGTGACACTTCCCACACAAGGAACACTTGTATTCTTTAACCATCTGCAATAGAAATTATTTGACCATGTACTTCTTTGCTACTACAAATTACCAGTCTACATCGTACATCGTACTTTATGTTTCCAATATTTTTTATTTAGTTTTAATGAATTATTATCGAATCCTAGGAATCGATATTAAGAATTAAACGATGGACAGTTAGTGCGTGAATTTTTCTTGCTACCTGGTTGGAAGATATTACGAGACGTGAATAATCAAAGTTTATTGATTGGTTAGGAGTTGTTCTCCTCTGATATTTAATGCGTTTCCCTCAGTTTTAGTTTGTTACCCCGATTTTGTTTTTTGTCCATGGATTTATGAGTTTGAACATCGGTATACTACTGTTGCCTTTATTTAGGACAATCCAAACCTAGTAAATGTCCTTCAAACCCGTAGAGTATCGGATTTGTCCTCTCTATTTTAGCCATTAGATTTTGCCTGGTCATTAATCATGCATATTCGTGATATTGGTACACGGGTAACTTTTATCTATAAATAGTCGAATCTTCTGGAGTTTCGTAAACAACAACGTTAAACGATATATGTGTGGTAAAATTTGTTGATTGATGCACGTGGCTATTCTAGTAAATGAATTAATCTACAAAGCGAGAGCACTTTCCATTTTCATCAGCTAAGAGTCGACTAGCCCTTTTTGAAAGGCTAATGCTTGTATAATTTTAACCGTCAAATCAAAAGACTTTACAGTATGTTCCACTCCATAACATTACCCATAATCCTACACAGTGTTTTATTTTTTGTTAAAATGTCTTAAAGGGTTTGCTACCAGGCACTAGCCCGGGCTTATTATGTTACACAGTAATAAATAAAATGTTCCACAGAGCGCACCTTGATACGACCGCAGCTGAGGTCGCACCATGAACAGTTTTTAAAGTATTAAACAACATTCATATAGCTCTATTTGTTTTATTATGATTTAATATTATTTGACGCAGCATAATCTTGGGACACAGTGTGAATGGGGCTTAACAACTAAAAATATGAAACTGGACATTTGACTGTTGTTATGGTCAAAATCTAAATTCATGGTTAGATTTAGCATAAAATTCTTGTAAAATTCTGACAAAGTTAAATTTTGAACACTGTGGACCTTAATGTGGGCTGATTTGATAACGTAGTCTAAATTCTTTAAACTATATACCCAGTTACATGTATCTTGTCATAAAACCCTAAATATTACATTTTTGTATCAATCAAACAAAGTTTAATTTTGGTCCCGGACATGAAACAATTTAAAACTGTGCCAACATCAAAACTCAAATAGACGGTTAAATTCTGCTTATCAAGTGATCTCAATATTTTTATTTTTTTTTTATTTTTAAATCAAACAAAGTTAGCTTTGGACCTCAATTTAGATTAATTTTCGAAAAGAGCCCAAAATTAAAAGGGTTATATTAAGCATATTAAAAACTCATATATTTCAAGATTTTGTTTGGAATTGAACTCTATTGAAATTGTTCAGAATTAACAATTTTTTCAAAATATGGGAAAGGTATTAAAAGTTTTGGCCCATTTTCCCTAAATGGTCCGAGGCCAGAACCTCTTAAAATTAATATCGGGTTTTACTTTCTAGTAATGGAAACCTTTCGGTACAATTTCATAGAGATCCATAGACTTATATCTGATAGGGTTCCATTGACACACCCCCCCCCCCCCCCCCAACCAAGACTCCTTCCCCTTTTTGATCCTCCAAAAATAATTTCCAAAATACCAATATCAGATAGATTAGCATTAGGATCAGCTGAGGACAACTGTGATACATACTATTTTATTTGGTGAATTAGATTTCGGACTTTCGTTGTGATTCTAATGAATGAACAGATAGGCGAACGACGTACGATTTGGTATTCTTATATTTTGCATAGCTCTTTTTTCTAAATCATCAATTGTTTTATAATTGCTATGTATGTATTCACCTGCTATGACATTGGCTCAAACGTGATATTCTTACAGGTCATGCCATTCTGTCATTCTCTGTGGCATTTGTTAAATATAACTGAAAAAGAGTGGAAAAGTAACTCATTAAAATATCACATCGATCCGGCAATGTTTAACACTATACACCGAAATAGATTTTTTCTACCACGATCTTAAGTCTGTAAGATTTGGATCGATAGTTTAAATTCTCTGAGTAATTCTAAGGTACATATTCCTGGTTGTACTAATCAATTAATAAATATACGCTGACGCCGAGATTTCCGATTTTGAATAGATATAAGAGGATGTGGTATGATTTCAAATGGGAAAACTCTCCATCCAAGTCACAATTTGTAAAAGAAAAACCATATTACAGTCAAAGTACGGTCTTCAACATAGTGCCCTGGCTCCCACCGATCAGCAAGCTATAAAAGACCCTTAAAATGACTATAGTGTTAAACCATTCAAACAGGAAAACCAAGGATATAATCTATATATATATAAAAGAATGTTAAAAAGTTTTTAACGAAATGCGCTGGCCGCTATTTTCTTTCAAAACGCAGATAATTTGTCAATTCGGAAAAGACATTTAGTATTTTTACGTATTCAAATTAACACAGTATTTCGACTAACTGCTTAACTTTATAACTTTTTTTTTTTAATTCTTGCGAGTATGTCACGCACGCTACGCAGACACATTTCGAAACATATGTTTGTACTAAATATATTCCGCTGTTAAGATTCAAAATGTGTAGGCCCTACACATAAAAAAACAAAAAAAAAAGTAAATTAATAATCATTATCTGCATTGCACTTGGTGTGTGTATAAGTATTCGAATTTTATATTGCAAAACAAATCTCCAAAAATATTCATTTTATCGAGTCTCGAACTCAGTATCATGGGCATTCCAGGTAACCCGCTAACCTATTACGCCACGAACGCACAATTCCTAATTGAACGAAATAAGATGTATTTACAAATTTGGTGTATTTCCATGTTATTAAACGTCCTTTTTAAATACCTGTTTAATGTTTTATTTTTAGTGTTTGCATGTTATATATTATTTATTTGCAAATTTTCTTGAAGGAAAATTCCAATATTATTTTTTTTTGCTGTACTATCCTTTTCACCGTGAATTGGCAAATTAAATCATTGAAAATCGTCTGCTACATTAAACTCGGTCGTCTTTTTTCTATTTCCACCCTTTGTTTTCTAAAGAACTGCACATGAACTTCGATTAAATCTATAAATCTCAAATAACTTCAGATAAATTTATTCTGTATTTCTCTGAAGATGATCTGAATTTTTCGATATGTGGTGTTTTTTTTTTTCAATTGTCGTTTGAGGGGGAGGGCGGCCGGTTGGGTACATGTTTCGGAACTTCATTTCTAATAAAACATAGCTTGAACGTTAATTAACAGGAATAACAAATAGTCCTTGTCCCACAAACTTTGACATTTAATTAGAAAGGGGGATAAAAGAATGCACAAGAAAAAAATACCGGTAGACTATTTGGATGCTCGTTTTACTTGAAACCTTTGAAAAAAGTGATTTATATATCCTCCGTTCATAATATTTAACCATTTTCTTAAATAAAACCATGAATGAATACTTACCACTAAACACACAAACTACTCCTATCCCATTTCGTCGGTAAAAATTAATTTTGTTTCCAGTTCCGTAGGTTCAGCTTTAAGAATGCAGATTCGGAAATGATAGTCCGATCCGGTCCTTGGTTTATATACTTTTATCATCCGTCAAAAAGGCATAGTTTTTGGGAGGAAATGTTATTTTTTAACTATGAGCGGACGCGAGTACCACGATTATATTGAAAACAGTTAATCATATGTGTCAAACAAGCAACACACACAAATATCGTCGTGGTACTCGCGTCCGCTCATAGTTAAAATTGTGCTGGAAGGGTAACAAAAATCACGATTTCGATTAAATTCACGAATTAAGAGGAATAGAGCGAGGCATTTAATCATTTTAACACACATTATCATGACAGTTCTTTTGATTTTTTGAGAGATTTGATAATGCGCTTTTAAAATAATGTGATGATGAACAGGTTATACTCATTTTAATTTTGGGAAAAATAGGGGGCCAGTTGCAATAGCTTATCATACCTTGTCCTTTGTTTCTCTTCTTTCTTGCTTATTGTACTCTATAGTCCACATCCCTTCTGGCAGGTTCAATTTTGGAGAATAAAACGGCGGACTATAGAAGCCTTTTAACGGTAATTAAATACTAATGTAAAATTCTCATGCTGTTATTTTAGATTTATTCCATTTGTGGATGAACTCAATACATTGCTATGGTAGACTTAAAGAGGACAGAAATAAATCAAATGAGAACAAGACACTGTCAGATGATCTTGATCCACCAGTAGTTATTGTTGGCACTTGGAAAGATGCTGTGACCTCTGATTCAGAACAGGTAGACAACTTGCACAAACTTTTAAAGATTAACATTTTTTCTGAGGCTGAAATATATAGAGAATAATATGTATCACCCTCGACCAATATCATCCCTCAGGCTAACATACCTGCAAAGTTTTGAAAGTGCCCATGGGGGTTTTAGTGCATGACAACAATTTCAAAGGTTACAATTTTTTGCGACGACTATTTTGCTTGTGCTGTTTTGTGGTCTAGAAAACGTGTCATATTTGTAAGATGAGCTTACATGCCTTTTTCTTAAGTTTATTTGCATGATTCTAGTTATTATATATCAGTAGAAAAAATGAACATGTAGCTGCAAGACCAGGAATTAATTTCATGTGTAAGGATACTAAATAATTGTTGACTTTTCCAATTTAAAATAATGCACAAGGAAAGACCTTTATCAGGTTGGGAACAACACCTAGGGGTATCCCCTCAATGTAAGGACATTATAAACCACTTTTTAAGTAAAATGAGCACATATTCATATTATATGAAGAAACTTTTCCCAAAGAATTATACATCTCATGATGGTATAATATGGTCAACACATGTCCAAGAATTTTGGTATGTTCTTGGCCTAATATATCATGTATATCTTCTTTATTTTTCAAAATAATTGGACCCTACAATTAGAAAAGTAGTTCTAAATATAATGTCAGAATTTCCCATTTTTACATGTAATTTAAGTTAAATAAAAAATCTACATTTTTCATTTTTATTTTTCACTTCTAAGTAAAATGACCCCTTGACTAAGGCAAGTCCCTCATTTAAGGGATTCCTCATGTGGGTTTTTTTGTTTTGTCCATGTGAAAAATAAAGAATAGTACATTAAATGATTTGGTATTTTAATTAAATACATAAATAACATTTGTTACAGCAACTTCACTGCTGCAAGTGTAATATCAATAAATTAGTGAATACCCCAATATTTATTATCTTTATGGTAGTACTGCATCATTGAATTTTGTCAATCAGCCATGCTTTTATTCTTATTCTGTGTAAGAACCTCCGTGCAGGTGAAAAACCATTTGCCATGTACATGTTCATGATTTTAAAAATCAGAGGAATTCAACACAAGTTCAAAATCCAGGATGTTAGAATTATCTTGAGAGAAAATGTTTTTGATTGGCTGATTAATTTGATCATAAGAAACATAGAATTTGATTGGCTGAACACGAATGTCTTCCTTGGACAGTTCAAAATCGGGAACCATTATATTTTTCGTGTAGATTTTCACAAAATCGTGTTTTAGAGGGTTTTTCACGATCACGATCGTGCAATCGTGACCCAGGGTCAAAATCGTGTAATTCACGCCTAAATCGGGAAAGTTGGCCAGTATGGGCTAATACATTGTATTGGTATCTCGGGATGATACAGCATGTGATACGGATTTTGCCATGTTTTATACGCTTTATCATATATTTAAACATGAGAGTATATACATGTGATATATGAACTGTTAACTGGGTTACCTTACAATTTGTGTCTTGTTGTCCATTGAAATATTTTGTTTATTGTATTATATTTTTGTTTATTTGTGTTTTGTATGTCATTTTAGTTCTTTTTATTCTATTTTAGTAATGTTGTACTATATACAACAGATTTTGAATAAAACCGGTTAATAAAAAAACAAAAATAGTAACAATAAATCAACATAAAATGTGCACTTTTGAAATATCAAAATTTAAAGTTTAACCCTGTTGCTGCCGGTAGTTTTTGTTGTGCCTTCCACTTTAGTCGAAAAGGGAGACATAGCGCAGTGTTCTCCCCAGGCCGTTTTAGCGTCGCGGTACCGCGACGCTATATTTTTTCACCATGATGCTATAATAATTCCCACGACGCTATAATTATTCCCGAGACGCTATAATTATTTTGAAGCTGCTATTTTACTTGTCCTCAATTTTGAACTTTCATCTATTATCGATTATGATCATAAAAATAATATCACCTTTAATTGTAATCCCTTTAAGTCGGACACTAAAGGCAATTAAGAGATTAAATAGCCAGGTGTTAATTGCCCTCAGGGTGATAACTGTTTGGATGCAAATATCCCAAGCTGACACTCGTGACATGACTAATACCACGTGTCTGCAATCACCAATTTTGACATGGAAAAATGCAATCACAAAAACAATTCGAAATCTATGTTTTGTATTACGAAATTTCAAAGATTAAAACGATTTTTTTTTAAAAGGTCATTTATTTGTGCAACTCTCCAAAAAATACTTTCTTTCTCTTCCGGTAATGCGAGAGCGAGAATTTTGGTTTTGAGCTAAAATAAGTTTTATACTTCTTTAAAAACTGATCATAATTGGCTTAAGTTTAACTTATGTTTAATGCATTTAATGCATTAAAAGCGTCTTATTCATTCACAATCTCTTGTCAAACAATGTTTATTCTCGGACTCATTTTCGTAAATTTTTCTACGGCCGCCATTGCACATTTTTGTGTAAACTACGGATCGGAACCGGACCAGATATGACAAAAATCCGCATTTTCACGATAATGACAACAGACGGACAGTAGACAGAAAAATATACCAATAGAGAAAACTACGCATTAATGGACTATTTGTTAGATAACTTTGTTAAAAATACATATCATTTTGATGTAAAGATAAGAAACAACAGGGACTAATTCATTGAGTGCCATGAAACAATGAATTTCATAAACATGATAAAACAAAGTTTTTAAATTGATATTTTTTTTGCTACTTTTGCTACTTAATCTTTACTCAGTGTTCTCCCCAGGATTTTTTTAAGGCGCAAAATTCAAGGGCGTGTAACTCTTTTTTTAGAGTGAACTTTTGTGACCTGAAGCAATCAGTCATCAATCATGACATGCAATATGAATTATAATGCTTTGTGTTATGTGTTTGATAATGCAGAGTAATTAATAATGAATTACAAGAATATATATATATATATATATATATATATATGAAATTAAACAAAAGTTATTTATAAGTCAAAATATAAATATTCATCTCTATACTCTCTGCTCCTTCTAGGGATAATGTTTCAAGATAGTGTTATTTTGTTGGACAGTCTGTTCCTCAATTTTGTCTTTATCCTCTTTAGGGTTGAAAACCCCCTCTCACAATAACTTTTGCTTATACCCCCTTTTACATTTGTAAGCCATGAAAACTCAGTCAGCCACTTGTCATTGAAACCAGAAACATGGTGCTTGCTGTTATCACTTGCTAAAACTTTAGCTAGGTTGGGATTAGGAGAAGCAATGACATCTGCTTATACTGACAGTGTAGAGGAAGGTGTATTCTCCTTTTCATTAGGCTGAAAAAAAACTTCTACTTCCATCATCTGCCTTTTGCTTAGAAGTCACCCTTTTGTCATTTGCAGAGAACATGTTCATTCAGAATTAATAAAATCGAATATGGTTAAGATATTTGATCATATTTGGTATACAACTTTTTAAAACAAAACAGCTGACCAGTTTCCGTAGTTTTACATTACGCTTCCGTGTGTTTTATTGTTAAAACCTATCTCTGGCAGGTAGATATATACGAAACTTTGCAAGTTTGTTAAAGTTAAGACCATTGAAATTATCAACTAGTGACATTACATAGAAGCTGCAGCAATTCCGTACCCGTGTGTGTTGATTGTCACATATTTCCAGACGCACGGAATTTTACGATCGATGTTCAATGATCATTTTATTTCTAAAAACACGACATTTTGAGACAATTTACCTTGCAAGTAACATTTTTTCACTTTCTATTAAAATAAATCATTTCTCTTTATCTTTAATCAAAGTTTATTTTATTTTTTTCAACAAATACTCTCATTCATAATTTTCATCGTAAATATCTTTAGCAATGTGTATTCAAATTTATCACGTGTATTCATCACGTTCATTGGTCGTGTTAAAATAGATTCTTCTTCTCGACCAATGAAAAAAATCGCTATTTAAATGGTCAAGTGATCACACACACAATGCGCAAATACAATGTATTTGCGATCTATTTCTTCAATTTCTGCACTGAAGTTTTTTTTAATTTTTCCTAAAAATATCTATCTTCTTGATGATCATTTACGCTATTACATAACATAGTCTGATAAGGCTGAGATAAGCGTGGCTCAGGTAAAACTAATTATCAGTTATTGCGTAACACTGACCGACCTCTCAGCGATGATCAGCAACTTGACAATTTTAACCAACATTTATAATGAAAATGTGAAAATTAACACGATACGGGATCAAGTATTAAGGGACAGCGGACAATTAAGACGCTGTGGGATCTTTGAAAATATTATGAAGGCGCTGCGGCACCGCAGCGTCATATCGGCCTGGGGAGAACACTGATTACTTAATATAATATAAAAAAATAGTTAATTTTGTGTAATAGATATTTAGTTTTGTATATATACAGGTTGCACTATAATGAACCATTCATTCATTTGACTTATTGTTGGGTAACTGAAAGCACATATTTATTTTTATTTGGCACAAGAGGAAAAAAATAATTCTGTAACTATTAATGAATAAAGAAAACATAAACTGAAACAACTGATTTTGTTGTTATAGTTTAATTGTATTCTCAGTTATGATTTGAACAATATAAACTAAAACATATAAAGGAAATAGAGCATCAACGCGACGCGACAAATGACATTAAAAAAAAATAGTTATTTTTTTTTACGCAAAATGTGATGCTATCCAAAATTTCTGGGAAGAACACTGATAGCGATCCTACATTCCGTTTTACATTTTAAAGTGGACATGTTTTGGTGAATTACAATTATGGGACACGTTCGGGGGTAATGAAAATTAAGTATAACAGAATTTGCATTGCATTTAACTTTCTCTGAAACCTTTATTTCTCTAAGATGTTTATATTTGTTTTAAAGAACAAAAAATTTGTTTCTTGGATAGATAAAATATGAGCAATGTTGGGGACATGACTGTATCTTTTATTTTAATTGCTTAACATGCTGTCCACATTCTTACTCAAATCAGCCAATTTGTCTTCTTGTCGTATAGCAATGTGTTATTAAAAATATAAAATTTGAATATTTCACATGAATCATTTGAAGATGTCAATATAAAAATGAAACAGCAATTTATTTATCATAATACTTTGTTTAGATATTTCATATTGAAGTGAAAACAAATATTTCATTTTGTAGATTGAGAATGCATGCAGAGAAAGCCTTTTTAAGTATACAGAGAATATATCAGAAGATGAACTAGGACATATAAGGCAAGAATACTTCATTTCCAATAAAGAAGATGATCACAGTGTTTTCCAGCAAATACGACAAGAAATTTTAAACTTAGCCAGAACAATGAGAACATGGAATACAGATTATCCTTTAAAATTTATTCAGTTGGAGAAACATCTTCAAGAAAAGAAGAAGGAGTTACCAATCATTTCCTATCAGGAACTTAAGCACATCTCTACAAGAATACCAAATCCCTTGAATGATGAGGAACTAATGTTGTATTTGACATTTCATCATGAAATTAGAGCTTTAGTTTATTTTAAGGATCTTCCAGATTATATTGTTTTAGATACACAGTGGTTGTCTGACGCTCTTAGATGTATTGTTACAGCAAACAAATTTCGGGCTTTTAGTATTAGAAATAAAAAAAAATGGGAGGAATTTCACCTTAAAGGAAAATTACACAGGGAAGTTATAGAGGAAATGTTCAAAAAAGAACAAAACATTTTGTACAAACACAAGGAGCATATCCTGAATGTTATGGAGAAATTTGATATCATCATACGTCCAAACATATCAGATGGAGTTGCTGCTAATGAAACCCCCTGTTATGTACCTTGTATGATTAAAGCAGAACCTAAGTATGACATATACGAAATGTTTAATGTGACAGAAACCACCTGTACTAAGTCTACCTGGTTATGTTATCAGTTTAGGTTTCTACCACCTCATTTGATAAATCATTTAATAGCTTCACTGTGCAGGAAATATGAAGTGGCTGAAGTTGTTACAAAAGAACAGAAAAGACAAGTTGCCCTTTTCAGAGGATCTGCTGTCTTTGAGTTACAGAAAACAACAAAATTAAGAAAGTTACTGATTATGAAAGGTCCGAATTGGATCCAAATTCAGGTTTGGCAGTTTGGTAAAGGATTTGAAGGAGGTTTGTACAAATACATTGACGAATTTGTGTCAGAGGAAATTGTGAAGATAATAAGCACAAGATTTAAGATGTCCAATGTGAACTTTTGGAAAAAATGGGAATGTGGCCATACAAAACCAGAGTCTGTAACAGGATCAAATGACTTTAGTGAAGAGCAGATTACAGAATATTACTGTGAAACATGTACATGCACCCATATATACATTGGTGAATGGCAAGATCTGCAAAAAGTAAGTGCATTATTTTATCTATTTCATAGAAACTTTGATAGAAGGAGAAGAGTATGTTTGTTAACCTCTGTGCACTCTTCCTGAAATTTGATATCAAGCCTCCTGTAGGCATGCCATAATGATACTGTAGGATGCTTTTTCATCTAAATAGTTAGTTTCTAACAAATGTGAAAAACACTTTAAGAGGGTGGTAAAGGGTTATTTTCGTGCAATGTGTTTTGCCTTTTTTATTTCATGTGAAGCCGTGAAAAAGGTTTGTTATTCACCGTGTTTTGTTAAATCGGTAAAAAGATCAATGTGCAAGACATTTTTAATTGTTCGTTCATTGTTAAATGAAAATTTTATTTTGCGTTCTTTTGTGTAAATATCCTCCCTTTACTGTGACCCCTCTTTTAACAGGAACTATCAATCAGACCATCTTAGTATCAGCTGTACCACCTGTTGCCTTTTAGTAGTTCTGTTCTATTTTCTGGCTCTTCGTTATCTACAACTTTGTCTGAGTCATAAATTGCTATCATTTGACACATATGTTAGCATTAAAGCTGTTTTCAATCAGATGATGTGTAGCATATCATTATTATTTTCATTTGTCAGACCTGAGCCCGTGTCCTAAAAAATGAAATGCTGGATTTTCTTTCTTTTCTTTCGTTTTTTTGCGTCTGGAAAATTACTTTGTATATCCTTTGACATAGATTTTTGATAATTGGAACATAAGTATTAGTGCAGCACATTATTACAATGATTTTTGTACCATGGAAGATGACCTTTGATATTGAAATAGTTTCATTTGTAAATGTCCATCTCAAATCAAAACATATTCTTAATTTCCATCGTTGTAGTCGTCCAAAGACATTTGATTTTCGCACTATAACCATGATAACTTTAGTATTTATAAGTACTAAATAGAAATATTTGAAATTTAAACACAAGGTTTATGTCCATAAAAAGAAGATTGGGATTGATTTTAGGAGTTTGGTCGCAACAGTTTAGGAATAAGGGGCCCGCCCAACTAAGCATTTTTCTTTGTTTTCCCACAGTAACTTTAGTATAAGTAAACAGAAATCTATGAAAATTTTAACATCAGGTTTATGACCACAAAAGGAAGGTTGGGATAAATTTTGGGAGTTTTGGTCCCAACAGTTTAGGAATTAGGGGCCAAAAAAAGGTCCCAAATAAGCATTTTTCTTATTTTTTATACGACCGCAAAAATTGAAAATTTTTTGGTCGTATATTGGTATGACGTTGGCGTTGTCATCGTCGTCATCGTCAGGGGTCGAATTTAAGCTTTTTTGTGTACTGGCAAGCCATACTAGTGGACTAACAACTCTACTGGTCAGGCTCCAAATCTACTGGTCCTTTTTTCACATGTTGTACAGTTCATTAAATTCCGATCTTCTATATAATTCAACCATTTGCGATCTTTTTCCCATGATTTTTGGTATCTGCGTTTCCTTTTGTCAATTTCATATACATGTACTTTATTTCGATCTTCCTTTTGATTTTCACATCTTTTAATTTTTTTGTCCGGCGGTTTAACTCCTTCAAAGGGTTTTGTGATTTTTATCGACAAATTTCTACTGGTCAGCCGGACCACCAGCTGACAAAATCTACTGGTCTGACGCACATTCGACTGGTCCCGGACCACTGGACCAGCGCTAATTTCGACCCCTGGTCATCGTCCTCCGAAGACATTTGGTTTTCGCACTCTAACTTTAGGCCTAAAAAAAATAATGTTGTGTTTCCGATCACCCCCTTAAAATTTTAAAGGGACGGTAGGTAGGGATTTTTTTTTTTTTTTATAATATTTAGCTTCATTGTTGTCTCGGTTTTGTTTAAAGGCATGGACACTTTGTTCATTGCTTAAGACCATTTGACAATTTTGAGTTTTTATCAGCCTTTAATAGTTTACCCCCTTTTAAAATACCCCTGAAAAAAACTAAGTCCAAACCTAAAAAAAAATTGGGCAGCACTTCCCCTAGGAAATTAGCTTTTTAAACCCAATCCCCCTATTTCAGGACCAAAAGTTTGGGATTGTCAGAGAAAGAAATTGAGAAGATGTGAGGCAGATTCATTTATAGGAACATGAACCAAACATCATCCCAAACCTACAGATAGACAAATATATTATATACACTGTACCTGGCAGGACACTTTCTTTTGGCAAAGCATCTGTGGCTTTTCATCAGAATGTCTAAAGCGTTGATTGGCTTACCAGTTTCAGATGGATTAATATCAGGTTCATTTTGAAGAAGGGTCTGGCATGAAAATTTGATAAATTTAATTCCAAAAGATTGCATTGTTTCAACAGTTGTGTTATTGTCATCAATCTCGGTCCAGTCATTTTTGCCGGTGGCCGAGCACAAAATTTGTGTTGTGTATTTTTTTTTCATCGATGTTAGACATTGGATGAATTTCACTGCTAATATCAAAAAAGGTGTTACTTTCTGTAAAATTTAGAAATATTTTTTTCTCCGCGAAATGGTCACACTTTCCGCGTTGAACATTGAATAGGACGCGTTGTGTTGCCATGTTCAAACACTGACAAACGAAAATAACTACTGCGGATGCTCCCGCATATATAATTAGCCAAGAAGATTCCACTTTCCAGTACATTCAAAAAATAAGCCTCGAGTTTAAAATTAGCGTTCTTTTCTTTTGGGGCAATAAAAAGATCGAGGGACTTAAATTTTTTTATTTTCTTTCAGAAAAAACGGTCGGTAGGTATACAAATTATTTTTTTTTCCCACATCAGCTTTAAAAACTTTTGAGTCGGGGGGTCTGAAGGACGGTCGGTCGGGTGACCGGAAACACAACATCGTTTTTTTAAGGCCTTAGTATAAGTATATAGAAATCTATGAAATTTAAACACAAGGTTTAGGACCACAAAAGGAAGGTTGGGATTGATTTTGGGAGGTTTGTTTCCAACTGTTTAGGAATTAGGGGCCAAAACAGGGCCCAAATAAGTATTATTCTTGGTTTTCGAACAATAACTTTAGTATACAATGGTATAAGTAAATAGAAATCAATGAAATTAATACACAAGGTTTATGAACACAAAAGGAAGGTTGGGATTGATTTTGGGAGTTGAGATCCCAACAGTTTAGGAATTAGGGCCCAAATAAGCATTTTTCTTGGTTTTCGCACCATAACTTTAGTATAAGTAAATAGAAATCTATGAAATTTAATTTGAGATTTTGGGAGTTTTAGTCCCAACAGTTTAGGAATAAGGGGCCAAAAGGGTCCAAAATTAAACTTTGTTTGATTTCATCAAAAATTGAATAATTGGGGTTCTTTGATATGGCGAATCTAACTGTCTATGTAGATTCTTAATTTTTGGTCCCGTTTTCAAATTGGTTTACATTAAGGTCCAAAGGGTCCAAAATTAAACTTAGGCCACGGTTTTTTTATTTGTTGGTTTACGGATCCGCCGACCCGATTTTGCCGTTTTTCAGAATAAAAATAAAATTGACTTTTCATGCTTTTTATTCCCGCCGACCCTTATAATAGCATTATCCCTGAAAAATAATTAAAATTTACTCTTTTTATGAAATGAAATGCATTAATAATTAACAAAGACTTAAGTTGATAACACTTTCTGTTGTGAAAAATAAATCTTCCAATTTACGTTTCTAAAAATAGACAAATCAATTATAACTGACCTTGAAATGTCTTTTGCGCAAATAATTTTGCGGAACGAAACCTGTGTTTAAAACCAATTACAAAATAAGTTCGTTTCCCTTATTTGTCATCAGTCCGTAAGATGCATCATTTCAGAGAAATAGACTTGTCCAAATGTGGACAGGTGGAATACATCAATTAAAGTACTGAATATTAACAAATCATTTGAAATTTTCTTGTTTCATAGAAAACAAAAAATATTGATCATTGGGATAAAAACCGGATTGCATGACAACTGATTAACCCGATTTTGTCGTTTTTCCAGTGGACGAGTCTATTACGTTTTTCGACACGTGTGTTGAAACTTATTTTTGTACGACGTTTTTACATTTTTTTTTCTATATCAGTTTTTGTGCTTGAAGATCATTATTCACCAATTTTTCTGGAATTGATTGAGAGCTACGTGAATCTGTTTTTCTTGTTTGTGAAATGACGATTTAATTTCGTCTTTGACTTTGTCCGTGCACCCCCCCTTTTTTTACAGGAAATTATTAAACGATGTCATGCGATGTTCATGATCACTGATCAATAATATTTCATCGAACTTAATGTTAAGAAATGATGACAAAAACAGCATATAAGACAAACATTTAGTTAGTAAGGTGAAATATATATTTATTTTGCATATTTTTTCTGTTTTCAAAGATATTTTTTTTCTTTTTTTTTCCGACCGACCGACCCGACTTTTTTATTGGAAAAATCCGTAAACCAACAAATTAAAAAACCGTGGCCTTAGTCTGATTTTAACAAAAATTGAATCCTTTGGGTTCTTTGATATGCTGAATCTAAAAATGTACTTAGATTTTTGATTATAGGCCCAGTTTTCAAGTTGGTCCAAATGGGGGTCCAAATTTAAACTTTGTTTGATTTCATCAAAAATTGAATAATTGGTTTTTATATCCAGTAAGCAATTCGCCAACATATTTTCCGTATGCATAGTGACCTGAGCGTTACAACTCTCCTCGTAAAAATCCGGTGATTGCAATGTGCATTGATCTCTCATTAAAATAATCAATTATCTGATTGTACATGTTAAACACGTGCTCAATACCCATGCTTTTTGTTATTTGTTTACTATAAGGTGACAATCGGTAATCCTCAGACTCAAAACTCGGCATTTAATGAGCAGCCATATTTGTTAAATCATAACAGACAGAGAGAAAAAAAATTGACGATTAAACGATATATTTGTGTAAAAAATGAGAAATTCGTGCACAGAGGACTAAGTTTATGTTATAAATTGTATTTTTGCATTATACAAGTTATAACATGTACAATATTTTTGTACATGTTATAACCTGTACAAAATCGCAACTTGTACACGACATATACAAGCATTGGTTCAAGAATTGGATAAACATTATTTTTCACCACTCACTCGTTTCATATGACTTTAAATAAGTGACTGTTGAGGTGGGGGTAGTTAAGAAAATTAGTGTTAGTTTAAACTCTGAGAAGTTCAGGGCATATAAACGTTGAAAATATGCCGCACAGCCCTATATTTTGACCTTTGAAAAAAATTGTGGTGCATATGAACTTTCAATTCTAGGATAAGATTTTTTTCAAAACTTCATAGTAAAAGTGGTACAGTTTAAGCAGTAAAAGAAATTCATGAAGTTTAACCCTGCCGCTTTTTGTCCCTGTCCCAAGTCAGGAGCCTTTTGCCTGAGTTAGTCTTGTACGTTTTTTTTAATATTTAGTTCATTAATATGTTTCAGAGTTAAGTATGATGTCCATTTTCACTGAACTAGTACTCATTTGTTTTAGGGGCCAGCTAAAGCCCACCTCAGGTGCCGGATTTTCTGACTGTATTGAAGAACCATTGACAACCTTGGGCTGTTTTCTGCTCTTTGGTTGGGTTGTTGTCCCTTTGACACACACCCATTTTCAGTCTCAATATTAAAAATAAAATTTCTTTTTTAAATTATTTTAGCTGTCCCAGAGTTGTGAAATTTATCCAGAATGGAATCCTAACACAGAAAGCATCAGTCAAGTCCAAACTACATCCTCTAAGGTAACAAGCTAAAGTTATCATTTTGTCAATGGTAGACTAGACAGATGATTACCATAACATTATAAATGTATTTAAAGTTTTATTCCAGATGTATTATGTTTCATAAAAAGTGAAAATTGGATAAAGCTAGCTTGATATAAACTTAGATTCTAAACAATTTCAGATAAAAACATAGAAAATTTGAAATTATATGGTACACTGGTTAACTTCTTTCAGTCCTTTCATCAACCTATCTGATGAAAGTGTTCCTTGGTTTTTCTCGGGCACTCAAGTTATGTTTTTTTCTCAAAAAGTGCCAATTATCATTATTATATTTCCATAAAACTTGCTATACTGTGCATGCGATACCTAGTCAAATATGATACTGAATACTTATATATATACTAGAACACACCCGTGATATCGCGGGTCTGTGACTGAATTAAAGTATATAACTATGCGCAAGCCTTATTTTAGTATTATTTTTTATCTGATAAAGTCATGCCGATTATAAGATACATAGTTTTCTCTGCTTTCAAATATTTCTGTTTGAACCCGTCGAACTGGAACTTATCAATTATTGGTAATATTAATTATTTGGGTAACAAAAGGTCCTGGAATGGAGTATTTTTTTATCCACAGCATTGTCCTATGTTAGTTATGAATAAAGTTGAATTCTTTGATTCACTGTTTTATGTCATGCCCGCTAACAAATTGAAAACGAAGTTGCGGAGGGTATAATGTTTTTGACCCGTCCGTCCGTCAGTCCATCCGTCCGTCCGTCAGTCCTGTTTCTTGTCATCGCAACTCCTCTCAAACCACACAACAGAATTTCACGAAACCTTTTAAGATAATAAGGACAAACTATGTAGTTGTGCATATCGACGGGAAATTGCGATTCAATTTTTATACGACCGCAAAATTTGAAAAATTTTTCGTCGTATATTGCTATCACATTGGCGTCGTCGTCGTCGTCCGAATACTTTTAGTTTTCGCACTCTAACTTTAGTAAAAGTGATTGGAAATCTATGAAATTTTAACACAAGGTTTATGACCACAAAAGGAAGGCTGGTATTGATTTTGGGAGTTTTGGTCCCAACATTTTAGGAATTAGGAGCCAAAAAGGGCCCAAATAAGCATTTTCTTGGTTTTCGCACTATAACTTTAGTTTAAGTTAATAGAAATCTATGAAATTTTGACACAAGGTTTATGACCACAAAAGAACGGTTGGGATTGATTTTGGGAGTTTTGGTTTCAACAGTTTAGATTTTGACAAAAAATGAATCAGTTAGGTTCTTTGATATGCTGAATCTAAAAATGTACTTAGATTCTTGATTATTGACCCAGTTTTCAAGTTGGTCCAAATCGGGGTCCAAAATTAAACTTTGTTTGATTTCATCAAAAATTGAATAAATGGGGTTCTTTGATATACCAAATCTAACTGTGTATGTAGATTCTTCATTTTTGGTCCTGTTTTCAAATTGGTCTACACTAAAGTCCAAAGTGTCCAAAATTAAACTTAGTCTGATTTTAACAAAAATTGAAATCTTGGGGTTCTTTGATATGCTGAATCCAAAAATGTACTTAGATTTTTGATTATGGGCCCAGTTTTCAAGTTGGTCCAAATCAGGATCTAAAATTATTATATTAAGTATATTGTGCAATAGCAAGTCTTTTCAATTGCACAGTATTGCGCAATGGCAAGAAATATCTAATTGCAGAATATTGTGAAATAGCAAATTTTTTTTTAATTAGAGTTATCTTTCTTTGTCCAGAATAGTAAGCAAGAAATATCTAATTGCAAAATATTGTGCAATAGCAAGATTTTTTTTTAATTGGAGTTATCTTTCTTTGTCCAGAATCAACTTAAATCTTTGTTATATACAATATACAATGTATATTCACTTTTTACTACCAACTGATAAATTAAAATAATCATTACCATTCAGTGATAACAAGCAGTTTTTTTACATCTTAATATTTTATGATGTATTTAAATCAGTAGTTATTGTTGCAAACTCCATTAGAAATTTTAATTGAGATTAGTTTTGGAATAAGGGAAAGGGGGATGTGATTAAAAAAATTGGGTTCAATTTTTATACGACCGCAAAATTTGAAAAATTTTTCGTCGTATATTGCTATCACGTTGGCGTCGTCGTCGTCGTCGTCGTCCGAATACTTTTAGTTTTCGCACTCTAACTTTAGTAAAAGTGAATGGAAATCTATGAAATTTTAACACAAGGTTTATGACCACAAAAGGAAGGTTGGTATTGATTTTGGGCGTTTTGGTCCCAACATTTTAGGAATTAGGGGCCAAAAAGGGCCCAAATAAGCATTTTCTTGGTTTTCGCACTATAACTTTAGTTTAAGTTAATAGAAATCTATGAAATTTTGACACAAGGTTTATGACCACAAAAGAACGGTTGGGATTGATTTTGGGAGTTTTGGTTTCAACAGTTTAGGAATAAGGGGCCAAAAAAGGGCCCAAATAAGCATTATTCTTGGTTTTCGCACAATAACTTTAGTTTAAGTAAATAGAAATCAATGAAATTTAAACACAATGTTAATGACTACAAAAGGAAGGTTGGTATTGATTTTGGGAGTTTAGGTCCCAACAGTTTAGGAATTAGGGGCCAAAAAGGGACCCAAATAAGCATTTTTCTTGGTTTTCGCACCATAACGTTAGTATAAGTAAATAGAAATCTATGAAATTTAAACACAAGGTTTATGACCATAAAAGGAAGGTTGGTATTGATTTTGGGAGTTTTGGTCCCAACAGAATAAGGGGCCCAAAGGGTCCAAAATTAAACTTTGTTTGATTTCATCAAAATTGAATAATTGGGGTTCTTTGATATGCCGAATCTAACTGTCATGACTGTGTATGTAGATTCTTAACTTTTGGTGCCGCTTTCAAATTGGTCTACATTAAGGTCCAAAGGGTCCAAAATTAAACTTAGTTTGATTTTGACAAAAAATGAATCAGTTAGGTTCTTTGATATGCTGAATCTAAAAATGTACTTAGATTCTTGATTATTGGCCCAGTTTTCAAGTTGGTCCAAATCGGGGTCCAAAATTAAACTTTGTTTGATTTCATCAAAAATTGAATAAATGGGGTTCTTTGATATACCAAATCTAACTGTGTATGTAGATTCTTCATTTTTGGTCCTGTTTTCAAATTGGTCTACACTAAAGTCCAAAGGGTCCAAAATTAAACTTAGTCTGATTTTAACAAAAATTAAAATCTTGGGGTTCTTTGATATGCTGAATCCAAAAATGTACTTAGATTTTTGATTATGGGCCCAGTTTTCAAGTTGGTCCAAATCAGGATCTAAAATTATTATATTAAGTATTGTGCAATAGCAAGTCTTTTCAATTGCACAGTATTGCGCAATGGCAAGAAATATCTAATTGCACAATATTGTGAAATAGCAATTTTTTTTTTAATTAGAGTTATCTTTCTTTGTCCAGAATAGTAAGCAAGAAATATCTAATTGCAAAATATTGTGCAATAGCAAGATTTTTTTTTAAATAGGGGTTATCTTTCTTTGTCCAGAATCAACTTAAATCTTTGTTATATACAATATACAATGTATATTCACTTTTTACTACCAACTGATAAATTAAAATAATCTTTACCATTCAGTGATAACAAGCAGTTTTTTTACATCTTAATATTTTATGATGTATTTAAATGAGTAGTTATTGTTGCAAACTCCATTAGAAATTTTAATTGAGATTAGTTTTGGAATAAGGGAAAGGGGGATGTGATTAAAAAAATTGGGTTCAATTTTTCTCATTTGAAATTTCATAAATAAAAAAGAAAATTTCTTCAAACATTTTTTTGAGAGGATTAATATTCAACAGCATAGTGAATTGCTCTAAGAGAAAACAAAAAATTTTAAGTTCATTAGAACACATTCATTCTGTGTCAGAAACCTATGCTGTGTCAACTATTTAATCACAATCCAAATTTAGAGCTGAATCCAGCTTGAATGTTGTGTCCATACTTGCCCCAACCGTTCAGGGTTCAACCTCTGCGGTCGTATAAAGCTACGCCCTGCGGAGCATCTGGTTTTTCTAGGAGTTACGCCCCTTTGAACTTATTTACTTTAATGTATTACTGCAACAGTTTGTCATCGCAACTCCTCTCAAACCACACAACAGAATTTCACGAAAACCTTTTCAGGTAATAAGGACATACTATGTAGTTGTGCATATCGACGGGAAATTGCGATTCAATTTTTTTTCTAGGAGTTATGCCCTTTGAACTTATTTACTTTAATGTACTACTGCAACAGTTTGTCATCACAACTCCTCTCAAACCACACAACAGAATTTCAGGAAACTTTGTAGATAATAAGGACATACTATGTAGATGTGCATATCAACAGGAAATTACAGTTCAATTTTTTTTTAGGAGTTATGCCCCTTTGAACTTATTTGCTTCAATGTACTTCTGCAACAGTTTGTCATCTCAACTCCTGAAAACACACAACAGAATTTCATGAAATTTTGTAGATAATAAGGACATACTATGTATATTGACAGGAAATTATTATTCAATATTTTTTCTTATACTCAGGGGTGTGGAAATGCTATGCCCGACTCGCCCGACTCGTACATTTGAACAACCGGACAAGTAATTATTTTTGTCTTGGTTGCCCGTGGACAAGTAAAAAAATATACAAAATCCAACAAAAACATAAAATTAATTTCAAAACGTATAAAGATGTTTAATTTATGTAAAAGAAACCAATGTTCAGCATGTGAAAACATCAATGTTCAAAACAATAAATATTACAGGACCAATATTACTTGATACCGAAAATAGGTCGATAACCAAAATAAATAAAAATAAGTATGCGAACCCGAGTCGCGTAACATTGCATTGGCTTTGTCCATTGACCCGGGATCGTCGATTAGGTTTTATCCATCATTTACCGAAAGTGTCATTTCCTTAAATTTTGTATCGAGATTCAGATTGATAAATTCTTAATAAAAAGCTGGGCAGGCAAGACAAAAAGAGTCATGAGTCGTGTAGAAAACCTTAAATTCAAATGGAGGACACCGAGTATTTAAAAAAAAACGGAAGCGAGAATTTCAGACATCGTGGATATCAGATTGCCCCTGGCTATCTATGGAAATTCGGAAAATAAAGTTTTTGTCTTATTTATAGATGAAAGGTCAACATTATTTGTTGTCAAAGTGGTGAATAGAAGGGACGCTTTAAAGTCCATCAAGACAATAATAAATAATTAAGAAAAGAACAAGTGTATCAGTTGAGAAAAACACCACAAAATCAATAGTTTATCTATCATTTAGTTCACATTTCTTCAATCACTGTCCTCAAATTAAGTATATGTACCTACTGGCTACAATTTTTATTCAAAAACTGCTGCAAAATTGTCCCTCACATGTCATTTCATTGGTTGGTTTGCTGTTAGGTTTCTGTTCCATTGGTGTTCACCCATTTCCTACTTTCCTATTTTTTTTACACATATTTAAACAAATGGATTTCATTTGTTTGTGATGCACAACAGTGCTAAGTAATATCATATGTTAGCTAACAAGAAATACTTCAATATTTATTGGGAACATCAGGGCAAGTAAAAAATTTTCTGGACAAGTAAAATATTTAGTTTTACTTGCCCAGGGACAAGTGCTCACAACAAATATTTCCGCACCCCTGATACTTATTTAATTTCTTCAATGACAATGTGGGGACGTGGGGTATGTGAGCGTGCTCACTAAGGTTCTTTAATTTTGTAAATTATCTTAGTTGTCACAGACACAGATTTCTGAAAATGTTCCAATGTCTAATCTGTACACGGAAAGCTCCAGTGAAATCCAAACTAAGGTTCAATCCACCAAGGTAACAAGCTACTATTTTATAGCATAGAAATATTTGTATGACTAACAGTAAGTATTGCGTAATGTACATGGGGATGCAAGATAGATTAATTATTACTTGTTTTACTTTAAAAAAAAAAACTAATTTCAAAATATTATAAATTTCGTCAAATCGAGCAACTTTCTTTAACAAAAGTGTTTAGATTGATTTTTAAAAATTTTATTTTGGGTGTTTTAACGCCATTTTTAAGCACCGCATTTAGGCTATTTCGTGGTGGACAGTTTTTATTGGTGGAGGAATCCAGAGAAAACCACTGACCTTCGATAGGAAAACTGACAATCCTAGTAAATTACATGTAAGATAGGAGTCGAGTGCACCCAAACGAGCAGGGTTTGAACTCACAACCTCAGTGTTGACTGGCTAGTGATTACAGTAGTGACTACTAAGACAACTCAGCCACCAAGGCCCCTGTTTAGATTGACAAGGGATAATATGAAATATTTCTTGCTGTTGAAATGCAAACTATACAGACAATTCATGTAAATTCAAACTTAACATTTTAACTAATCTGACAATGTAAGCTAATGCTATGATTTTTGCGTCTTTTTCTTTCATCCGGAATGTAAAAAAGATTTTCATCTTTTTAAAGAAAAATGTGCTATCAAAAACATGAAAGAGTTAAGACATACTTGCATGCTTAAATTGAATGATTATATTTTATGTTTATTGAAATAGATTGGAAGAAAATGATATGTGCGACGTGAATTTAGGGAAGGTGTGGGCCGAGTAAGAAGTTTTGACACTTCATCATATGCCCTGAACTAATTTCGATGTTTTTATTCTAAAGAAGTCTTCTTTTCTATCGTCAATTTAACTTATTTTAATGCAATTCAAAAATCATATACATGGAAGTTGACACCTTTACCTGTGCTAACAAAGTACAAAAACTTTGTCAATTGAGATATAACATTTATTTCTTTATGTATCATTTACTATTAAATAAATATAAATTCAAACAAAAATAAAACTGATTTCAAGAAACACAAGTTTATCAAAATTACCTGATTTACCTGTAAATTTACCTGTTTCTCACCTGTATGTCACCTGTATGTCACCATATGTCACAATAAGACAACAGGTACAGCAAGTACAAAGTATTCTGATTAATTTGATACCTCATATGATGGAATTGGACAACTGAGTACAAATGAACATCAGTTTAAAAGTACCTAGGCCTAAAATAAAATTTCATTTGTTTGGCATTGCCGCCCGACCCACTGAAAAACTTGCCGCCCAAATAATTTTACTTGCATTTCAATCGTATCCGCCAAGTTTGTTCCTGGCTTAACTTATTTCAAATCACGATCTTAAAAGCGCTTGCCTTACACTGAATTGGGAGCAAACATTTAAATGACATGGAATAGAAAAAGTCTGCCAAAAGTAATGTTAAAGGGAAAACGGTACTATTTATTCTGCCATAGGCGACAATACTAACATTTTCTAATTTTACCACTTTTTATAATAAAAACCTGGATAAAACAGTTATGTGTGGTGTTAGTACTTTATTACTCTATTTTAAAAATTGAAGCCAAATAGTATCACGACCAATTTCCAACGGAGCTAATGTTTATGTTATCCATGCCCACCGTCATTTTGCACCAAATTTATAAAATTTTGAAAGCCTTTTCGAATAATTCTCTAGAAAATATTTCAATAGGTTTTAAAATTTATATTGTAAATATAAACACTGCAGTTATTCATAGATAAATAAAAAAATATATTGTACCCTTACATCCAATCACGGCACTCCTAAGTTGACTTCCTTCACCTGTCTTGGGTACACAAAAGGCCAACCTAATGCCAGGAAAATGTAATACTACCGTTTTCCCTATAGAGGCCGGCAGGGGAAAGCATGTCAATATGCTGCAATTCATCGGTTAAGGGAGATGGATTTTATCAAAAATCAAATTTTCAACTATTCTTTGAAAGAAACGTTCTAGAGATCTTGCAGAGGACTCAAATTTTATCTTTTGTAAAGCAGAAACAGATGATTTCTGCTTGACTTTGTCGTTTCATGAGAGAAGTTTTTCACCGGGAGTGGGACATCACAGAACAAATTAGTCCAAATAATTATGACGTCTTGAAAGGCTATTATATTTTTTTCTTTGACGTCGAAGTAAGGCGTCAAAGAAAAAAATTTATTACATTGGTTGCAATGAATTACAATGATTTCCCAGTCAAATAAAAACCGATAATTTCACATGTGAAATAAACGTGGTTATTTCACTCTCTGACGTCATACAACAATAGGCGTTGTCAAGACGTCGATAACGTCGGATCAAAACATGCGTAGGAAAAACATATAGTTCCTTACATTTTCTACATTAATTTCATAAAAAAGAGCCATTTGCCAATGTAATAAAAAGAATAACTAATCAAAGAATTCAAATATCGAAAAATATTCAACTCGTGACCGAACAACACTGATAATTAACTCATGCGCGTCGCGCATTCGTGAATTAATGTGTTGTTCGGTCACTCGTTGAATATTTTTCTCTATTTGAATTCTTCGATTAGTTATTCTATAAATAATAGCCTTTCAAGACGTCATAATTATTTAGACTAAGAACAAATATGCGTGACTCTTACATTTGTTGAACTTATTAAATATTTGAAATTTATCATTGACAAATTTTCCCTTGAACCAGAGAACAAAGTATCTACTATAGTCAGAACCACAATGATGCATTCAAGATAATTATGGCACCAAAGCTTAAAGACCAAAATGTCCCAAAATGGTCCCAGATTTACAGGTTTATAGTAGTTTTGTACCAGTAGATGCTAGCCTGGTACAAAACATACATAGTTTAAAGACTAGCATATTGTGTCAATTGAAGTACTTCCCCCTTTTCTTGCCTTTCTTCTTAACATGAATAAGATAACTCTTAAAACATAAAAGATAACTGACAGAAACATATTTATAATTGTATCTAGTAGACTAGTGATGAATACAATCCCCTCTTCCACAATTTTAAGGGCTCATTAATTAATGTAATGCATGTCCAGATTTCTGTTAATCAAACAAGCATTACTGGCAGAGCTCCAGATAAGAATTCACAAATTGGGTTTTTAACCCACCATTTTCAAATATAATTGGGTGAAAAAGTTTTTTAATTGCATGATCAATTCCAATTCACCCCTCATGTTAATATCAAATTGGGTTTTTCACCACCAAGCTCCTTAATGTATTGGGTTTCTCATCAACACAATATTGAATATTTAGGCAATAGCAACCCCAGATTTTTCCATCTTAAATATGTTTCTTTCTTTGTTTAGCTGTTTTATTTGGTTTAGGGTTAGGGTTATTTGATAGCTGTTTTATTTGGTTTATTCACTGAGGAGCAATTGGAGGTTTAATTTGTGTTCCGTTTCAAACCTTCTGCCAATTTTGTATTTTCTCATATAAACTGTAAAAAAACGGATAGGTGTATTCACAGGCACTCGTCTTATACCTTTATTTAATAAATTCTGCATGTATGTGTATTCATTAATTAACAGTAAAATGAAAAAAAAATAGTATATAAACTCTAATTATACTTGAACGGTTTTGTTTTATTCCAATTTTCATAAATCTGGGTTTAGTTGTCTTTTATTAGAACTTTTGGTTTCTGATGCTTTATCATGTCATAATTGATTTGGCCTTTCACTTTTTCCATCTGATTTCGTTTTTGAGGAAACCCTGCCTGTGTTTATTAGCAATGTTCTCGTTAAGGTACGCACACACGCCCGTGTGTTCGATGGACACTTCCTAAAAACACTGGCTGAGTCTTGTTATCATCATAACTTTTCCTCAGCTTTTCAAAAGAAGCAGAAAACATGCTTCTATTCAATAATTTTACCGGACATTCACTTTCGTTATAATTCAATGTATGTTATGATAAATCCCGAGCAATGCGAATTGGATAAACGCCGAGAAGATCGAAATGTATTCAAAAACACGTGTACCCTTTGAGCAACGGAAAACTCTAACAGGGACCCATTTCAGCTACTTGATGCAGGGATCTATTTTTAGAACGAAAGGAAATTTCCAATTATAAATATTATAACTAGTATCTCAATTGTTTGTAAAACAATTGAAAGGTCTTTCCTGTAAAAGTAATGTTTTCGTTATGTTCTTTGTACGAACTTTCGTTTGTTATACGACAAGCAAACCTTCTCAAACATTTCACTTTTTACACTTAATGACCTCATCCGCCTACATTTTTGAGATCGGAAGTATGATATATGTAATATAGAGTAGATGAGCTTTCAATTGATATGCCACAACGACATGTTCTAGAAAGTTTGATTTTTGCACTTAATAACCCTATCCAACTAATTTTTGGAGGTCGGGAATTTGATATATCAAATGTTCACATCATGACCTTTCATTTGATATACAACAACCCTATCGTAAAAGAAAATTTATGTTTTGCACTCAATGACCCCTACCAACCATTTTTTTCGGGATTTCAATTTGAAATTTGAAATGTACTCTTTATGTTCTTTCATTTGATATGCGACAACCTTACCATCTGATAAATTTGAATTTTTGCACTAAATGACCCCCCCTTGGATGAAAAAGGGGTTTACAATTTTCATTTTTAAGCAGAGTTTAGTAAGACCTTCAATTTGATATATAAGATGACCCCATTTGACAAAGAGCCAAAAATGATGCAATATCAACTATATAAATAGAACTTATGAAACTCACAAAGTCAATGCAAAACTTGAAAATTTCAAATTGGTTTTTTTGGGTATTTTTTTCAATGGAATGTTTTTGGTATTTGGTTAAACATGTAACTATGTTAACCTCTTCACTTCCTTAAACATTTTAAGTGGTAAACTGTTGTTGATTCAGAAATATTTGCCGCTGTTCGCAAAATTTCAAACTGAATTATCTCTAAAACGACAATAGATATCTCAAATCTGTTAAATGGTAAATGATCTACAATTAAAGCACAACATTATAGAAGAAGAATTGGGAGGATTTCAAAGTTCACCAAGGTCACAATTAATCATCAAGTATATGATGCAATACAAAACTTGAGAACCGGAAGTCGTGGAGACATGGGACTACCACCATTCAACTCAGGACCACTTGACCTTTCAAATATCACAAGGTCAAGGTCATAGTATAATTTGAAGGTCAATGTGAAATTTCGTCATGACCTGACATTGACCTCAAATTGAAGGTCTTGAATTACTGATCATCTTTGCAGTTTATAGTAGGTTGATATCTGTTACCTTTAAAAAGATATACACACAATACTATACTTTTAAGACTTATCCCGTTGCAACTTTTGAAAAGACGGTCAGACATTTTTGGACTTATAGTATAAAATGTAGAGCTCGTCGAGAACAACATTTTATACGCTGTATGTATGCAGCAAAGTCTTATCGTTTTCCTAATATGTAAGCTTGAAATTGCAGCTTAATTTTTTTTTTGCACTCGATGACCTTTGACCTTAGGTGCATATTAAAGGTCATATGAATTTAAGATTATTGGTGAAGGTTCCAAGTCTCTATGACTTCCGGTTCTCGAAATAGAATTTTTGAAAAATTATTTTAAATTTTTAAAGGGAAATAACTCCATATAAGGGTTAGTAACAAATTAATTGTTTATGTTTATAAACATTGCCATCTGTTCTAATACATACTGTCATTTTCAATTCAATTCTATCTGTAATACTTTTTGAGAAAAATGCAAATAAAAGAAATTGCTTCAAGGGGATACAACTCTCAAAGGGGATGATGAAATCTTATGCAGCCTCATATGGTAATACATCATGATGAGATCTACATATTGTCTAAATAAAGTCATGATATCTTTTAACACATTTGTGGGGGACCATGTTGAAAAAAATCAATAAAAGGGAGATTACTTCTAAAGGGGATGGTGAAATCCTACAAAAGTTCATCTGGTAAAAGTTCATGTTTAGGTCTATCGATGATTCAATTTTGGTATTGATAACTCCAATAGAAGCGGTAGGAGGGCGTGCCAAAAAAATGCTGGAAGAAAAAAAAGAAAAAAAAACATTAGAAAAACAATAAGGTATTTCCTCGCAGAGAGGAAAGACCTTAAAAATAGTTTACGCGACGACTGTAAACAGATAAGGGTAAATAACGCAAATAGAAGCCAATAGAAGCCAATAAAAGAGTTGAGAACTCATGGTTTTGGCATATTATTGGGTTTTCCTTTGAATTAATTGGGTTATTGAACCCTGCAATGGGCAATTGCATTGGGTTTTTTATTATTTGTATTGCGTGATCACGCAAATACGCAGCTTATTATCTGGAGCTCTGCATTACAGCCCATAATTTATTTATCTGCAAAAATGATCTGTCCTGCATATTTCCATTTTGAATTTATCATACATTTTAAACCTAGCCCTGAAAAACCTTGCACTTGGATAATATTAGTATAAACACCATGTCTAATTGTGCAAACCTTCCAAATTTTTAATATTTTGCTATACTAATTTGGTACAGATCCTTTATCCTCAAAACTTATCAGGGGCAGTAGGCGTGTTTGTATGGTAGTTCATCACACATTTCATGTATGCTTACTAGCCTCTAGGTATTGGTTTGAGCCCTAGTTGGGCAGTTGCAAAATTAAGGTTTGATTTTCATGTCATATGTGATAAGGTTTAAGTCAGTTTCCTCCCTTAGGTTGGCGTTTTCCTTCAAGTACTATGGTTTAGTACGCCACTAAAACTGACTGCCATGAAATTACCCATATGGTGTAGAAAGTGATGTTTATAAAACCAAAGCAAACAATCAAGGTTTTAAATCTTTGTCCATTTGTACAAGGAGACGTAGTGGTTGAGCCATTTAACTTATGGTAATTTTACCAAACTGTGACCACAACTTCAAGATGTGACATCAGGCCTCTGTTCAGTGGGCAGTTCCACAATAAAAGTTCAATTTTCACGTCATACATTTTATATGGTTAATTTTCAGTTTCCTGTCTCAGTTCTGTGTTTTATTCTGGGTACTTTGGTTAACTCTGCCAATAAAACTGACTGTCTTACATATAATTATCCATATGATGTAGAATGTGACATTGACGGTTGACCCCTTTCAAAGAAACCACCAGCATGTACACACAACAATGCTGCAATGCTTTAGACAACATTGATTAGAGACTTCATGATTTACATGTATAAAGCTTTTAAATGTAAAAAAAAAAAAATCCCTACCTACCTACCCACCTGCGGATAGTGTGGGTCGGCAATGCCAAACAAACAATTTTTTAAGGGTGGCCCTATACCCTAAATAAATGAAAATTCTCAAAGTAACTTAGTGTTGAAGGGTATAATAAGTTGAAAGTTATTTATAAAAGACAGCTAATTTTTTTTTTTTTTTTTTAATAATAAGACACATGCTTAAAAGATAGAAAGAAATATATATTTCTGACCCCAATGACAAACCAGAAACAGGAAAAAGAAAATTTTCTGCCAAATTAACGCATTTTCAGAATAGCGTGCTTTAAGATCAGTCTCATTGTTGTCTCAAGAATGTAGCAACAACAGTCGTTTCTAAGGGCTTGCTTTCCAGCTGCTGAATTTTACTAAGGTTCCTCAAAGATCATGCTACCAATAATTGCATTTTAATGCCCCACCTACAATAGTAGAGGGGCATTATGTTTTCTGGTCTGCGTCCGTCCTTCTGTCTGTCCGTCTGTTCGTTCAGGTTAAAGTTTCTGGTCAAGGTAGTTTTTGATGAAGTTGAAGTCCAATCAACTTCAAACTTAGTACACATGTTCCCTATGATATGATCTTTCTAATTTAATTACCAAATTAGACTTTTGACCCCAATTTCACGGTCCACAGAACATAGAAAATAATAGTGCAAGTTTCAGGTTAAAGTTTTTGGTCAAGGTAGTTTTTGATGAAGTTGAAGTCCAATCAACTTCAAACTTAGTACACATGTTCCCTATGATATGATCTTTCTAATTTAATTGCCAAATTAGACTTTTGACCCCAATTTCACTGTCCACAGAACATAGAAAATAATAGTGCAAGTTTCAGGTTAAAGTTTTTGGTCAAGGTAGTTTTTGATGAAGTTGAAGTCCAATCAACTTCAAACTTAGTACACATGTTCCCTATAATTTGATCTTTCTAATTTCATGAATTTAATTGCCAAATTAGACTTTTGACCCCAATTTCACGGTCCACAGAACATAGAAAATAATAGTGCAAGTTTCAGGTTAAAGTTTTTGGTCAAGGTAGTTTTTGATGAAGTTGAAGTCCAATCAACTTCAAACTTAGTACACATATATTCCCTATGATATGATCTTTCCAATTTAATTGCCAAATTAGACTTTTGACCCCAATTTCACTGTCTACTGAACATAGAAAATGATAATGCGAGTGGGGCATTTGTGTACTATGGACACATTCTTGTTTTAAATAATAATTTAAATTACCCATTCTTTGCTGAAATTATTGTATTATTTAAAGAGAATCTTTAAATAATTGAATTGATAAGTGAAATAATATCTACCTGAAGTCAGCACTTAATTCTTGCATCCATTTTTAACCAGATTTATGAAGGAAATATCGGTTATTAATTTTCGGATGTACGACGGGTGGGTGGGCGGCTGCCAAACAGTGTCCCCTCAATAACATGAAAACACTTTAACAATTTTTTTCAAATTAAAATATGTTGTTACCTGTGACTAAATGAAGGTCAAGTTCAATTTTCAAGATTTTAGTATATATCTCTTTTTTGAGTAAATATCGGCATTTTTAATATCCAAAAGTGGTATTTTTAAATAGTTTTCTCTTGTTATCATATATTATGACTAAGGTAAAGCAGATGATAAATGTCTTATCTCACAATTATAAATGGAGTGACAGAATTATTGTGACGGTGATGATTATAAGCTATATCATGTATATTATTAGACATTTTGAAATTAATTACATTACTAATCATTAAACGACCACAAAAATTAATAAAAAATTTTGGTCGTATATTGGTATGACGTTGGCATCGTCGTCGTTGTCTGTCGTCATCGTCCGAAGACTTTTGGTTTTCACACCATAACTTTAGTATAAGTAAATAGAAATCTATGAAATATAACACAAGGTTTAGGACCATAAAAGGAAGGTTGGGATTGATTTTGGGAGTTTTGGTTCCAACAGTTTTGGAAAAAGGTGCCAAAAAGGGCCCAATAAAGCATTTTTCTTGGTTTTCGCACAATAACTTAAGTATAAGACAACAGAAATCTATGAAATTTTGACACAAGGTTTATGACCACAAAAGGAAGGTTGGGATTGATTTTGGGAGTTTTGGTTCCAACAGTTTAGGAATTAGGGGCCAAAAAGGGTCCATAATAGCATTATTCTTGGTTTTTATACGACCGCAAAAATTTTAATTTTTCATCGTATATTGCTATCACGTTGGCGTCGTCTGCATCGTCTTGCGTTGTTGTCGTCCGAATACTTTTAGTTTTCGCACTCTAACTTTAGTAAAAGTGAACAGAAATCGATGAAATTTTGACACAAGGTTTATGACCACATAAAGGAAGGTTGGGATTGATTTTGGGAGTTTTGGTCCCAACATTTTAGGAATTTGGGGCCAAAAAGGGCCCAAAAAAGCATTTTCTTGGTTTTCGCACTATAACTTTAGTTTAAGTAAATAGAAATCTATGAAATTTTGACACAAGGTTTATGACCACAAAAGCAAGGTTAAAATTGATTTTGGGAGTTTTGGTTCCAACAGTTTAGGAATTAGGGGCCAAAAAAGGGCCCAAATAAGCATTATTCTTTGTTTTCGCACTATAACTTTAGTATAAGTAAATAGAAATCAGTGAAATTTAAACACAAGGTTTATGACCACAAAAGGAAGGTTGGGATTGATTTTGGGAGCTTAGGTCCCAACAGTTTAGGAATTAGGGGCCAAAAAGGGGCCCAAAAAAGCATTATTCTTGGTTTTTGCACCATAACTTAAGTATAAGTAAATAGAAATCTATGAAATTTAAACACAAGGTTTATGACCATAAAAGGAAGGTTGGGTTTGATTTTTGGAGTTTTGGTCCCAACAGTTTAGGAATAAGGGGCCCAAAGGGTCCAAAATTGAACTTTGTTTGATTTCATCAAAAATTGAATAATTGGGGTTCTTTGATATGCTAAATCTAACTGTGTATGTAGATTCTTAATTTTTGGTCCCGTTTTCAAATTGGTCTACATTAAGGTCCAAAGGGTCCAAAATTAAACTTAGTTTGATTTTAACAAAAATTGAATCCTTGGGGTTCTTTAATATGTTGAATCTAAAAATGTACTTAGATTTTTGATTATTGGCCCAGTTTTCAAGTTGGTCCAAATCCGGGTCCAAAATTAAACTTTGTTTGATTTCATCAAAAATTGAATAATTGGGGTTCTTTGATATGCCAAATCTAACTGTGTAAGTAGATTCTTAATTTTTGGTCATGTTTTCTAATTGGTTTACATTAAAGTCCAAAGGGTCCAAAATTAAACTAAGTTTGATTTTAACAAAAATTGAATCCCTGGGCTTTTTTGATATGCTGAATCTAAACATGTACTTTGATTTTTGATTATGGGCCCAGTTTTCAAGTTGGTTCAAATCAGGATCTAGAATTATTATATTAAGTATTGTGCATTAGCAAGAAATTTTCAACTGCACAGTATTCAGCAATAGCAGGAAATCTTCAATTGCACAGCATTGTGCAATAGCAAGAAATTTTCAATTGCACAGTATTGCGCATTAGCAAGAAATCTTCAATTGCACAGTATCATGCAATAGCAAATATTTTCAATTGCACAGTATTGCACAATAGCAAGAAATATCTTATTGCACAATTTTGTGGAATAGCAAGAAATTTTCAATTGGAGTTATCTTTCTTTGTCCAGAATAGTAGTTGAATCAACTTAAATCATTGTTTTATACAATACACAATGTATATTCACTTTTACTACCAACTGATAAATTAAAACAATCTTAACCATTCAGTGATAATAAGCACTTTTTTTACATTTTAATATTTTATGATGTATTTAAATGAGTAGTTGCAAACTCCATTAGAAATTTGAATTGAGATCGGTTTTGGAATAAAGGAAAGGGGGATGTGAAAAAAAAATTGGGGGGGTCAATTTTTCTCATTTCAGATTTCATAAATAAAAAGAAAATTTCTTCAAACAGTTTTTTGAGAGGATTAATATTCAACAGCATAGTGAATTGCTCAAAGGCAAAACAAAAATTTTAAGTTCATTAGACCACATTCATTCTGTGTTAAAAACTTATGTCGCACCGTAACTTGAGAACGACTTATCCAAATTTCATGAAACTTAACATAGTTGTTTCTTATGATGGTCAAATGATCTGTATACTTTTTGGTGAAAATAAGATAAAAACTTTTTGAGTTACGGCACTTTGTAACCAAAACAGGGGTGTGTTTTTTTCACATGTCGCACCGTATCTCAAAAACGATTCTTAATTACGGCTTTAAACTTTAAACACTTCTTAGTTATATTAATCTTAATATCTGTATACTTTTTGGTGATGATTCAAAATTTTATTTTTGAGTTATTGAGTATTTTGTAAAAAAGGGGGAGGGTTTTTTTACATGTCGCACCATATCTCAAAATTGATTTATGATTATTGCTTAAAACTTTACACACTTCTTTGTTATATTAATCTAAAGATCTGTATACTTTTTAGTGGTGATTCAAAACTTTATTTTGGAGTTATTGAGTATTTTGTTAAACAGGGGAGGTTTTTTTTTACATGTCGCGCCGTATCTCAAAAAATAATTTTTGATTATTGCTTAAAACTTTACACACTTCTTTGTTATATTAATCTAAAGATCTGTATACTTTTTGGTTTTGATTCAAAATTTTATTTTAGTGAAATTTAGTTTTTTGTAAAAAAAAAAAAAACAGGGTTGGGGATTTCAGATGTCCCCGCTGTGTCTCAAAAACAATATATGGTAATTGCTTAAAACTTTCTCAGAAACTATTTATGATTATTGCATAAAACTTCCACACAAGACGTCGGGCGTATCATGCGCTCATGGCGCAGCTGTTTATTACTTGATCCTGTTTGGGGTTCCAAATTTGAAAATTCATTAGATAATAATCTATTATTTATAAATTAAAAAGTTGAAATTAAGATACAATAAGTTGCTTATGTTACAAATGAAGAAACAAATATTGGGAACTATCAACTATATATATATATATATATACATAATGTTTGATTTTGATTTATACACTAAGTGATAAGATAACAGACATATCTGTTAATTTTCAATGCAATCACCCAATAATGATTTGAGTGGCAGATTTTATTAGAAAACTATTATTTGTACAATGTATTTGATTATAATTTAAAAAGAAATATAACATCATATCTCTTTACATCTTATCTAATTTTAGAGTCCATGGTTAAATCCTATTTAATTTTAGATTTACATTATTAGTTCATGAATATAAAGTTTGGGTTATTTCCATTTGAACAGAAATGGTTTAACTTGGAAATATTTCATCAAAAATTGAATTTTTGGGGTTCTTTGATAAGCTTATTCTAGCAATGTACTTAGATTTTGGATATTGAACCATAATAGAAAAATGTTCAATATCAAATTTTTTAGTTTTTTGACCACATTTATTTTGTGTGACAAACCCATGCTGTATCAAATATTCAATCACAATCCAAATTCTGAGCTTTTTTAAGCTTAAATGTTGTGTCCATACTTGCTCAACTGTTCAGGGCTTGACTTCTGCAGGAAAATCTGGTTTGCTGTCTCTCTGATTAAGTAAAATGTTTACGACAATAATTTCTACAAACTATTATACAAGTATAAAAATGTCAAAATGGCCAATGTATTTTACATCACCGGTACTCATATTTTAAACTTCTTTTCAGTTCACTAAGGAGGATTTCAATTTTACAAAGATGGGAATGATTGTATGGAATATACTTGCTGATGCTTTATATGACCTCTTAAAACCTGATAAACCACATCTAGGTCCAAGAAGCGATTGTGATATTACATACTTGTACCAGGAGCACAGGAAATTAAATAAACACATTCCAAGTAATTCATGGGGCGGATCATGGCAAACTATGCAGAATACAGACATAGCTATTGGAGATGATATTGAGCGCATAAGAATGACAAGAAACGAACTACTACACTCTGGCATATTTCAACTCGAAGACACACGTTTTATTGAATTATGTAATATATTAAGAGACCTTTTAAACCGGTTTAATCATCATAATAAACCTACAAGGCTGTATACAGATGGACTGAATGAAATTTTGACTAAAACTATTTCTACAGAGGAAGTTAAATCAATTAAAAATGATATATTGGGTAAATATACTTTTTAAAGTGTTAAATTTCTGAGCCTTTATTGTGTTTTTATTGTAATGTTCAATATCCATTACTATTTTATGCAGACATAGCTTATGGAGATGATATTGAACGCAAATGACTGACAAGAAACAAACTACAACACTCTAGGACATTTTAACTTGATGATAAATGATTTGATGATTTATGCATTATAATATGCGATCTTTTAAAAAGATTTGAAATGCATAACAAACCATTAAGGCTCTTTACCGATCAACTTAACAAAATTTTGTTCAAAACATTTTTCCATGAGGAAATGAAAGCTTCTCTGCATCAGTCTAATGATATGAAATCAGGTAAATTTGCTTTGTGTTAGCATGTGGAAGATTTCCATGCATAAGATTAAAAGATGTATAACAGGTACATTGTTTTGTATCAACTATCACACACACAGTGAAAAGCAAAGTACCCTGGTTCTTGGGACTAAAAACTGAAAACTTCATCCCATAAAAAAAATCATTAAACTACATCCCTGAGCATCTGTCTTGCCAAAACCAGTGGTTAAAAGAAACTGACCCCAAGTTTGAAAACAAAGCTGAGCTGTCATTTTGCACACAGTTAAGCCAGTATACGTTCTTCAGCCCTAATTTTGGTTTGTGCATCCTTTTGTTGGTCTGTTCATTTGTCTGTCTGTCTTGCTTCAGGTTAAAGTTTTTGCTAGCAGCATATTGGAATATAAAACAATACATGCAATAGGTAAACAGTATAATCTGGATTATGAAGTCCCAGGGACCATCTTAATTATTTACTCATCTGAGATTTGAAGCATTTTTCTCAGAAACTGCAAAAAAAATTGTTATCAGTCTTAATTTCAGCACTATATCAAGTGATGGGCTTTCAGATTTGTGACTCGTAAACTTTCTACTTATTGTGTACCTAACAAATTGTATAAATATTTTCTGCTGTGGATCCAGGGTACCAATTTTTGTGGATTTAGTAAAATTAGCATGTTCATGGATTTTAAATTTGGTTTAACCAAATTCTACATACAAGCCTGAGGAAAATGTGTAATGTGTTGGACACATAATTTTGTGGTTCAACTATACCCAGGAAATCCACAAAAACTGGTTACCAACTAATAATATTGAATCCACAGTAATACATAATTATTGCTATGCATGAACTTGCTATTTATCATTTGATACATTTTTAAGATGCTTTCTTTCCTACCTTTTGTTTACAGAATTTCTTATAATATGCATGTATTCTTAAACACAATTTATGAAATTTTCACACATTTTTAACAAGCCTGCAACAAAAGTCGCAGACAGCTTTACATAGGGATAGTGATGCAGTGGTGGCGTTAGCTAACTTCTTAAAAGCTTCATATTTTAAAAGGTGGAAGACCTGGATGCTTCATACTTAGTATATAGATGCCTCATGTTATGAAGTTTCTGTCAGTCACATGTCTAGTGTCCTTGACCTCATTTTCATGGTTCAGTGGTTATAGTTTAGTTTTTATACAACCTCAAAAATTGAAAATTTTTTGGTCGTATATTGGTATCACGTTGGCGTGGTCGTCCGTCATCAGCGGTGTCCGAAGACTTTTGGTTTTCGCAGTATACCTTTATTATAAGTGAATAGTGAATATAAGTGAACAGTATTGTGCAATAGCAAGAAATCTTCAATTGCACAGTATTGCGCAATAGCAAGATATATCTAATTGCATAATATTGCGCAATAGCAAGAAATTTTCAATATATATACAATCATTTGAGCATGTTTTACTGTATGTTATTATTATCAACAACCATTGCTCTTCAACTTCCTGTATATGGAACACTTCATACAGCCATGTACCATAAGATAACAAAAGATCAAAGTTCAACTTGTTTGCCTTGGATTGCTGTTTCATTGACAAGTACATGTAAATCTATTGTAGGAACAGAAAACAACTCTAACGCTGACTCCACTGTTAAAGATAAACCCCACACAACAGCTGCCAAAAGTAGATCTTTAAAAAAAGACAGCAAAGACAAACTACAAGAAAAGCAAAATGATGGTAAGATGTAATAAAATCAGAATCAGATATAAGAAGATGTGTTATGAGTGCCAATAAGACAACTCTCCATCCAAGTCACAATATGTAATAATTAATCATTATAGGTCAAAGTACATCCTTCAACACAGAGCCTTGGATCACACTGAACAACAAGCTATAAAGCACCCTAAAATGACTATTGTAAAACCATTCAAACAGGGTTTAATCAATATTAAAGGGAGAAACAAAAACCATTTATGAACCACACCAACAAACGACAACCAATGAACATCAGGTTCCTAACTTAATACAAGTGCAAACAAATTCAGCAGGTTTAAACATTTTTATAGTCGCCAACCTTCACCTTAGCGTGAAATCATAGAGTAACATCACATCAAAGAAAGACACACTATAAAGTATTAATTAAAATGGCTGAACTCAATCAAAAAACATATTAACATAAACAAGTGAACAACGTACACTGAACGAATAAATTTGATCTATGAAACAATATAAATTACAAAATTCATAAAATAAGAGGGTCAGATGTATTAAAACAATATCAGAAAGGCTGGATGTTTAATTTTATCAATATTTGACAAGTTGAACTTTTGAAATAAAACTTTTGCAGTATTTTTCAGATTTTAATACACAGTAAATGTCAACATTCAAAATGATCATGATGATAAGGAAATAAGATCTTTAATTAAGTCTGCATGACAAAAATTGTTAATCTACTCTATTTTATGAGTCATTGAATTGACCTAAAAAGTGCATATTTGTCAATACTCGATTTTTATAAGACCGTAAAAATTTTAATTTTTTGTCGTATATTGCTATCACTTGACGTCGTCGTCGTCGTCGTCCGAATACTTTTAGTTTTCGCACTATAACTTTAGTAAAAGTGAATAGAAATCTATGAAATTTAACACAAGGTTTCTGACCACAAAAGGAAGGTTGGGATTGATTTTTGGAGTTTTGGTCCCAATATTTTAGGAATTAGGGGCCAAAAAGGGCCCAAATAGGCATTTTCTTGGTTTTCGCACCATAACTTTAGTTTAGATAAATAGAAATCTATGAAATTTTGACACAAGGTTTATGACCCCAAAGGGAAGGTTGGGATTGATTTAAGGAGTTTTGGTCCCAACAGTTTAGGAATAAGGGGCCCAAAGGGTCCAAAATTGAACTTTGTTTGATTTCGTCAAAAATTGAATAATTTGGGTTCTCTGATATGCCGAATCTAACTGTGTTTGTAGATTCTTAATTTTTGGTCCCGTTTTCAAATTGGTCTACATTAAGGTCCAAAGGGTCCAAAATTAAACTTAGTTTGATTTTAACAAAAATTGAATCCTTGGGGTTCTTTGATATGCTGAATCTAAAAATGTACTCAGATTTTTGATTATTAGCCCAGTTTTCAAATTAGTCCAAATTGGGGTCCAAAATTAAACTTTGTTTAATTTCATCAAAATTGAATAATTGGGGTTCTTTGATATGCCAAATCTAACTGTGTATGTAGATTCTTAATTTTTGGTCCCGTTTTCAAATTGGTCTACATGAAAGTCCAAAGGGTCCAAAATTAAACTAAGTTTGATTTTAACAAAAATTGAATTCTTGGGCTTTTTTGATATGCTGAATCTAAACATGTACTTAGATTTTTGATTATGGGCCCAGTTTTCAAGTTGGTTCAAATCAGGAACCAAAATTATTATATTAAGTGTTGTGCAATAGCAAGAAATTTTCAATTGCACAGTATTCAGCAATAGCAAGAAATCTTCAATTGCACAGTATTGTGCAATAGCAAGAAATTTTCAATTGCACAGTATTGCTCAATGGCAAGAAATCTTCAATTGCACAGTATTGTGCAATAGCAAATATTTTCAATTGCACAGTATTGCACAATAGCAAGAAATATCTAATTGCAATTTCAATTGGAGTTATCTTTCTTTGTCCAGAATACTAGTTGAATCAACTTAAATCAGTGTTTTATACAATATATATAAATGATATTTCAATTGGAGTTATCTTTCTTTGTCCAGAATAGTAGTTGAATCAACTTAAATCATTGTTTTATACATTATACAATGTATATTCACTTTTACTACCAGCTGATAAATTAAAACAATCTTTACCATTCAGTGATAACAAGCACTTTATTTTACATTTTAATATTTTATGATGTATTTAAATGAGTAGTTATTGTTGCAAACTCCATTAAAAATTTGAATTGAGATCAGTTTTGGAAAAAGGTAAAGGGGGATGTGAAAAAAATGGGGGTGGGGGTTAAATTTTTCTCATTTCAGATTTCATAAATAAAAAGAAAATTTCTACAAACATTTTTTTGAGAGGATTAATATTCAACAGCATAGTGAATTTCTCAAAGGCAAAAAAAATATTATAAGTTCATTAGACCACATTCATTCTGTGTCAGAAACCTATGCTGTGTTAACTATTTAATCACAATCCAAATTTAGAGCTGAATCCAGCTTGAATGTTGTGTCCATACTTGCCCTAACTCTCAGGGTTCAACCTCTTCGGTCGTATAAAGCTGCGCCCTGCGAAGCATCTGGTTATATTAGTATACATTGCAGTCCAAAGGTTTCAAAATAAAACTTTGTTTAATTTCATCAAAAACTGAATTATTGCTGCTCTATTCATGGTTTATTGGCTGATATTAAGTTACTATAGTTTCTTCCTCTTTCAAGATACTATAAATATGACACATAAACCTCCAGTTTGAGATATAAAAAAAAGAAAAGGAAAGACAAATTACTAGAAACACAATCAAGTTTCAATTTTAGTAAAGTATCTACCACTACTGAATATTTGCTTTATTTTTAGAGAGATGTCTACAAGCTAACCATGTGCATGATGTTTGTAAATTTAATGGTGACAAATTGCATTTGTGTTCAATAAACGATGAAAGCAACTGTGAGAGCAATCAAAATATCAAAGAAGGAACACAAAATAGTATCAGTCGACAATCATCTTCAGATTCATGTAAGGAACATAAAAAAGGTTTTGATAATTTTTGCATAACTCATGAACTACTTCTCTGTGAAGATTGTATGAAAATCCACGCCAAATGTACTGTAAGTAAATTGGAAGTTGTAGCGCAAGGTGTTAAATTAACACCAAAGTTTACAGATATAGAAAAACGCATTCACAACCTTTCCAAATACTTGAATGACCTTCTACCAGATGTAGAAAAAGAGATTATGCTGATTTCAGATGAATCAAGCTCTTTTCCAAACGCAATTGAAGATAGTAAGAAAGATCTTATGCACATGGTAGAAAAGTTTGAAAAAGAAGTTTTACCAAACATAGAAAGACATAGGAATAAAATGCAATCTTTTCACAATAAACTCTCCATATTGAATCGTTCTGTGAAAAAAAAGGAGAAGGAAATAGCAATGCGTCGACTTCATGCCTCAGACAGAGAACTTATTTTATCTTTACCAAAAATAGAAGAGGATCTGCAAAGATTTGAAAATCAACTACTTCTAAATTTGAGGGAAAAAGAGATTGACGTGATTGAACCAATTGTAAAATTGAGGCCCCTCAGAGTTGGGGAGCTAAATTTTCAAATCTCTTATGAACTAAGAGAATGTCCATCTCGGGAACTATCTTTGATTCAAGAGCCTTTTTCACTTAACAAACTGCAACGCGTAAAAGATATCCAAGTTGATGAAAGTTTTGTTTTCGAAATACCTACAGGAAACAAAGCAACCAGCATAACAGGTTGTACCATTATGTTAGATGGGATCATGTGTTTTGTTGATTCCAAGTGTAGTAGGTTCATACTAAGAACTGCTGATGGTATTTTAAAAAGTTTTGAACTTCCATCTGTACCATTGGATATTACAGCAATTTCTAATTCAGAAGTAGCTATTTTGCACCGAACATCAATATCAGTATTGAGAGTAAATGAGATGCAGGTCAATTCATTTAAGTTTAAACCAACAGGGAAATTTCGTTTAATTGCATTCCACAAACAAAACTTGATTGTTTGTGTTGGTATGTGTTCTTTTTTCATCTTTAATTTACAAGGCCAAAAGATAAAAGAAATAAATATTGAAGAAACCCTGATATCCTGCATTTCATGTTGGAACAACAAAATATTTTATGCAAATAGGGATAAAAATAACATTTACTCAGTAGACCTACATTCTGGAGAATCAGCTTTGGTTATTCATGTTGGGGGAATAGTAAATTCCCCATCCTGTATAGTATCTGATGATAGTGGGAAATTTTTCATTGCTGGTGCTGATAATAACAATATTGTTGCTATATCAATCTATCAAAATGAGTATAAGGAAGTTGTCCAAAGTTTGCGAAGCATTAAATATCCCAAAACAATGTCATACGATTCAACACAGAGACAACTGTTGATTTGCAGTCCAATTGGACATTCAGCTGTATACTCTATTCATTGATCTGATAAATCACAATAGAATACAGGAACTTCAAACTTGCTGGATTTATTACTTCAAGTATTTAAAACATTATTAAAGCCTGAAAGAAAAACTTAGGTTTCAGCTAACCCTACCTATCATAATTTTTAGTGACTTACCCTTAAGATTTTTCTGTCATCTTTTAACAACCACTTTTAAGTCAAACTGTTGTCCTTGTTTAAACAAGTGACAAATCTTCAATTTTTGATTTATTTGAAAACCTGCTCACTTTTTTTTCATTTAGGTAGCTGAAACACAAGTGTTATTGTTTATGTCTTTTTAATATGTGATTGACTGCAAATTCTGAACAATACTGAATGTTCAGTTTTTTCCATATTAGTGTAAAATATATAATAAAGTGTAGTTTTATTTTATAATTTACACAAAAAAATATTTCCTTTATGAATAGAAAAATTGGGTCATTGAGATAGTATGTACTGACAAACTGACAAAAGATTGAATAAAAGGTATGTTCAATTGTTCATGATGTTCATATATAATAGATCTATGAATAAGGTTCAAAAAAATTTCATGACACAAATTAATCGCCTACTATTGGGTCATACGCTCTTCACATGTTCACGTTATACATACTGTGTCATTAACTTTGGATGAAGGGTTATCTAGAAAAATACTTTAGATACATAAACAGAAGTAGTTTTCATTGCTAAATATGGATATTAAAACATTTTGCTATTTAGTTAGGCCAACTAAAATTAATTAGTAGATTTTCATCCAAAGTTTTGAAAAAAATGGGGCGGGTGGGAGGATTTTATTTTTTAAATTTTATTCAATTTGAAACCTTCTTGTGGCGTGAACTTCATATATATGCAAGTGTTATAATTACAAAATTTAGCTTATATCATGTAAATGTTTAAACATGTATAAAGAATCATACATAATTCTTGAATAAACATCTCTAACTCGGACTGTTCTACATGCAATTGCTACTTTAGAAACATATTTTCAGCAAACAGTAAAACCATGGAGAAATTCTCTATTCATTTGACTACCAACTCCAAATTTATTTTGCTCTCTAAGCGATGGTTTGTAGTCCCCATAAACCTATGCAAATGCAATGGCATGCAGCACAAGTATTATGAATAAAATTAACACTCAAACAAGTGTTGCCAGGAATAGTAAAGTTGGCGCTTTTAAGATTCTCAAGTTATGCAAGAAGTGACGCAAATATAATTACATTGTAAATGGTATTTTGTGTTTTTAAACAAAAACAACAACCATAGGTAAATCTAAGGGTTTTCTAGTACACAATGTGTATGTTTGCCGACTTTTTGAACTCTTTTTTTTTCTACCAATTTGTTCCACGATTCTTGCACTTTGGAAATCATTCACAGCCCAAATTTGCTTACACAAAGTCAATGTATTATTAAATAAATCCACAATTTTCTGATGAAAGAAATTTCCAATTTGTGACATACTGCGATTTGTGTTGGACACAGCGTATTTAATACTCATAACCCGAATATTTCATGCCCTTCTGGTAATCTTTCTATATTCTCCGTAGATGATACTGTCATCATTGAGCAGCAGATTTTGTCAACATAATCGTTTTAAAGTACTCGAAACAAGAAATATGAAAACCGAAATTTTATAAACAGGAAGTTCGAATGAAACGAAACTATTGACAGTTACCGGTAACAGAAATGAACAAAATCCGGAAATCGTAAATTTTTCAAAATAAAAAAAATCGGGGCGGGACATTTTCAGACGGGCGGGCGGGGATGAAAATCTATCAATTAATTTTAATTGGCCTTAATACAAAAAATTATAATAAAATGAGTGGCATTGCTAGTAGTGTGATCATTATCCAAATTATAGATGACATTGTCTCTATTTAATTTGCTTAGTACTTTTCCCTTCAATCAAATGACATCAGGATTGTTTTTTTTGTTTATTTGTGTCAGTTAATTTGTTAAATAATGACTCCTGATACACTTGTAAATAATTGCTTACAACATGTAAAAATTTATTTTTATCAATAACATGTATATAATGTGATCAAATCATTGGAATTACACTTTTAAGTATTATAAAATCATTAAAAATCTGAACTTTTAGTAAAGATTGTAGGATTTTAAGAACATGTGGCGGCTGAGATTTCCCAAAAAATCTAAGCCTTGCCTGTTTTGTTTTTTGTTTCATTAAACTGATTATAATTTTGTGTTAATTACATTGTCATATTATGAAGTTAATCTAAATATTGTTCTAATTTTGATATTTGAAGTAAAAAAAACTCATCATAGATACCAGGATTGAAATTTTGTATGAATAATCTTGTACAATCCAGGATCCTCCTGTTACTAATCTAGATGTCCAAAATTTATACAAGTAGATATTGAAATACTGATTTGTACTGAATTTTCAGTAAGAATCAGAATTAAAATGTTACTATTTGGAAATGGAATTTGAATTTATCCCTTGATAAATTGGGATTTTACTGAATTACAAGTTGTAAAGTACATGTTGTAATATGTACAGAAAACTTAAAATTATGATTATAAGTTATTGAAATGTGAAATTGTAAATTAAAGAAATTTGTTGTGCAAATTAAGGGACCAACTGCTGTTTGTTCACATTTAGCACTTTACAACATTTATGATAGAGAAAATCGGAGAGGGGTAAAAATGCCCAGAATGTAAATATTCAACTACTTCTTATCCATTTAAATTTACATGTATATTTTTGACTATTTTTTTCTAGCTTTATAAACTATAGTTTTTAGCTATTATCTAGAGAATACTATAATAAAACCAGAATATGTAGAAACTGTAAACAGCAAACATAAACATCAATACACTTGATTGAATAGACCTATTTGTATAGTTTAACATTGTTTGTAAATTTATATAGCAGGTACTTCTTGCATTGGTGTTTATACATAATTTTTTTTAAATGTTGCTATTTGAAGCATTATATGTTTTATGAAACTGCATATTTGTTTGAATATATGTAAAATGAAATGGAAATTGTAATAAATTGATGAAATCTAATTACTCTTTAATAGCTGATTACAACTTTCTCAAAGCAAATCAATGTAATTTAGAAAAAAAAAGGGATCAGACTGATAAAACTACCTTGAATCATACAGCTGTTTCTCCAACCATAATATTCAAAGATATCTTGAATTGTTTACGTTCTGGTTCCCAGTTATGAGCTTTATGTTTCGTTTCATAGAAACATAACTTGGGACTGTTTCCAGTATAAAAAGATATAGTGGTGAAAATTGAATTCTGAAGTAGGCAAAGTAGGCAGGAGGTAGGAGTAGTACAGAATTTTAGTATAAGTGTTATATAATTATATTAATTAATTTGGGTTTAAGTATTTTGAAGATTAAATTATTACTTTATTTCTGAAATTTTCTGCATTTATTTTTAAATATTTATTTTTCATAAAGAAGAAAGACATACAACTTTAATATTTAGATTATGTAACATGTGTTATTAAGCTAAAAAATAACAAAAAGACATGTTAGCGCTAAATTATTGAATTTGAATTATGTACCTTACATGTTAAATAAGGCTTTTGTAAATAATAAACAACCTTTTGTACTACTATTGTGTAAATTATTTATAAAACCTATCACCCATGACCTTAGTATTGACCAAACCAGTGTAAATAGGTTGTGGTCTAGGGAGTGATACAAGGTACCATTTGATTGGTGAAAACAGGAGAAAGTTAAGAAAAATATAACTGTCACTTTGATTACTGATTTCCAACAATAAACATCTTCATTTACTAGAACTTTCTATCTGTTTGACACCAGGTAAGTTGAATTATATTTTTGTATTTTGTTTGATTTGAATTAAAGAGTTTTAATTAATTAAATTTTTGGGTTAAACTGAATAAAGTTAAAAATTCATTTTATGAAACACACTAAAATTAAATGTATATATATTTTGTATGTTTTTTCTTTGGTTTTCATTGTAATTATTTTTTAGCTCACCTGGCCCGAAGGGCCAAGTGAGCTTTTCTCACCACTTGGCGTCCGTCGTCCGTCGTCGTCCGTCGTCGTCGTCGTTAACAATTTACATTTTGAACTTCTTCTAGAGAACCACTGAATGGAATGAAACCAAACATGGCATGAATGTTCCTTATGAGGTGCTAACCAAGTGTTGTTACTTTGTTGCCGATCCATCATCCAAGATTGCCGCCAGCCGGGGACTTAGTTTAACATAGGACCCTATGGGAAATGCATACAAATGACTTCTTTTAGAGAACCACTGAATGGAATAAAACCAAACATAGCATGAATGTTCCTTATGGGGTGCTGACCAAGTGTTGTTACTTTGTAGCCGATCCATCATCCAAGATGGCCGCCAGCGGGGGACTTAGTTTAACATAGGACCCTATGGGAAATGCATACAAATGACTTCTTCTAGAGAACCACTAAATGGAATGAAACCAAACATAGCTTGAATGTTCCTTACGGAGTGCTGACCAAGTGTTGTTACTTTGTAGCTGATCCATCATCCAAGATGGCCGCCAGCGGGGGACTTAGTTTAACATAGGACCCTATGGGAAATGCATACAAATGACTTCTTTTAGAGAACCACTGAATGGAATGAAATCAAACATGGCATGAATGTTCCTTATGAGGTGCTGACCAAGTGTTGTTACTTTGTTGCTGATCCATCATCCAAGATGGCTGCCAGCCGGGGACTTAGTTTAACATAGGACCCTATGGGAAATGCATACAAATGACTTCTTTTAGAGAACCACTGAATGGAATAAAACCAAACATAGCATGAATGTTCCTTATAGGGTGCTGACCAAGTGTTGTTACTTTGTAGCCGATCCATCATCCAAGATGGCCGCCAGCATGGGACTTAGTTTAACATAGGACCCTATGGGAAATGCATACAAATGACTTCTTTTAGAGAACCACTGAATGGAATGAAATCAAACATGGCATGAATGTTCCTAATGTGGTGCTGACCAAGTGTTGTTACTTTGTAGCCGATCCATTATCCAAGATGGCCGCCAGCGGGGGACTTAGTTTAACATAGGACCCTATGGGAAATGCATACAAATGACTTCTTCTAGAGAACCACTGAATGGAATAAAACCAAACATTGCATGAATGTTCCTTATGAGTGCTGACCAAGTGTTGTTACTTTGTAGCCGATTCATCATCCAAGATGGCCGCCAGCAGGGGACTTAGTTTAACATAGGACCCTATGGGAAATGCATACAAATGACTTCTTTTAGAGAACCACTGAATGGAATAAAACCAAACATGGCATGAATGTTCCTTATGAGGTGCTGACCAAGTGTTGTTACTTTGTAGCCTATCCGTCATCCAAGAT